>NC_012874.2:59905942-60220620 GCF_000003195.3 Sorghum bicolor
GAGCAAATATTTTAGTGCAGCATGATCAGTGTAAACAATTATTTTAGCTCCAACTAAAAGATCTAAATTTATCTATGGCAAAGACAACAGCCAGAAGCTCTTTTTCAGTGGTTGCATAGTTAAGTTGAGCTCCTGTCAAAGTTTTACTGGCATAAGCAATTGCATGATGCTTCTTATCTTTAGTTTGTCCTAATACTGCCCCCACAGCGTAATCACTAGCATCACACATAATTTCAAAAGGTAACGACCAATCAGAGGGTTGAATGATTGGTGCAGAGATGAGTGCTTTCTTTAATAAGTTGAAAGATGTTAGACATGCATCATCAAATTCAAAAGGAGCATCCTTAGCTAGCAAAAGAGTAAGTGGTCTAGCAATAAATGAAAAATCTTTTATGAATCTACGATAAAAACCAGCATGGCCAAGAAAGCTTCGAATTCCTTTCATGTTCACAGGTGGAGGTAGTTGTTCAATTACTTCAATTTTAGCTTTGTCTACCTCAATACCTCTTTCAGACACTAGGTGTCCTAGCACTATTCCTTCCCTAACCATAAAATGACATTTTTCCCAATTAAGGATTAAGTGCTTTTCTTCACATCTTTGCAAAACCTTGTCTAAGTTTTCAAGACAACTATCAAAAGTTTTTCCATAAACAGAGAAATCATCCATGAAAACTTCCATAATCTCTTCAATCATATCAGAAAATATAGACATCATGCATCTTTGAAAAGAAGCTGGTGTATTACATAACCCAAAAGACATTCTATGGTAAGCATATGTTCCATATGGGCATGTAAAAGTGGTTTTGCTTTGATCATCGGGATGGATCAAGATTTGGTGATACCCTGAATATCCATCTAAGAAACAAAAGAACGAATGGTTTGCTAACCGCTCTAGCATCTCATCTATAAAAGGTAAAAGAAAGTGATCCTTTCTCGTGGCTTTGTTTAGTTTTCTATAGTCTATGCACATCCGCCATCCTGTGATGGTGCGTTGCGGAATTAGCTCGTTCTTTTCATTCATAATAACAGTCATGCCTCCCTTTTTAGGCACAACTTGTACTGGGCTTACCCACTCACTGTGCGGCACAGGATATATAATCCCTGCATGCAGCAACTTTATAACTTCCTTTTTAACTACCTCTCTCATAGTGTTGTTAAGTCTACGTTGGGGTTCTCGAGAGGGTGTAACAGAAGGATCTGTTGGAATACGATGAGTACAAATCATAGGACTGATTCCTGTAAGATCTTGAAGTGAGTAGCCGAAAACTGAGTGATGTTTTTCAAGAATGGTCATTAATCGCAGAGTTTGATCCTGAGTGAGTTTATCACTAATGATCACAGGAAACTCTGGATTATTGTTTAGGAAAGCATAGATAAGACCGGGTGGTAAAGTTTTAAGCTCTATAGGAGGTCTAGGTGTTTCTGCAAACTCATCTAAGGGTTCAGGCTCAGAAGGTTCATCTTCTTCTTCTGTGAAGAAAGGAGTTTCATCTTCTAAGTCTAGTTTATCTAAAAGCTCTAGAGAAGCAGCCTTTACTTCCTCCATAGGATCAGGCAAAAGATATGACTCGGCCTTATTGTTTAAGGAGTGTGAAATTATTATTGGGAATTGAAAAGTTTTTCCAAAAGAAATGTGTAGCTTTCCAGTATGACCTTCATAAAGGAGTCTTCTAAAAGGTTGTCCTATCAATAGGTCGAAGTCCCATGTATCAAAGATATAGAAGTTCAAATGAACCATGGAGCCTTCTACCGTAAGAGGTAGGGCATTAATAATTCTAAGACTGGGGACTAATCGTCCCGAAGATTCCTTTATGACCTTTGTTGTGGGGGTTAAGACAAGATTTTTAAATAGTTTAAGTGCAAAAGATTCAGACATGATGTTGATCCCCACAACAGGATTATAAAGAGCATTAAATCGATCAGAATTATAAGCACAGTGTATAGTTATAGAGGGTGCGTCCAAACGGATCACATCAGAGGAAAGCTCTGATTCCTCCAACCATTCGCTACTCATTACTGAGATAAGCTCTCTCAATTGATATTCACTTGGTAAATAAATGCTATACTGGCTGTTTTGGGGTTTGTCAATAGAATGGTAGTTTGAAATATTTCCAAAATCGGCAGAAAGATCGGATTCTATATCCAGCATGAAGTCCGGTGGTGGAATTTCTTCCTCTTGTGGCTCAGAACTTGGGATAGCTAAAGTAGATGAAGATTTTGGTAGAGTGTCTACTTCGGCTTCGTAGGTTTCATCATGAAGGGTATTATCCATCTCAGCTTCTAGGATTCTATCTAGGATCACTCTTGCTTCATCAGCAGGGATGCGAAAGAAAGAACCTCTAGACATTGTGTGTAGCATTTGTTTGTGATTTTTCTGAAGACCTCGAAAAAAGTGAAATAAAAGAACAGGGTCTTCAAGATTAAGATTTGGACCAGATTCTAAAAGATCAGAAAAACGTTTCTAGGATTTTCCCAAAGTTTCATTATCTTTTTGTTTAAAGGATAGGACTTCGAGTCTAAGGTCGGCTATACGGTCAAGGGAATAGAAATCTAGACAAAAATTGGCTCGTGAAACTCCCCATTCACCTTGTTGTTGACTTACCTTCTGACTGTACCATTGTCTAGCTTCTCCCCTTAAAGAAAAAGGAAAAAGCTTCCAACGTAAAGTCTTATCAGAAATGCCTTCAATGCGAAGACAATCACATGTTTGCTCAAAATCTCTAATATGAAGGTAAGGGTTTTCGTCTTCCTTTCCCGAAAAAGATAGGTTTTGAATCATGGCAATCAACCTAGAACTTAACTTATACTGGGATGTTTGGATAGGCTGTGATGATTCCCATGGTAAAAGGTCAGTTGCTAAAGGGATTGCAGACTCATGGATCGATTTAGAATATTGGTTTTCCATAAGGTAAGAATAAAGAAAATAAATAAAGAATATAAAAGATAAGAAAAGATAAAAGTATAGATACAAGCTAATAGCAAGACACAGGTTATCTCAGCAATCGTCTTTCTCCCCGACAACGGCGCCAGAAATGCTTGTTGATATTTGGGAACGCAATAAGGAATTGATCCGCAAGCGCACGGATACCGGTGAGCACTTCACCCGGGAAATTATCCAAAGTATCGTATTTATTTTTTTACCACTAGGAGAAAGAGTGCATCTGACTAACCGGTCTATTACTATTAACCTTTAGGCACAAAGAATGTCTTTCAATGTGAGTGATAAATAGAGAAGACTGCAACTGTAGTCTCCTTCTAACCTTGGTAAGGATGATCTACTGTTCTAATGGGGAGGCTAACAGAATCTAGACACCACAAAGGATGTTCAACCCGCACCTATAAACCCTATCCTTCCTGCTAACGAGATGTGATCTACAAAGGTAGCTCGGAAATGTCACGTTCCTCACTACTACCACGGTCCAGCTAGTCAGGAAATATCTATGAGTACCCTAGCCTAAACACCACGTTTACGCCAGCAATGATTACTCTAAACTCTACGCGAAGAGATTAAAGTAAACTCATAAACCATAAGAACAATAAAACAAGAACTTACTAGAATTTAGAAGTCGAATTACTGAAGAATCCTAGGAGCAAGCTTCGGGTTAGGAGAACTTGATCCCGCAGGTACAAGCTTGGAGTAGACACCGACAGGCCGGGCTTCCTCCACCCTACACCTCCACTCTATCTCTCTCAATCTAGTAGAAACTAGAAGATCTATTTCTACCTTACATTGATTGCTAAGCCTAAAAAGAAATATTAATTAGAGAAGAGGTTTTCCTTCGAGGGCACCCCTCAGTCTCTATGATAATTTCTTCATGTCCTCTCCAGGGGCTAGGGGGGCCTTGCTTATATAGTCCTCCCCTTCTATGCGTTTTTGGGTCAATAGGCGAGGTGGTACTATGTTTTTCTTGATCCAATAGGTCGGTGGAATATCCCGAGCGAAAAAGTCCTGATTTGGCTCCAACAGGGGGGCGGGCGCCCAGGCTACCAGGGCGGGCGCCCTGGGCCTGGCCCAGTTTTGCCTCCACTTCGGTCTCGTGGCTTCTGGAGTCTTCTAGATGATGTAAAATTGCGCGGTGCGTTGATATCTCTATGTAATCCCGACATTTTGGCCTTTCTTCCTTATTTCCTGATAACCCCCTGCAGAAATAGATAAACAACAAAGCTCATGGAATTCTGTGAGATCAAACCCTATTTCTAGGTGTTGGTTGCATATTGGTCCTTTCTCATGTTTATTTGATAATTAAAATTGATACTTAAGAACCGTCAACAACGCCCCGTCATCCCGATCTCCATCGGCATGGTGGACATTCCACAAGCACTCTGCGACTTTGGCTCTAGTGTCAACATTATACCCAGGGTACTCTATGAAAAATTCTTTACATATCCTTTATTTGAAACAACCATGTGTTTGCAGTTTGCAGATCAGACGATAACTTTTCCAAAAGGAATAGTGAAGAACTTTTGTGTCCGAGTTGATACCTTATATGCCCCAGCAGACTTCGTAGTGGTAGAGACTGGAAATGATGAGAGAGCACCTATCATCCTAGGGAGGCCATTCTTGAACACCACGGGAGCTATCATCTATGCTAGTGCTGCCAAGATCAGTTTCTACGTCAAAGGGAGGAAGGAAACATTTTTCTTCAAGAACAAGACTACACAAATTCCAGATCAATCCAGACGTGAATCAAGGAAGAGGACCAACAGGAGAAACAGGAACAAGCAAGTGTGGACCGAGTCAGCTAAGATGGTCACTGTAGTTCATGGAGGCCAAGATCAACAACTTAAGTCACCGTTTTTGACCAAGAAGGACGACCCAGAAATGCCAAGCATCTACTGCTCCATACATGGATATAGCTTCTACAAGACGATTTGCGACACCGGATCGGGCGTCAACATAATGGCCGCAGTCACCTATCGGCTCTTGTTCGGAACCATGCCACTAAGACCAACATACATTCAGCTCCAGATGGCAGATCAGACATTTCGAGAAGTTAAAGGAACAGTAACTGATGTCCCAGTCAAAATAGACGATCACTTTGTCTACACAGACTTTCAAGTTATTGACATGGGAGAAGACGAGTATGATCCACCCATCATCCTTGGAAGACCGTTCCTCAGCACCGTTAAAGCAATTATCTACATTGGAACTGGAGAAGTCCATATGCACTTCCCCTCAAAGAAGGTACGCCGTTACTTTATTGACCCTGACTATATCGTTGAAGAATCTAAGCAGGTCAGAAAGAGACGCAACCGCAACCAGAGGAGGCAAATCATCAAGGACGGATGGGCAGACTACGAAGGAGAAGTTGTAAGGTCAGAAGACGTAGAGTTTAAACAGAATTATCCAGAGGAGACTGAAGCACCGAGTCAGGTATGGAAAATGAAGATAACTATACAAGAAGAGGAGGCGCTGCCGGAAGTACCGACTACGCCACCCAACGAACCTCAGGACGAATAAGAAAATGGAGAGTCCCGTTCGGAGGACTTAAAAACACCGAACGCCTTGCCAAGAGGTAAACTTGGTAGTTATCATTTCCCTTTCAATTATTTCAAATAGTTTATTTAGTTAATCATGTTCATACTATCCTAAAAAGAAAATAAAAATATGAAAACCAGTAAGCCCCATGTGAGTATGCGAGTGGCATAAAACCCATAAGTACATTCACTGTGGTGGCATAAAAATAAAATAAATATTTTTTCTGCTTTATAAAAACGAAAATATAAAAACAGGGAGTAACATTTATTAAGGAGTCTCAACATGATAAAGGCTAGATATTTATGCTAACACTTAATCAGTTCCACAAGCTTTGTTGTCTATTTGAGCTCCACAGAATTTAAGAATCAAGAAGACTAGCAGACGGGGGACATTCTAATCGCTGTCAGAATGCTGCTGACTTTCAAATACACCTCTGCCACCTGCTAGCTACATCAAGAGAAATTACGTCAAAATTCAGCTTGGGGGAGAGCACCCCCATTTATCCCGATAAGTATTTCTATCTATCTTTAGACTTAAATTATATTAGAATTTAATTATATATAACTATGAAAAACCAAATAAAGATTTCGTACTTATATATATTTGTCTTTTGCTTAGTGTGTTTAATAAATAAATAAAGTGGCTATGCTAATCTGTATCTAAATAAAACTTAAGCATGGATATGATGAATAGTTGCTCTGCTTAATTTTAAGTTCTCTCTCAAGTTTAGACATAACTGTTATAATTTAAAGCTTGCTCTAGACCTAAACTTGTGGGATGAAAACTTGATCTGAAGTCTAAGTTGTTAACGGATACGATATGGGAAGGTTGAGCTGCTATTTATCTGTTCCTAGAGATGCTAGAATTCTGGAGAATTTTATCTTTGAAAATCTTTAAAATGTTGCATGATGAGTTCCTGTATGATGAGAGTTTAAATTCCTACCACAGCCATATATACATGCTTGCTAGACTTTGAGCCACACATTTACTATTTACTACTTATGAGCATTGAGTGTGGTCAAGCTCTGTAGACCCTTAGGAGCTTGTCATGTGGTTAAATCAAGATTCACTTGCACGTTCACTCATATATGCTACTTCTACTCCGGAAGTACCATCCACATATATCCATCCATTTCCATCTCCAAAACCACCAAAAAATATTCTACTCCTAATCCGGGAGAGAATAACCAAAAATATTTCTGTTTTTCACTTGTGAAATAAATGCTCAAGTTATCTTGTTACTACCACTTGCTATATTATCTCAAGAGATGAGTGCTCTAAAAAAAGATACGAGGAAATAAAAAGGAGCAAGTGCTCGGAACCTCGAAAGAAAAGAAAAAGTGAGACGAGAGGTAAAAATGGACAAGTGTCCGACAGTAGAATTAGAGGTGCAATATACCCACCTGAGAGAAAAGAAAAAGAAGAGCATCTCATTCTCCTCATAAAGTTTCAAAAGCAAGAAAGGTATGTATCCCCTTAAAGAGCAAAGTAGAATTAGACTTCCACCACCATTGTTATCACCATCATCACCATACACCATTCATTCGCCACACATGCACATCTTGATTTGGCTTATTGATTTATTTCTTTGGATCCATGGTTTGACTATGCAATACATGTCTTGTAAGTATGTATACTTTATCTCCCACCTATGAGCTCCAGATATTAAAGCCTTATTAGAGTAGGGTGAGAGAGAAGGCAATGTCACTATGCCTCATACCACAAATACCATATATCTTGAGAGAAGGCATATACCATCACTGCCTTGGTAAGGATCCAGAAATACCACAAAAGAGAGATCTGAGAGAATCATACAAGGAATCTCTAAGTTTTATTTGAAAATCTGCAAAAACTCTAGAGCTATAGCTGATCAAGAATAAGAGACATGGCACTTGACTAGACTGTTCTATCTTTTAACCACTCAAGACAGAAGTGACGGTTACAAGTCCCATGGTGAAGGTAAAGTAAGTAAGTTTTAAGTCTTGACAGTTTACTCTAACTCAGAGATGAGATCTTATTTAAAAAGCATATGTACCGTCAATTTTTAAAGATATTGCAACAACTTATGATCCATAGCTGAGTCTATCCTTGCTCAGGGACGAGCAAGAGGTAAGCTTGGGGGAGTTTGTTGACGGTCCTTAAGTATCAAATTTAGTTATCAAATAAATAAAGAAAAGGATCCAAATGAAATCAACATCTAGACTTAGGGTTTTATCATTAACGTGCTGCGCAATTATCTTACATCTAGAAGACTCCAGAAGCCACGAGACCGAAGCGGAGGCGAAACGGGGCGAGAGGCAGGGCGCCCGCCCCCTCCCTGAGTCCAATCAGGACTCTGCTTTGCGGGAGATTTCCACCGACCTAAAGGATGAATCTAAACCATACAATCTATGTCGGTTTGATCCAACGGCCCATATTCACTTGAAGGGACTATGAAACCAGACCCTCTGGCCCCTGGAGGAGAGAGCCTCTCAACCCTAATTCATTGTTCTTCAAGGGAGAAGAAGCCTCTGATCAAGATTAGAGCCACCACATCAATTAGATATCTAGATTAGCATAGCTACATAGGATTAGAACTAGAAGGAGTCAATCTTTGATTGGTTTCCGGATCTGTCAAGAGGATTCTTGGTAATTCTCTAATTGTGCTTCTAATTGCTTTCTAATTATCTTTGTTCTTCAATATTATGAATATGACTTTGTTCTACTTCAATATATTGCTTATGACTTTGCTCTACTTGTTTATATTCAAGATTATATTGTTCTTAGTTTATCATAGTTATGTACTTGGCTTAGTTAGATTGGATCTATATACATGCTTAGGATCGTATAGCGTTTATCCATCGGATCCATGGGTAAATGATAGATATTGTGTAGGCGTGGTGCTTATACCGTATTTATCTGCGATTGTACCCAATATGCCAGATCGTGGGGTGGTTCGTGATAGTGACAGCTTCATTGATTCTTATATAGTCCCCCTCTCGTGTATTGGGCTGGCAGAGCAACATTATTACAGGGGAGTGATTGCTATGTTTCTCATTTACCTTGCTAATATCACTATGCATGGGCGTAGTCTTGTCTCGCAATGATTGCTAAGTATGCTTGCACTAACTATGATAATGCTAGACTATATAGTTGAGAATAACTTAGGAAATATTCTTGTAGTTCGTTCTAATACCATGCTAATGACTTTCTAGAGTATCTAATTGAGGTGCTTATCATATTTATTATGTGGCTAGATCAGATTAGTTATCCTTGTCACTATTATTATTTCATATATCTTTTATGTTACACTTATCCCTGTATGAAGAGTTAGATATAATGTTCTCAATTATACATGCAATGATAGATGCTCAATCTCATATTCTATTCTGTAATCAATATTGATGATTGCTAATCCCTTTCCAGTGGTAAAAATATAAATAACGGTACCTGGAATACTTCCCGGTTAAAATGCTGCATCAGTATTAATCTGTGCGCTTGCAGATCCCATTATTATTTATTTAGAAGAGCAATCGCATATTTCAATACCGCGTCTCTTATATCATGCTGGGGATGACAACTTGGCTAAAGTGGTGTGAGGGATAGGTTTGGCATTTTTGACACTGTTACTAGATTTAGAGAACTTAGTCTACTTTTGGTAATGATGTTAAGAATACCCAACAGGAGTATGTGCCACCCTGAGAAGGTACGAGGACTTGGTACGCAAATATACAATCTGCACGAGTACTACTTGAGAGTCAGCTCAAAACATATACAAGAAGAATTGATTGTCGTCCGAGTCCGCGACCGACACTACTTCCGTGGAGATGACGTCATATGGATAGATTTTAGTGAAGTACACCAACTTCTCCATATGAATGCTCTTGACAAATCTCTCATGAGCTGCTACTGTCTGTAAGTGATTCTTCCTTTCAATCATTAATCCCATTATAGCATATGTATGTATTCGTAATAACTACGCTCACGATGTGCAGACACATGATGAGAGAACAAAGATTGAAAAAAGACAATCGAATTGGTTTCATCGATCCATATGTCGTGTACAAGGACACTAAAACTAAAGATCCATTGAATCTGAAGCCTAAGGAAATGGAGAAGAACCTCCGGAGGTTCTTTTATAACCAAAGGCATACGGAGAAGATACTCTTCCCTTACAATATGGGGTAAGTGTTGTGTTATATCATGTCTTAGTTAATCCGGCATTAAGATATACATATATAAGTTGACTCTAAACAAATGCAGAGATCATTGGATACTCATTGAGATTAAGATCACGGAACAAAGAATACATGTGTGGGACTCAATGAAAAAAAGACCTGGCACTCTATCAAGACATAATAGACATGATATAGAGGTAAGTATATATCATACTTTAAATATCGATGCGTGCTCCTTTACTTTATTATGCTAGCTATACCTAATCAATGAGCGTCTTATTGTGCAGGGCTTGGGCTTGGCTACAACAAAAATATCGTACGGATCTGAATGTGTCACTTCCTCCTCCTGTTCTACTCCCTTGGGTGCCCACGCAGCCGTTTGGAACGAATCTATGTGGAGACTATGTTTGTGAATTTATGCGGTGCACCCTATTTAAACCTGCTCAAAGTGTTCTAAAAGTAAGTAACATGCATGTGTATACAGTAAATTCATATCTTATTTATTTGTTGAAACTAAATAGATTTTATGTATATTAATATCTTTTCTAACTAATGCAAATGGAAGGAGTGGAATATGAAAGATAAAGTGTTCGAGTACACATTACTCCTTGGAGTCCAGGAGACGATCGCCGGATTTATCAACGATCATGTCATTCCGGAAGACGGCGAGTTCCACTTATACCCGCAGGGCTTCAAGCCCATTGCAAACAAGGACGAACACTTGTATGAGCTTTGAGTGGGCGGGCAAACATTATGTAATCATTAACCGGTGGCAGCACACTTGATTATTACTTGTACATAATATTATTATTGTAAATGTAATGTGTATGTACGTATGTGTATAGCTATATAATATATATAGATATATATATTATACGGATAATACATATGTAGTTTCATACTTTATTTGTGTGCAATAATAATGATGCTCTCGTATAGGTGCAACGTATACGGATAATTGCGGCGTATACGATTAAATTGGAGAACATATACAATTGAAAACCAAAATCAATAAAGAAATGAAAAGGAAAAAGAAAAAAAAACAAAAACAAAAAAAACCTTTAGTCCCGGTTGGTAATACCAACCGGGACTAAAAGGGGTGGCCAGGGGTGGCGTCACGTCACTGCCTGGTGCCCCCTGTAGTCCCGGTTGGTGTTACCAACCGGGACTAAAGGTCCCCATTTAGTCCCGGGTCTGGGAGCCGGGACTAAAGGTGGGACTTTTAGTCCCGATCCCTTAGTCCCGGCTCGCCACCCGGGAATACAAGTGGTTTTCGACCGGGACTAAAGGCCTTGTCCTGTACCAGTGCAATAATCATATCTCCATGCTATGCACATATATCAGTACAAGCTTCCAAGCTGTCTGCATATACCAGTACTATTCTCAACGAGGACAGACATGTCAAAATCGAGAGAGGTCGTCATACTCATCAAGGAACAGACAAAATTTTGACTTAAGATATTAGAATTATATATTTGATATTATTTCTATGTATCCACAAAACAAGTCGTTAAATAACATATTAGAATTACATATTCTCAACGAGGACAGACTTGTCAAATTCTTGCTCTACAAGCACATAAATAGTGTGAAACTAACATATATATTTACTTGTAAATATTGTTGTGCCCGCAAGAAAAAAAAACTTACCATTGGTTGTTTTAAATTCGATATAAAATAGATATAGAATAATGTTGCCGATAATAACTTATATTAGGGATGTCATAGTTCTCATAAGATAAAGTATAGCTTTTAAATGTTATAGAAAAGATAAAAATAAATAGATATGTAAAATCGTCATTCTTGTTTCTCATTAATGTGCCCATTTATTTGTGATTGCTGCGGAAACCATAACAATAATTCACAATAGCAAAACTAGAACCTATATAAATTAACGGGTGTAAGTGAGCTGTTCACCAAGCTCAAGCAACACATGTCAAGCATTTCATAACATTTTCATCCTATTACAACGCATAGGCATGTTTGCTAGTAGTCTCAATATGTGTTTTCTGTGGGAGAAACATGTAACACCCAAAATTTTGATTTCAATTAATAGGAATTAATTTGATTTATTTAAGTATTTTTGTGAGCATTTGAATCTAGCAAATAAATAATTTTGTGACAATTAAAATTCATCATAAGTTTAGAAACGTGTTTTTTGCATTTCATGCTGGAGCATATTTAATTCTGTGTTGTTGACTTTTGATTTGATTTTATTTGGTTCAAATTCCATTTGGAAAATGCTTTAGAAAAAGAAATAAAAAGAAAAAAAAGAAGAAAGGGGAAGGCCAAACCACCCCAGCTCGGCCCAGCACCCCCTCCCCTTCTCTCCTCCCGCACCGGCCCGTTAGCGCGGCCCACCGAGCGGCCAGGCCGGCCCGCGCGCGCGCCCTCACCCTTCTCCCTTCCGCTGACGGCCAGGCCATACCCCCTTTCTTTCACCGCCAGCCAGGCCCCACGCGTCAGTCTCTCCTCTCACATTTCCTTCTTCCCCGCTGTGACTCGAGCAGGGAAGGTTCCTCACAGTATCGGATCAAAGCTGCGATTTCCTTGTCGTTTTCGCGCAAACCGACCCCTATAAATCCCCTAGGTCAACCCCGTGGCCTCCTCTTTGCTTCTAGGTTGCCAAACCGTGCCCTAGCCGCTGCTTTCTTGCGTTTTGGATCTTGCCGTGAGTCACACCAAGCCGCCGCCGCGACCCGACCTCCCGGCTAGCCCTCGGCCCGAGTAAACCATCTAGGTGAGTTCGCGAAGTGTTTCTCCAACTACCGGTACCTTTCATTTGGCGTTTCGTGCTTGTTTTCGCAGAAACCGCATGCGACGGCGAGCTCCAGGGTGGCTTCAATGGCGCCGCCACGCCGTGTCTGGCCTCCGCCGGCCGGCCGCCGTCTGGCCCCTCTTCGGTGGATCACAGGCGTCGGATGAAGGATCCACGGCTAAAATTAGAACTTACCCCTTCACTGCACTTTTGCTTAAGAGCCCCTGTAAAAATTGGAGTATTAACCCGCGGTCCCTGGCGCCTTTTACCAAATACGCTTTGCTGTGTTGAAAACGTAAACCACCTGGGCTTGATTCAAAATACGCTTTCTGCTATTTATGGTTTTGCCATTGATCTTGTTTTGCTCATAAAATATTCGTTTTAACTCTGTTTTTGTCCATTCAAATTTCGTTAGATTTGTATTCACAAGCTCTATATGTTAGAAGTATTAGTTTACTGTTTTGAAACTTTTTAATTCTGCAGTAGCATTTAATTAATTATTTATCTATAGGAAATCTTAGAAAATTCATATCTTCCACGTTTTAATTCCGATTTTCGTGAACTTTACGTTTGTGTGATCGTAGCGCTGCGTAGAATATTTTGATAAACTTTTATATTTGTTTTACCACTGTTTGGTGTATTGTTCTAATTATATCTTGTTTACTTTGTGTATGATTGTCTACATTGGATTACGTGTTGTTGATTGATGTTTGGGAATAAACGGTGAGCCGTACGTTGTTGATCAAGACCAAGCCTTTGAAGACCAGCAGGCTCAGGAGAGCTTTGATCAAGGCAACTATAACTTGGGATCATCTTTGTTACCTATTCACTTATAAATACGCATATACATCACATGCATGCTTTCACCTTGTCGACCTTAGCAAAATCATAGATGATTGTTACCTAGATTCCTTGCTACCTACTTGATATGCATTTGGTGTAGATGTGCTAGTGCTTGATATAATCTATGATCTTGTAAGATGATTAATAGCTATGCAATGAACGTTAAAAGATGACAAACAACTATATGAGATCTTGTTTGTAAGTGATCATCGGGATAACAGTGCAACCATGAGGGCTATAATGGCTCTGGCTTTAGCTCAGTATGAAGACCTTTTCTAGCTTGTTAGAGGTTGCCCGAAAGGGCGGAGGGGCTGAATCGACACGGGTATAGTGCGAGCCCCTATCCCTATGTGTATAGGCTGTGCGTCATGTGCCATTCGGAAGGGGGTATCTATATCTGCTCGCAAAGGAAATCTTGCGGCCCTAACATGTTAGATAAACTTTTGAAAGGCTTCATAGTGATCCCTGCCGACCTCCCTAGGAAGGGGGTTAAGAGATTAGCTACCTCGGGAGAAAGGGTAAATCATGACTCATGGGTAAAGATGTACAACCTCTGTAGAGTGTTAAAAACTGGTATACTAGCCGTGCTCACGGTTAAGAGCGGCCTTGGGGGTTCTTGCATCGACAACGATGAGCTTGTTAGGTTGTTATGTTCATTTGATTATCGTTTATGCTATGAATTAATTATGCTTACACTTGATCATGTGATTAATGGAATATTTAAGCTACCTTGACATTTGCTATATAATTATGAACATGCTATCCACTATTAAAAGCTGAATGCAGTCAAACCAGTGTCAGCTATTTGAGCCTCATGAACCCCTGGTTATACTTGTTGAGTACAATATGTGCTCACTCTTGCAATTTCACAACACCCCAGGTATGCTAATGATGATAATTGGAATGAGGACTATCGCTATGAGTATTAGGTTTGAAGTCAACCAGTCAATGTTGTCCCTGTGTGGAGCTTCCTTTGAGAGCGTTGTTTACTTCATGCTATCATTTTTTATGAGACTATGTGATATATATTATGTTCCGCTATGTAATAAACACTGCAATGGTACATTTGAGATTTGTCTACTTATGTGTGCGACTGTTTCTAGGGCACATATGAGTCTTTTATGCATCCTATTTTGTTCTTAAAATATGGGTGTGACAAAACATCCACGTACACCTTGCATTTTGTACTCAAGATGATGCACTGAAGTACTAGAAGAATGTTTGCGAAGATGGAGCCATGCCGGGCATGTTCGTACGTAGCAATATAAAGCTTTAACCTGGCGCTCTGGTTGGTAGTTGGTTTGCGTTGAGCCAATGTCATTGGCTCATCACAATTTCCTAGCTCGTTGTTGCATGGGCTGCCTAGTTTGGCTGTTGGCCAGTTCGTTAGAAGTTTTGTGATCATCGATCTATATCCTTTGTTGATGGTCAGTAAGTGATCAATCTGAGCATCAACTTTTCAGTAAAGTTAAAGTTAAATCAACTTCATAGTAGTAATTTATTTTTCCATAATGTGGTTCCTCGTATATGGAGGTGTGCAAATGCAGGGATAAATGTGCAATTACATGAAAGACTTGGCTCCAAAGGCAAGTGGGGCCAAGTTCTCTTCAACATATGTTCTTCGGTTTTTTCAAAACTTCAGTCATCTAAAAAACTAAAACAGGTCGGTTAGTTTTTAAACTCAGGACCAAGCAAGTGCAGTCTCGTGTAGTTCGGCTTAGTCTCAGTCGTGACCGAACTAAGCGGACTAGACAAAGCAACTACTAAATAGCATATTTTGTAGCAAACTTTAGCAATATTTTTTCTATTCCAATGCAAAAATAATAATATTGCATATAAATTAAGCAAAAGTGATGAGTGATGGTTGATATAAACCCACCAGAACAAATATTATATCACTAAATATAGCCTAAACTGCACATTATGTCCAGAAAATGCAAAATTTCGGTTAGTTCGGTTACTCGAGGTATATAAGCAAACTAGTAAGGACTCGGGATCGAACTAGTGACCAAAAAGTTCTGTCTTGGTCTCGATTAGTTCGATTTGGTCTTCGGTGAAATATGCCCAGTGCTATCCACCACTACCCATACTTGTGGAAGATGCCAGGTACCAACAGTGTACTCTCACTTAAAGGTGACCTGAAGCACTCCTCTGATTGCGACATCAAGACTATTCAACTTGCAGCTAATGAAGAGCTATAGGGCTTGATGGACCATGATCCTAAGAGTTCCCATAGGGCCAACTACATGGACAGAAGGTGTGGAACAAGATGGCGATGGTTCCAAGGCAAGAAAATCGACCTAGATGGTTTTAGGAAGATACATCTTTATAATAGGACTAGAACTCCTCTATTGTAACTCACTAGGACAAGGACCATATTGGCGGTCCTTAACTACCAATATATACTGTAAACCAAACATGGAAAAGTGTATAAAAATAAAATACCTACATAGAATAGGGGTTATGCTGATAGAATTCCATATCTTTGGTGAATCAATGTTACTACAGGGGTTTATCAGAAAAAGAGAAGAGGGAACAAGGACGTCAGGCTAAAAGGCATATTCTACAATCAAACTAAGTTGAGAAGGATCTAAAAGACATAAGAAGACAGACCACCAAAGATGGGGCCCACCTGGCATAAACGAGAGTTAGCCAACCCCACCTGTACGTCGGCTGACCTAGCCTGGCCCCACTTGTCATATCGGTTCTCCACCATCTTAGAGTTTGCATCTACGCCATTGACTAAAAGTCAGTTTGATCCGAGGGCCCTGGTTCATCCCAACAGCTTATATAAGCAGACCCCTACCCCCTGTGTTGAGAGCATGCCAAGTCATTCAAGTGATCTAGGCTAGAAACCCTAGAGCCCCACCATATTCTTGGCACAACTACATAGGTTAGAAGTAGAGAAACGCAAGCTTCACTTGGATGTTGGATGTTGGTATTTCTTACGCACAATTAAACTATGAAGGATTCTGCAAGCGCACAGAAAACCGTTGTAGCATTTTACCGGGAGTATTCCACGTATCGTTATTCACTACTACAAAAAATCTTTTGCGAGGCATTTTAGAAAAGGACATGGAGGCGGGCAGGATTTCCAACCGCCTCGGTTAATACCTCGGATTAACCGAGGTGGGCATTTTTTATTAACCGAGGTGGTTACAAATAACCGCCTCGGTTAATCGATTTATGGAGGCGGGCAACCTAAAATGTCCGCCACGGTTAATACGGATTAATCGTGGCGGTTGTTATAACGCAAACGCCTCGGTTAATATATTAACCGAGACGGGCATACTATAAGGCCCGCCTCGAATAATACTGGCCCATCCACAACCCAAAAAACCCATCTCAGCCCGATAGCATGCTCAATGTATATATACCGCCACTTAGGGTTTCATTCCTCATCTCCTCAGCCTCCTCATCTTCATTAGACGCGTCGGCGCCTCCTCCCTCTCTTTCTCCTCCCCAACCGCGGCGACCCCTCCTCCCTCTCCTTCTCCTCCCTCACTGGCGCCAACCCTCCTCCCTCTCCTTCTCCTCCCACGCCTAGCACCCCTCTCCCACCAAGGCAGCGCCCCTCCTCCCTCTCCCACATCGCGGCGCCCCTGCTCCCTCTACCACCATGGCGTGGCACCCCTCCTTCCTCCCACCATGGCGCCGCCATGGATCGTATCCGGGGGCGTGGTGGCTGCATCCGGCTCCCTGCGGCGTCGCTCCTCCACCCTCCTCCCTCTCCCACCATGGAGGCGCCCCTACTCCCTCTCCCACCATGGCGGATCCGGGGGTGTGGTGGGCAGATCCGATGGCATGGTGCCTGGATCCGGCTCGCTGCGGCGTCGCTCCTCCACCCTCCTCCCTCCTCTCCCTACGGCGCGGATCTGGTGGGTTCGAGGCCAGCGGCTGTGGATCCAGCCTCCTCCCCTGCCTCCACGGCTCGCCATCGCAGGCAGCGGCAATGGCGGTTTCGGCTTATTGACAGGCTCGATGGGCCAGTGGATGGGCTCAGCAGGCCTATCCATGGGTTTTTTTTCTTTTTTTTTTATTTTTTTATTTGATTTACCAAGGCAGGCATCAAACCGCCTCAGAAAATGCCCCATTTACCGTGACCTTATGTCCGAGGCGGTTGCGATGCCTGCCTCGGTAAATCCATTTTGTCCGCCATGAATAATATTTTATGTAGTAGCAATTTATATTTTACCACTGGGAAACAATAGATAAAGATATTGATAGTTCACCATCATGTATCTACTAACTAATACACCAACTAGACTAAAGTAGGGGTAAATAATAAATGATAGGAATTATGCATAGATGACACACACCGGAGAATTCTATGATAAAAGAGTAGATAGCTAAAGTGAGAGGACAACGAGAGAGTTTACGGTTCCTAAATACTTCTCTATTAGTAGTGTTCTATAATAACTAGGTAAAGCAATCACACAATAACACTTCGGGACATCAGAGCACTTAGCCACAGACAGATGAGAAGGGGGCTAGGATGGTCTGACTACGGTGCTACAACACCAATCCAAACATGGTGGAATACGTTGGCCGTCAGGGCTATCACCACTTGGGGCTACCACAACTATCCGTAGAATTGGGTGCAATCTCAGGTAACCGGTAGTCTAGACACCATGTCATTACTACAAATTACTACTCTAGTCACAACTAATAACTAGAGCACCCAATGCGGGCGGAGATCCTATGCTAAAGTATAACAACTATACTAACCAATCAAATGTAATGCATAAAAGTAAATAGAGAAGATAAAATATATTAAAGCATAAGTCTTACAATAAAAGATACAAAGATATACCAGAACTCTGATGACTCCTCTAGAAGACTCCTCCTGAAGACTCCTCCAGAACCTGGGCGTAGCGCTGCTCTCCCTAACTCTCAACTAGAACTAATCTACTACATTGGAAAGTTTAGCCTTAATTCTCTAGAGGTGAGAGGTCATCCATTTGAGGGACGCCTCTACATCTGTATAATGTGGTGCCCTTAGGGAGGGGGGTCTGCCTCTTTATTTATAGCCTAGAAAGGCCTCCCACCTCTTCTAGACAGGCGATGCGAGACTAATTCTTCCACCATTTGCTCTGTTGGGCTATTATACATCAACTTGGGCCTTCCAATCCCTCATGTGAGCCCACTCAAGGGAGCAGCTTCGCCTCTCTTGGGCCTCTATCGTGCCATATGAGCCTCTTCGCACGTCATGGGCCTTGCTTGGGCATGGGGCCCATTAGTGGTAATTCTCCTTTATTTGTAAAATTAATATTTTTTTCACTCCGGATTATAAATATAGCAAATGATATGTTTGTTTCGATCGTCTCGACGAGCCCATTGTAACGGTGTAGTCCAAATCATCATTTGACATACTTTTGTTTGATGGAAAATTGCATATTCCTACAAAACAAGTGAGAACACCAAAACTCTTGGAACTCATTAGAATCAAACCCTACAACTATGCTTTATGGTTGATATCATGTTATATTGAGCAATAGTTGATGGTATAAAATAGGAATTAAGGACCGTCAACATTGGATTTGTGTTGAGAGTGTTGGTCGGTGTTGGTATTTTAATGGATATAGAATAATCACAGAGAATGATCCGCATGCATACGTATACCATTGTAGCTTTCACCCGGAGGTTGTAAATATCATATCCACAGGGAAATATGCGAGAGTAACTATGGTCTAACTCAACAAAAGGAGTGATAACTGGGTAGAGATGTATGACAATTAAGAGTAGAGATAAGGTTTGGAAAAATAGGAGCATAGAAAGGCTAACTATGGATCCTCTACTTCTAACTAGGGTAAACTATGTTTTCTATTGTCCAACTTCAGAGGATATCTTATGAATATATGAAATTTCTTCTCTACCTTCACCAATAAACCTATCAATCCTATTAACGGGATGGTGGACTACAGAGGACTCAACAGGACTATCACACTCGTGATCTACCACTGAAATCTAGAAAATAGAGAAGTTTTAGATTAATCTAAGCCCAAGCACCATGCCTACACTTAAGATTAATACTCTACTCCCTCTAGTGCAGGAATAAAGCACACAAAATAGTCGTAAATAATTGAACAATATAAGCAAAGTAAACTTAGATCAAAAGTTGATTACCAGAGAAATCTTGAAGACAAGCTCAAGTAGAACTTGGATCCGCTGAAGTACATGCTGTAGAGGGAGCTTCGACATGTCAACACCTCCTTCAAACTCTTCCCTCACTCTTTATCTCTCTATTTCTATTCAGAAGACTAGATCCTATGGAGATCTAATCTTCTATTGATGGCTTTCTCTAGGAGGTAGATCAATTTATGGGACCCCTCTCTTGATCCTAACAGAAGAATATGAACTTGGGCTTTGGGATGCTCCAGGGAGGGGGCAAGGGTTTCCTTATATAGCTCAGTGGGATAAACATGAGCCCTTAGATCAAATTGACTTTGAGATACTATGAGATGCATCCTAGGAGGTACGGTGGTGGAGGAAGCTTCTAGAAGCAAGAGGCAAAGGGGCTCTGGGCCAGGCCGGGCAGCCCACTATGGCAGCCTTTCGTGCCCATCTTTGATGGTTTGCCTTCTGTTACCTTCTAAAGTCTTTCCACATAATTTGTCTGGTGGAATTCCATCATTTCTTTTGACAATTAGATCCCTCTTGGCTGTTTCCTGGCTAAACCATGTAGAGATCATGTACCACCCTAAAATTTTGCTTCTTTGAAAATAGAGACAATTTTGATTTAATTATGTATTTTTGTGCTCATGAAATATAGGAAAAATAATATTTTTCATTAAATTAAAATTTACCCTAAAGTTTAGCAACATTTGTGTGCATTCATGCTGGTGCATTTGTATTTTTTGAGATGAGTGGTTCTGACTAAAAATTCAAAATATTTTCAAACTACTTTTAAATGGTTTTGAAAAGGTTTTGGAAACAAAGAAAAGAAAAGAAAAAGGAAAACTCCCCCATCTACTTTTGGCCCGAATGTCCAACTCTCTCTCCCTACCTGGCCGAGCCTAGCAGCACATGCGTAACTTGTGGCCCATTCCTCTCCGGCCTAGCTCTGCAACGCCCTCCTCTTCACTCTCCCTCTCGCTAGCAGCTCGGTCCGACATGGTGGTGACTCTTCCTTCTTCCTCCTAGAGCCAGATTTGTTTGGGACTCCTAGGTGGACAACCCGATCCTAGGAACTCGGCATTCCTTGCCTTATACGCTCTACCAAACCCTCCTACAAGGTCGTGTCCTTCCCCTGTGATGTCCTTTTCCATCTACACAACGCAAGGAGCCGCCCTAGCTGTCCCCTCGCTGTTTGGATCTCACCGAGGTACTAGAGCCGCCCGTCGTCGCCATTACCGACGGCCATTGCTGCTTGGTCATTGTAAGACATTTGCCGAGCTTTGCACTATGTTTGCGAAGCCATCGAGCTTTCCCTGTCGTGAATTCATGCTTTGATTCGCTCATCTTAGGTCATCGAAGTTCTTAGAGAGCTCACCATCTACCAAATCACGACGATGATCGTCCTTGGGTCTTCCCTGCCCCCGATTTTGCCGCTGGTGAGTTCGCACGAAGCTCCTCTACACCCCGGTGCCCTTCCCATCGAAAACCATGGCTCCTAGTGCCTTCTCCATGGACTGTAGCAAGATCCGGCAATGGCGCCATCGTCGGAAGCACTATAGCTGGCCGGCAGCTGCCCTCAGTTTCCCTAGATCTAATCTCCACCGCTCATTCCTTATCCAACAATCCAGATAAAGCCATACCCCATCGCTGGCATTCTTCCTAAAGAGACCCTCCCTTTTTCACAATTCCAACCCGAAGTCCTTAGGCGTCATCCTAAAGTACGCTTTCTCCTTTCAAAAACGTAAAAGCCCTGGTTTGAATTCAAAATACGTTTTCACAAATTACAAAATTGCCATACGTTTTATTTAGCTCACAGAATATTCATTTTAACTCTGATTTGACCAATGTGTTAGGTTTGTTTTTATGAGATCTACATGTTAGTAAGTTTGGTACAACAGTTTGTAACTCTTAATTACATGACCTATTTAATTAATTACTTTTATATAAAAATCTTAGAAAATTCATATCTTCTCCGTTTTAGCTCTAATTTTCATGATCTTTATGTCTGTGTGATCGTAGCAATTGCAGAATCATTTTATAAATTTTTCTTATTGTTTTACTACTGTTGGTGTATTGTTCTAATCATATCTTTGTTTGTTTTGTGTATGCTTGGCTTTGGTTTGCTTGTGTGTTGATGTTTGGTAATGGTGTATAGACACTGAGTCGTAGTATTTCGATGATCAAGACTTGTACCTTGACGACCAGAAGGATCAGCAGGAGCAATTTGATCAAGGAAAGTATAGCATTTGATTTTCTTTATGTGACTATGATCTTATGACTAGATTAATACTTAAGCAACAAATGATAAAAGTGACTTTGTAGTAACTTGAAGACTTATCTGTTCCTGATCACCTAGGATTTTTGGCAAATCTTAACGCACACCGGCTAGAGTAAGATGTGACAAGTATCTAGAAATGGTGGCGCCTAACCAGCACTGCTTAAATGCAAGCCTGAGCTGTTACTAGGATAGGGTGTCAGGCTACCCTGAGCAACGACTCCAGAAATGCTAAGCAACGCTAAACTCTAGCGGTGACGCAAGATGTACCAAGGGTAACTCTACAAGCACAGAGGTACCGCTGTAGCACTTCAACCGTGTTGAGTATCCGCGGTGTCGTAATTTATAGTTCGCTCACGAGAAGCGGACTAAGACTCTCTAATAAATATGTGGATGGACATCCGTGGTTTGTGTCTACTCAATCTAAGTTCACTAGTGCTAACAGGGGGGTAAGAGTAGCAAGATAGAATAATAGATAAGTCAGATAAAGGTAAGTAAAGATAACTGGTAGCGAGCTAACTAGGTGGGAGGACAACGGGTGAGTAAGGACTCCTACGTATCTAACTCTACTTCTGTGTTCTAATCCTAATCATTGTAAATGACTAAACTGGACTAGTATCCAAACAGTCTTGTGTGGTGGAACTTGACTGCAATAGGAGGACAAAACTCCTATCCAAGCAAACTTTTGTCTTATGGGCGCCTACAGACTGTACCCGACGTGAATAGAACCTACTAGGAAGCAGAGGCCTGTCACACTTCACCGTCGCCCGCTAACACGTTTGATATGGTGGTATCCACTAATAAGCGCTTGCCTAAGCACCTCGCTTACACTAGTCTTATAACCTCAACTATCACGTAAATAGCCAAAGCCCCTAATGGTAGTGAAACACACACAAGGTGTTGAAGACACTAATCTAACTAAGGCAGCTACACTAATAAGACTAAGACACAACACTACTACAAGTATAGTAATGCACTAAGCAATACTCAAAGTAAAGACTTGAAGTCAATACTTAGTAAAGTAAAGAAAGACTATATCGATATAAAGAATGTAATACAAGAGAAAAGGTATAAGAGCTATACCACACTCTCCAGAATACAGCTCCGGAGACCCGAGCTTTGCTCGACTCGACTCTAACTCCCACTCTAGACTAGACTACAATACACTTGATCTCCCAAGTGTGATTTGGAAATGAAAATGAAAGATGGAAGATGGGAGATGGCTTGGGAAGGTGGAGGACCCCTCCTTATATAGGGGTGAGAGAGGGGGTGCCACGTCAGCGATCTGCGTGCTCCTTCCTTCTCCACCCTTGGATGCAATGACCTCCCAACTGCCTTAGATGGACGGTTGAAGCTTTACCACACATGGTGAATGTGAGGAAGGTCGGTGGGAGTTAACCGACTCCAGATGGGGCGCACCTGTAGGTCGGTCGACCTACCATCTGGCTGACAGTGGGTCCCACTGACCTTCTAGAAGGTCCTTAGGTCGGAGGGAGGCTAGGCTAGGTGGCATGACCCAATTGGTCGGTCGGCCGACCGACCTTTGGGGCCCCTAGCCCACCACTGGCCTCCTGGTGGTGTCCCCACTTATCATGTGAAGTGTTGTCCAAAGTTGAGTCTAGTTGCACACTTGCTTGCTTCCATGTGGGCCCAAGGATCCATGTGCTAAGTGTTTGAACTGTTGAGGACAAGCACACTTGGATCCAAGGGTTGGGATTGACTCCTTAGAGTATGCCATGGCTCAAGCCATGGAGGGGAGCCCCTAGTGGGCCCAAACCATGGTCGGCCAATCTAGGTTATGGGGCCCACAAGGCTCATTTCCTTCTTCCCTGCATTGAACAATCTAGGTTGTGGAACTTTATTAGTGATAAATATGTTCATGTGATGCTTATCTTCCTTCAATCGAGGACTGTTGACGGGCTTTTGAGTATATAGAATTGGGTCTTATTTCCTATCAACAAGATCCCCTAAGCTTAACCTTTGCTCTTCCCTAGCAAACAATCAAGACTTGGTTCGATTGGACCAGGTATTATCACTAAGTTAACATCTTAATAGTACTAAGTGCACAACAAAGAACTTCTCCTTGAATGGAAAACTTAGCAATGCTAACACACCAATGTTACTTTAGCACTCATGGGGCTTATAGCATTAACTCAGTCTTGGGATGTTGAGAGATAGAACAGCTTTGACTAGACATCTACTTTTATCATTCTTTAGCAAGATTCATGCCAGAGGTTTTTGCTAAGCATTTCAAAAGAAATCTTAATGTTCCTCATATGGTTTCTGTCAAGTCACTCAAGTGGTGTATAAATCCTTACCGAGGCATATGAGTAAGTTGCCTTCTCTATGTAATCCTACTATAATAAAGGCTTATGTGGAGCTCAAGGTAGGAACATGGGGATGGCGTACTTACATTGCATATGTTGTGAAGTCAAACCTCGGATCCTTGGAGGAAGAGTAGTGTCATGCTCGAGATCAAGATATATATGTGGAAAGGTGGTATGAGTATGATGGCTAGATGGCTCCTTGATGCTAGCTATTAGAGAGAGATTCTACACTTAGAGCATGGAGCATCTATATTTGGTGGAATGGAATGGAATGGTATGAAATGTTGCATACTTCTAGTGTAGGAGCAGCAGATGTATGTGGATGGTGTGGATCTTGATCTCATTGAGCATGACACAACTCTAAACCAGGGGTCAACAAGAGTTGACAACTCTCAACACAAGCAAGCAGCCTATGTGCTGGGTTTCTATCATGTAGAGCATATATGGCTTGTGGTAGGAAGTTAACACCATTGAGGAACAATTAAGTTTTTATTCATCTTTTAAAAAATAAATTCTCTGACAATCATGCATGCTTAGAACAATAGTATAGATCTCTTATCTTATCTATATCATGTCTCACAACAACTTTAGAGTTTGTTTTAGCACTTGCAACCTACTAAGTGTTCAATTACAGGATGGTTAAGAATGCTAAGTAGTCCAAACTTAGAGAAATGCTAAGTTGTAATCAAGTACTAGAGAGACATTAACTAGCAATTTCTTCATCATTTCCATAGGAAGGATAGCACACATGAAGCATATATACAAAAAGGAAATAAAGCAAATAAATATATTTTTTTTGGATTTTTTTTATGCAAGAAGGAAACAAACAAAATGCAATAAAAAAATATTAAATTAGGGGGGTTGGAAACTCACCTTGGATAAACTTACCTTAGTGGGGGAAAGAATCTCCCCAAAACTTGCCTTCTTGCTCACTGGGGTGGTTGATACCCAAACCACTGGTCCCATCGGTACTCACTCTCAGCTTGGAGGATTTGGGCCATGTCCAAGTTCTCTTGCATGAGATGCAAGGTGGTCTGTTGTCCGATGTTGATGTTCTCCATATCGCTGATGAGTGTCTCCATTTCAGACGGTGGTTGGCACCTCCCCCTACCACAAGGGCGAGGGCTGGGCACTGCTGAAGACGTCCTGGAGTGATGAGGTGTTTCCATGGAGTTCACCTCATCCTCCTCTTGTGGTGCGGCATAAGAGGGACCAGCTTGCTATTGAGTAGCACGGGACCGTGCTCTCGTCATCCTATCCGTCCCTGCAACAGGGTTGGCTCTATTCTCTCTTCCTAGCCTTAGGGTTAGTGATGAAGCATTATACATTCAAAGGTTCTCATCAGGAAGAGAGACCTCAATAGGATGGTTCCCATAAATCATTTTTTTTGAGGCCATTTTTGGGATCTCTCTTAATCAAATTAGCACTCCTAAACATCTGCCCACCTAAGAGAGGTCCATCATCCTGTATGTATTCTACTTCATTTGTTTCAAGCAAACCCATAGATTCAACAATTCTGGTGATAAGTGAAGTAAAGCATAGGGGCATGCTAGGTGCAATGGAGGAAATCCAGAAAGGTACTAGCCACTTGATAGGTAAAAATCTGATTTTATTTACCATGGCATAAAGGATTTGCAATTCTTTAAAGCCTATATCATCCACACTAGTACCAGGGAATAGAGTGACTATGATCCAAAAGTACATGAATCTTAAGGTTGGTTATGGATTTGGACAGGTCTACGAACAGAGAGATCATTGGAGCAAGTAATCAAATTCCAGAACTTAGCTAAGTCAAAATATAACAAAGCATGATCTATGTCTAGCTCACAATCTTGATCAAAGCCTAGACATGTACTCAGGTCACTCCAAGTGTAACACCCCAAAAACCACAAATACACCGGGATGCTACTAGACTACACAAACAACAGCTGCACACAACCAATAAACAATTTGGCAGCATCTCCTTTGTATTTATAGCAAGCGGAAGAATAAAATATAAAAATAACTGAAATACCAAACTAGGATTAATGAACATCCTAACACAAATAAGTTACTTGAACAAGAATTAAGTTTAACATCCACACTTTAACAACCGCCTTCAAAACCAATAAGCAAACCAAATTATTATTTATTAAAACACAAGGTCTCTAAATGAAGAAGCGTGTGACGTGCAGCTAATTCTCTTCCCTTCCAAGTAAGCATCAAGTACCTAGATTGAGTAAAGCAAGGGTGAGATGAAACATCTCAGCAAGCGAACTTGTTTTGACAAGCTATTTAAACCACAGTTTGAATTAACATTAGTTTAATATGGTGTTCCCAATTGACATAATATCATACTAAAGTAACAGTCTTCCAATTTGGAATATAGCCAATAATACAGAGCTTCATAATAACGTGGATAAAATCCCTTCAATAACATACTTCTCATGAATGCATATGTCTCCTGCCTGCACACCGAACAAGGTGTTGAGCTGCATCCCATGATGCGTACCAGTACTGTCATGACCATAGGTCAAGACATAACTTCCAATGCTAATGAATGATGCAATGCACTTGGCATGTTGCAATAAAATTGATAAATCACCAATGATACTCTGACTTCAAATTCAAGTTTGTGGGCTAGCCACAAAAAACAATATAAAATAATACCATCACCATAAGTACTGAAATAAGACCACAATTTAACTAAGACTAAATATACCCAAATCATAAATTTTAGATATGAGAGGGATGTCATTCTTATAGAGAGTAAACTGTAGGTGATAAAAATAACAAGCCAAAACGGTAGCAAACCACCGCTACATTCACTTGCCTCTTTACCGAAGGAGAACAAAAGCACTAGCAATGTTTCGAAGTGCTACCACCTGATCACAAATACTACTCAGTACATACATCAACATACAAGCAAGAGTAAGAACAAATACGCACTAAAGCGTCCCAAACCCAACATTCAAGCCTCTACCGCTTGCGCTACCGATCAAGACAGCAGCACGGACTCTTCTCTTTTTCATATACTTCAGAATGCTCATCCAAAATTACCACAATTTATCAGATCATGTAAAACTCTGTTATATACAACTTTTGTATTGAATGGTTTTGCATCAGAGGTCTGCAAGATGGTATAATTAACCATAGAACACAACTGAATATTTCCGACCTTCAAAATAGAACATCAAATTTCAAAAATTCATAACTGGAGATATACTTATTCAAAAGTTACAAAATTTACCAATATAGAAAGCTTATCAAAAATCCTAAAACTTTTGTTAATAATGGAAGACCTAATTATTTAATTAACAGGGTCAAAAACTGCTTAGATCCAAAACTGTCCAGATTTTCATCACTGGAAATGAGTCAGATTGAAAACTCAATACATCACAAATTATAACAGCTATGACAGAGTTCTTGGCGTCCAATGAAAGATATTGAAGTCCTCTACAACTTTGTCCACAGGCCCAAAATTTATTAAAGCTTCTAAAACACCCTAACATTACGTTGAACAGCGACTATTCAGTCTGACGAGAATTTCAGAACATGAACGAAATTGACTTCGAGAATTTATCCACTAAACCCAATCCCAAATAAGCGATTTAATCCGAAAACTTGATCAGATGAAGGGGATTAATATTTGGCTTCTCACCTAGGGAACCACAGCGAGCACAACACCGAAACTCCCGGCGTCTACTCCTTCTTCTCCGCCTCTTCAACTTTCTATCATCTCCGATCCAACTCACCACGATCCTTGCCGCCACAAAGGCCTTGTTATTCTGATCTACGCCAAACATGGCTAAGCCCTCATGGACAACAAAGGGACATGGTGGATCAATGGGACAGCCAAGATACGAGGTAGAACCTAACCGTATTTTCCACGGGAGGAAGAACGACCACCACGAATGACCGATGGTGACGGCGGCAAAACCCTAGGCCCTAATCTCCCCTTCCCTTTTCTCCTTCCTCTCTTCTCCCCTGATAGGCTACCGATATGAATCGGTACAAGGGTGGCCTGACCTTCACGATAGTAGATCAAAAGAACAAAGATAACTTGCTGCGAACAGTGTGTAACTAGCTTTATACCTGACAAAGGTTGGATGCGACCAAGCGACGGGGAGAGAGGCACCGAAACCACGAAGACTTCGACTCGATCTCCGAATGACTGCAGAACCACAATCCGGAACTAATCCACACAATACGGCATAGCTGAACGGAAGCCGTAGAGCATGAAGTAGGGGAACCTAGAGGATTCACTTCACAAGTCCAAGAAGAACAAGGAAGAACAAAAGTTGAGTAAGGCACTCAGCAGTACGGCTGCAATATCATGTAGTTTATCAAATGATCAAAGGTTGCTGATAGCTTAGAGGTAGGGATATTTATACTAGGAACAACCCTCCTAGATAGGTATGAAAACGAAATAGAGTTTCTGAGGGAATGCAATGTGAAAGGACCCCTCGAAATGGATTCCCGAACTGGCTTCGCGTGACTGTTGGCCTCCAGAGCAGTTTCCAATAAACTGACCATAACTTTTCATTGGAAAGTCCAAATAATGAACCGTTTCTTGGGTGTGAAACTAGACTCCTAGGGCTTTCCAGCAATGTATGCCATGTACCACGAAATGTGGTAGTTTGGTACAGTTTTGCACAGCAGGTTGTACCAACATTCTGTCACGACAGACTGTTGACCTTCTGTGCAGTCTGTAATAATTTTAGTCTGCAGGTAATATGAAGTATCCAAACTGGTCGCCACTAGATTGATTGTAAAGTAGAATCGACAAGCTTTCCAACAAGTCCTCATGGGCCTTCATAGCTTTCGTGAGTAAAAAGTTATGAAGATTTCTTTGCACTGGTCCGTTTTTTACTCTTCTGGTCCATTTTGTAGTGTCTTCTAGGACTTGCACCGGTTCATTCTTCAGAGTCCGGTAGTATATAATTCTCATTAATGTTAAAATGAATCTCCCAAAGTAGCGCGTGGAGCTCTTGTTGTAGCTTCTTTGCACGACTACGTGTAACCGGTCCATCGATGACTTGGGCTGGTGTCGGTGTAGGTAAAAGTTGAGTGGTTGTAGCTACAGTAACACGTTTATTTTTTTCTTCTTTCAAACTTCTGAAATTTATATCTCCATGACCCAAAAAAATTCCAAACAATACATATGAGTAGCGCAACTGAAAGCATTCAACGAGCTCTATGCATCTATAATCTCTGATCATTTATTTGAGTGATGGATAAAAAAACTATTATTATTATTTTACCACTTTACACTTCTAACACAATAACTGTATTCTAGGTGTTACACCAAGTCAAACTGTAATCTTTGTTGAACATGCGAAAAGTTACTCCCGCATCATTTGATTTTAGTTTGGCGAGAAATTCTTGAGAGAGTAATTTTATACTGAATTTAGGAACTTGCCAAAATCCACCCCAACCAATGGCATAAAAGACGGTAGGAAGGTCGGTGCTCATACCTGATTGGTCCAAGAGTTGCTCGTCAAAGACAATGGTGTGGTTGAAGCTGCAAGTGCGAAGGGTGTAGAGGTTCCCTAGCTCTTCATGAGTGAGCAAGAGGTTGTCATGGGGCTCCAGTATCCTATCAGCTGGGATAAAGGGAACAAGTGTGTGCAATTGTTCCTCCTCCACTCTCTCATGGCTCCTACTCTTGGAGTGGTTAGAGCTCGAGGATGAGCCATCACCCTTCCTCTTTTTGGTGAGCTTGGCGGAGATGAATTTCTTCATGCTAGCTTCACAAGTGAACAAACAAGACCAAGCTTCCTACTATACTACTATGCCGAAGGGAAATATTTTTGGGTTTATAGCTACTACTACACTAAGCTTGAGAAGACTTGTAACGCTAAAGTGAAGAGAGAAGGCCAAGTGAGCTCGAGATGATTCTGCTGGTTGTGGTGTGGAATTGAGCTCACATTGGGGTGCTATTTATAGGGGTGAAAGGGCATGGCAAGACACCCCATAGGGCAGGTCGGTCGACCGGGGTTCACTGCCTTTGAAGCATGCCTTCAACTTTGGACAGGGAACCTAGCCTCGTGCTTGCAAAAAGTCACCAAGTGGGACCAAGAGCATGGTCGGTCGACCAAGACTTTTGCCTCCCACCACTTTAATCATGCTATGTTGGGTCGTCTGATAAAGATGGTGGTGGTGCTGACCTAATGTTGCTCCTGGTTGCCTCGGATTCCCATGTTTAGTGTTTGATGAAAGAGAAAAGGAGAAAGCAGAAGAGGCGACAAGCACCAAAGTGATTCCCATAGACCATGGGGACCCTTAAGCATGCATTGTTACTGCCTATGCTAGCTTTGGCCGTTGGCATGTTTCCTAAATCATCAAAGTGCTTAAAGTAGCATCCTAAGCTAAAGTAATGAGCATTGGACCATCTCACCTCGAATTCTGGCTAGTATGTTGAGCATGGGACCCTTGGACATCATCATTGGGAGGTAGCTAGTTGCCTGGTGGCACCAAGGCAAGGTCTGTCGACCTACCCTTGGGATCCCCAGGGCATCAAATGCCCCTCCTAGGATTCATGCATCTAGCCAGAGTGGAGGGATAGGTGGTGGACCCACAAAGCCAGGTCGGCCGACCTGGCAATGGTGGCCCCACCAGCTCACCTTTTCTCTAATCACTCTTCTCAAGTTTTATTATTTATATCTAAGTTATTTGGTTGAAATAAAAAAATGCATTTTTTAGTAAGCATGCAATTGAAAAGCAAAATTTAAATGCAAAAAATAAATATGAGATAACTACTAACATACCTGGTCAGCGGAGGGCTCCATGTTTTAGGTCCATAGAGCAGGACCTCTCCGTCGGGTTTCATTCTGTGGATGCCTCGGTCGGTCCCAGAGATGGGGACCGTGCAGGCATCTCCTTCTCCCGCCATCCCTTTTTGGAATGTTCTGCTTGCTTGGCGGGTTCCTCCTTCTGTTCAGCCTTTTTGGCCAACTTGCCTTTGTTGTACCTTCGGCAGGATTTGCCGCGAGGTTTCTCCTCCGATTATGTGTCCTTCAGCTGCATGTTAGTTTTATAGCCATTGAAAGAACATTTGATCCTCTTACCTGCGAACTGTAGATGGATCTGGCCAGACCCGACGTAGATGACGGCGTTTACCGTGTTCAGGAATGGCCGTCCTAGGATGACAGGGACATCGATGTTCGACCCCATGTCGAGGATGACGAAATCGGTAGGGGCATATTCATCTTGGATTTTAACCAAGATGTCCTTAGCGACTCCCTCCAGGAACAGAATGGTTTGGTTCGCCATCTGCAATCTCATAAATGTAGGGAGCAAAGCGCCCACTAACAAATTTTCATAAATTACCTTCGACATGATGTTGATGCTTGATACAAGGTCGCAGAAGACATTGTGGAAGAGCTGTGGTCCGATCTCGCAAGTGATGGTCGACATGCCTGGGTCGTCCTTCTTTGTGATGAACGGGGGATCAAGGAGATATCCCCAATTTGAACGGACCGGAGGCTTACCATACCTCATAGAGACTATTTTAACAGACTCAAGCAGGTCCTCAGGTTTCCCTGGGATCCTACCTTGCTCATATGATGGGACAGCTGTAGCTAATTGAGCTAACTGTGTTTCTAACATTTTATTAAAGCTCAATTGATTCTTAATGGTAGAACTAAAGCTGTCCATTTTCTCACTAAGGCTTTCTAGGATCTTGTCATTACCCACAATTCTCTTATTGATACTATCATTAATTTTTGTTTGGCCCAGCACAAGAGCTTTAAGAGAAGGTTGGTTACCAAAGGAATTACTAGAATTATTATTATAACCCATACCTTGGCCTTGGTAGAAGGGGTGTGAACTCCATTGTTGTTGTTGGGGCTGGTTCCCGTTGTTGATGTTGTTGTTGATGTAGTTCACCTCCTCCTAGGTCTCGGGGCAGTTATTGCTCGAGTGATCATCTCCTCCGCATACCTCGCACCATGGATCAGTTTCCACAGCACGAACAGCGGCAGGGGTCTGGATGGCCTCAATTCCCTTTTTAGAGGAAGATTCCTCTATTTTCTTCATAAGGAGGTCCATCTTGGCAGAGAGCATGTCCACCTCATTGAGGGCGTGGGACACCTCTTTTCTTGGGCATGAGGCGCTCCTCATTCCATTCTTGGTTGATGACCATCATTTCAATGAGGTCCTTGGCATCTTTGACATTTTTCTACAAGAATGCCCCTCCAACTGAGGCATCAAGGTGACTACGGGCCATGCCGGTCAGCCCGTGGTAGAAACCTTGAATAATGAGCCATTCGTCTATCCCATGATGAGGACAGGCACGAATGTACACATTGAGATGTTCCCATGCTTTAGGAATCGTCTCGTTGGACTGTTGTTGGAAGCTCGAAATCTTCCCACGTAGGGCACTGGTCTTGCCCACTGCGAAGAACTTCTTGAGTAAAGCATTGGCACACTTGTCCCAAGTTGTCACTTTGCTCTTGTTGGCGTAGAACCACTACTTCGCCTTCCCCAAGAGTGAAAATGGGAAAAGGCGAAGGCGGATGGCGTCCGCCATGACGTTTGTTGACACTTGCTAACACCACTTGAATACTAGGTTGTCATCCCCAACATGGCACTAGAGTGTACTATGGTATTTATACGCACACAGATAATCTGCAAGCGCACGGATACCGTTGTAGCTTTTACGCGGTTAAAGGTTTTATCGTATCCACAGGGAAACGGGAGAACCAACTATGCTCTAACTTAACCAAGATAAATAGATAAGTGTAAATAGGAAAGATGGTAAAATTGAATAAGAACAATATTAAAGGTACGATAACAATGGGTGATAATATGGGAATATAGAGTAGAGCAATCTAGTATGTGGGCGATGGTAGCAGAATAGAGAGGACAACTATGGTTTCTCTACTTCAAAGGGGTATGTCTATGTCTGGGACGAACCACGTGATAAGAATACACCACAAAGGATGCTTATCCATAGGCCGATAAACCCTACCCGTCCACACGATCCAGCTAGACAGGGGATATTCACAAGTAATCTAGGTCTAAGCACCACGCTTACACCTATACTACAACTCTAACCTATAGGGTCCTATAGATTAGAAGTACTCAAAAGAGTTGTGAACCAGAACAAACATGATTAGTAATTGCATAATGAATTAGAAGTAGATTACCAGAGTCATCCCATGAGCAAGCTTGATCATGGCGAAGTACAACCAGAGGAAGAACCGACAGGATGGCCTCTCCTCTAATCCTCCCTCGCTCTCCATCTTGCTACTATCTAGATCTACTCTAGTTTAGAGATGAGAGGAGAGCTCTCATCTCCAAACCCTAGCTTTTGCTCTGTCTATGAATAATGAATAATGATCAAGGGGTGCCTCCTCTAGGGGCCAGGGGGTCTGCTTATATAGTCCCCTCAAGTGAATCTGGGCCGTCGGATCAAACCGACATTGATTGAACGGTTATTCTTGATCATTTAGGTCAGTGGAGCATAATCCCCGAAGAGAGTCCTGATTGGACTCTGGGACAGGGCGGGCGCCCAAGGGGGAGGGCAGGCGCCCTGCCTCCGAGCCCGCTCGGCCTTCCGTTCGTTCCCGTGGCTTCTGGACTCTTCTAGATGGTAGAAAATTACACGACACGTTAATATCTCTATGTAAACCCGACATGTGGGCCTTTCCTCCATATTTCCTGATAACCCCCTGTAGAAATAGACAAACACCAAAACTCGTGGAATTCTGTCAGATAAAACCCTAAGTCTGGGTGTTGGTTGCATTTGGATCATTTTCTTTATTTATTTGATGATTATATTTGGTACTTAAGGACCGTCAACAACTCCCCAAGCTTACCTCTTGCTCGTCCCTGAGCAAGGATAGACTCAAGAGTTTCTTTAGTGGTTTTATGTCTTAAAGGTACACATGCGTTCAAACAAAATCTCATCTTTGGGTTACGGTAAACTGTTAAGATTTAAAATTACTCATATTACCTTTCACCATGGGGCTTGCAACCGTCACTTGTGTCTTGAGCAGTTAAAAGATAGAACGGTCAAGTCAAGCGCCATGTCTCTTATTCTTGATCAGCTATAGCTCTGGAGTTTTTGTAGATTTTCAAAATAAGACTCAGAGATTCCTTGTATGACTCTCTCAATTCTCTCTTTTGTGGTATTTCTGGATCCTTACCAAGACAGTGATGATATATGCCTTCTCTCAAAGTATGTGGTATTTGTGGTATGAGGCATAATGATATTGCCTTCTCTCTCACCCTACTCTAACAAGGTTTTGATATCTGGAGCTCATAGGTGGGAGACAGCTAATACATACTTACAAGACATTTATTGCATAGTCAAACCATAGATCCAGAGAAACAAGTCAATAAGTCAAATCAAGATGTGCATGTGTGGTGAATGAATGGTGTATGGTGATGATGGTGAAAACATTGGTGAAAGTCTAATTCTACTTTTGCTCTTTTGAGGGGATACATACCTTTCTTGCACTTTGAAGCTTTTTGAAGGGAATGAGATGCTCTATATTTTCTTTTTTTTCTTATCTCTCAGGTGGGTACCTTGTACCCCTAATTCTACTGTCGGACACTTGTCCATTTTTACCTCTCATTTCACTTTTTCTTTTCTTCGAGGTTTCGGGCACTTGTCCCTTTTTATTTCCTCGTATTCACTCTTTTTTTTAGAGCACTCACCCTCCTAGAATAATGTAGCAAGTGGTAGTAACCAAAATATCAAGAGCATTTATTTCACGGGGAATAACAGGGATAGGATAAATGTTTTTGGCTATTCTCTCCTGGATAGGAGTAGAATAATTTTGGGTGAATCTGGAGATGGAAATGAGTGGATGTATGTGGATGCGTACTTCCGGAGTAGAAGCAGCATGTATGAGTGAACGTGCAAGTGAATCTTGATTTTAACCACATGACAAGCTCCTAAGGGTCTACACAGCTTGACCATACTCAATGCTCATAAGCAGTAAAAAGTAAATGTATGGTTTATAGTCTAATAAGCATGTATATATGGCTGTGGTAGGATTTTAAACTCTCATCATATAGGAACTCATCATGCAACATTTTAAAGATTTTCAAAGATAAAATTCTCCAGAATTCTAGCATCTCTAGGAACAGATAAACAGCATCTCAACCTTCCCATATCATATCCGTTAACGACTTAGACTTTTGATCCGGTACTCTCCCCACAAGTTCAGGTTTAGAGCAAATCTTAATTCATAACAGTCATGCCTAAACTTGAGAGAGAATTCAATTTTGAGAACTAGTCATGGCAGAGCAACTATTCATCATTTCCATGTGAGAGCTTATCATGAGGGTTCATAGCAAACTTTATTTATTTATTTATTTAGCAAACTAAGCATATATATATATATAAGCATAAAATCTTTATTTGGGTTTTTATGATTATGCATCTTTTTATTATTTGAGTAAAGTATAAACACGAGTAGAAACACTTAGCTGGATAAATGGGGGTTGGATGAATCTCATCTTCAAAGGGAGTCAAGAACTCACCATTTGAAATTGAGCCAAAGTCAGAATCCATTAAGGCTTCTTCCTTATCCATCCATTCTACACATTCTAGCCATTTGGAACTTGTGATCAGGAAAGGGGAGCTGATAGAATCTTCTATATTGCTTTGCTCTCCTTCTATGGCATTACTTGACATGCCATCCTTATGGTCTTCATGACTCCTATGGTTTGGTCGTCTTGGTGAATTGCTAGGATCATCATGAGACTGAAAAGAAGAGGGATAAGAGGGATCTCTAAGGTCAAGGATGGATTTAGAACTTGTGAACATGGAAAGGGAGCAGATAGAATTTTCTATATGGCTTAGCTCTCCTTCACTTGATATGTCATCCTCGACTTCTTCATAATAGGAACCAGGACATTCTCTAAGAGAAACATTATTACAAGGATTTGAATTATCCCTGCTTGAAGGCCTCTTATGGAACCAGAAGTCTAAACCATCAGCATCTGAAAGATTTAAGGTCGGAATTCCTTCCTCCCTTGAAGAATTTTGGGGTATTGATGGTTTAGGATCGATAGCTAAAGTTTGGGATTGAAGTGGTTGTGATCTGGCTATCGAAACTTCTTCTTCTTGTCTGGGAACTGGTTCTTTCTCTTTCTCAGGGATATAAAAGCTAGGAGACTTTCCACTCAATGAATCAATTAAATCCCTAGCTTCACTAGCAGGTAGGTGATAGAAGGATCCTCTGGAGGCTGTATTCAATGTTTGCTTATTTTCCATACTAAGGCCCTCAAAAAAGTGAATTAGAAGAACTTCTTGTGGAATAGAAAGCTTTGGGCTAGTGAGAGTAAGGTTAATAAAGCGGTCCCATGATTTGCCAAGAGATTCTTCTTCCAGTTGTCTAAAAGAAATAATCTCATGCCGAAGTTCCGCCACTTTAGAGATTGGAAAATATTTTAAAAGAAAACTATTATGTAACTGTAACACCCTAAAATTTACTCCTTTTGAAATATAGATAAAATTATTTAATTTTATATTTTTGTGCTCATGAAAATATAGGAAAAATAATATATTTTTTAAAATTAAAATTTATCATAAGGCTTAGCAATATTATTATGCATACATGGTGGTGCATATGTTTTGATGTGATGCTTGTTGTTCCTTTATGTGTTGAGTGAGCAAAGTTTTTAAAATGCGTTTAGTAGATCGATCTTCCTTGTTGACCAGTACATCTTTATCTTTATCTTTATCAACAAAATTTTTTCGTTCTCAACTCAAGTTTTTATTAGGAGCTTCCTAAAATCTTTTCTTTGTCACTCAAAGCACTTCTTTTAGTTCCTCGTCCATCAAGCAATCTCTACAAACTTTTCGAGAATTTTTCCATCTTCTGTTCTCACTTTTCTCTGAGCATGATCTAATTTTTAGATGCTCTAAACAATCTTATCATGAGCTCCAAAAACTTTATTCGGGTTTCCCATGTTCTATAATATCTCTGAGAATTTTTCCCGAATTTTCGGAGCTTTCGGAGTATTTTTCGTGGCTTAACTACTGATTCTAAACTTTTTTAGAATTATTTTATCAATGAAAATAATTAATTCCGAAAATAATAAATTTCTTATTATTTTTTCAACGTCAAAGCCCATAATAAATCCCAAAAGCCATGTAGTTATTTACTAATGGGCTTTAATAATTAATTAGGCCTACTAGTAAAGATGAAGGTACCATATCGCTAATTGACGTGGAGATGGGGAGTTTTTCTTCCTATATATATGTACCAACCCCTTAGGCAAAGCACATCGAAGACTATCATATGGGAAGCCTCTAATTTGAAAATTTCTAAGGTAGTAAAATAAAAATTATATTTTCTTCTCTACAACGTGATCGCCATCGTCTCGCCTATACACGACATCTACAAGCGGTACGCTGCTCCGGCATTGCTGTAGCTCCAAAAAAGCGTTACTGCCGGTGAACCTACTCCCTGTCCACCAACGTAAGCCCCAATCACTTTGTCTTTCAGTTTGGAAAACACAAACAGCTCGGTTTTAGATTAAAAATACGTTTTCTATAATTACAAAATTGCCACTAAGATTCTTTAGGCTATAAAATATTCATCTAACTCCGTTTTTGTCCATTCAAATTGCGTTGGATTCATAATTATGAGCCCTACATGATAGACCTATTATTCCACTGTTTTGAAACTTTTTATTTTCGCAGTAGTAATTAATTAATTTCTTTTCTATATAAAAATCTTAGAAAATTCATAACTTCTTCGTTTTAACTCTGATTTTCGTGATCTTTACGTCCGTGTGATCGTAGCGATGCGTAGAATCATTTTATAAACTTTTCATACTATTTTTTACATGGTTGGTGTACTGTTCTAATTGTAGTCTTGTTTGCTTCGTGTATGTTTTCTTCGATTGTTTGTGTGAATCGATGATCGATGATCGAGTTTAGTCGGAGAGCAGTTTTTGGTGATCAAGATCAGAGCTTTGGCAACAAGTAAAGACCAGCAGAACCAAAAGGATAAGCAAGAGCAATTAGATTAAGGCAAGTATAGCATTTGGATTTTATTTCTGTGACCATGATCTTGTGGCTAGATTAATGATAAGTAATAAACGATAAAAATGACTTTTTAGCAACTTGATGATTTGTCTGTACGTGATCACCCAGGACAACAGTGCAACCATGAGGGCTATAATGGCTCTGGCTTTAGTTAAGTATGAGTAACTTTTCTAGCTCGTTAGCGATTACCCGTTGTGGCGCAATTGGGGAATAGCAGATCGTGGATTCCTGCGGGTGAATCACACGGACTGACTAATGAAACCAAGCGGCCCTAACTTGTTAGACGAACCTTTGAAAGACTTCATAGTGATCCCTGCCGACCTCCCTAGGAAGGGGGTTAAGAGATTAGCTACCTCGGGCGAAAGGGTAAATCATGACTCATGGGTAAAGATGTGCAACCTCTGCAGAGGGTTAAAAGCTAGTATACTAGCCGAGCTCACGGTCAGGAGCGACCTTGGGGACATCTGCATTAAGGGTGATGATTCCTGTGTGTTAAATATGCTCATTATTATTGTTTAGTGCTTTATTTATATCACATTGATCATGAGATTGTGGGAGCTATACAATTTAGTTGCTATACTTGTGAAGTTCGACATGGACTCACTCTTGCTATTTCCACCATACATTAGGAGGAGTGTTAGGCTTGTGATCAACCAGTCAGTTGGATCCTGTAGAGAGAAGTTAATACCCAAAGTTTTAGAGTTGTCTATCCGCTGTTTTTATCAAAGGTTATATCTTTTATACTAAGTACGTTATATATTTATGCGTTGTCTTTTGATATTACCCCTCATTTGTAGCTATATGTGAGATTTGACTCCTAAGACTCACATATGGTGTATATCTGGTTTTGTCCTTAAAATCGGGTATTACAAAGTGGTATCAGAGCAATGTTGACTGTAGGACGCAAGCCTAGTTAGAAATTGGACGTCTTAAGGTTTTGAAATTGCTATAAAATCCTTGCTCTATAAACCTTGATATTTTCCTCTATACTATATCCTTTTTATTGCTATTCATCTTCACCTTGTTGCTTATTTTAAAGACTTGTTCTCATCCCCACTCCTTGCTTGATATGCTTTTAGAACTTTTTCTTACCATCTTCTGGCATCATTGGAATAGTTGTTTTAGGATCTCTACCCTTACTATGAAGAGAACGATAGTATCGCAAGTTGAGTGAAGTGTGAACCTTAGATGTTTAGTTGGTTTGTCATTAGGCTAATTCTTGATTTGGATCTTTGTAACGATTGCAATGATCTTGTGGGATTTCTTCACAATTTCATTAGTTTATAGGCCTAAGGTATAAGGATTAATGACATAAGTAGTTGGGTTTGGTGATATTCTGTTTCTGTCCATTGCTGTTTTCTGGAGCAGTCTGCAATGATTCTGGTGTATCTCAAGATCTGGTAGTGAAAATTTTATCAATTTTTTCTAGGAACAACTAGACTTCAAGATCTTTCTCTGACCGCAAGAATCACCCTCATAGCTATTATGGTTTAGAAGTTACAAAAATCACAAGATGATACAACTGTGCTGCCAAGAATCTGGATCAGTTTTGGTTGCTTACTGTTTGAAACAAATATAGCTACAGAATTTGGAAAAGTTTTATATAGAAAAGTTGTAGACAATTTTCTAAGCTTTCCAACAATATAATCAGGAACTCATTTGGATAAGTAGAACCTGAGATATGACATTTACACTTGGATGTTTCTGTTCTGTTTCAAAATGTGGACAGATCTGGCATTTCCTATTTTCGGCCAAGTTAAAGACAGAATCTGGGAAAACGTGGTATATGAAAGTTGTAGAGGATTTTCTAAGCTTTTCAAAAATGTATAGATCATCTCCAGATGAGTTAAGTAGCTCGAGATATAACTTCTGGAAGTTACTGCACCTTTGCTGAGACATTATCAGGATGGATAATATGTTTGGCTATTTTACCTAAGTTTAAAGACAGAATCTAAGGAGGTCTTCTACATGAAAGTTGTAGGGAATTTCATACGTTTTCAAACAGTATAAGCTACAACTCTATTGGATTCACAGAATAAGAGTTATGTCTATTTTACTACGCTGGTTTTTTTTATATCATGAGAAAGTTTCAGGATATTTGTTCTTCTCTTACACATAAGTGCCTCGGGATGTCAGAAGTTCTCATTGTTAGTTAAATTGGCTGGGAAACATGCGAGCTACCTTTCTTGTGTCCCCTAGTTGACCCTTTGAAGGGGGGTAGCTTAAATAAAGAAGTTACAAGAGAAGAAGTGGTTAATGACAGGAACATCTACAAGGACATCAAGTGCTTGGTATGTTGGTTTGTTTCAAGATATCATTCTATTTGGAGTGTGCTAATACCAATGGAGGTTTATGTTATTACTGATACTCATGGATTAAGAGTTGTGTATGAGGATCAGATGACACCAAAGTCTACAAAATCATATATACAATAGGAGAGTGAAACAACTTGACCGTGATAAAGGTACCAATAATTGGAACTTAATGATGAAAGTAACCTTAGATTAAGAGACTTGGTACAAGGAATTTTAAAGACTATGATGTGTAGCATCTAAAAAGGATAGGAGAATTAACCCCTAATGTCCCCCAACCAACCTCGTCGTAAGGGGGGTAGTATCTTAATATCACTGGAAGATGCATTTTGAACTATCATGAAGTGATAACTGTCGTCTGAGATATCTTATGGTTATGTGCACACAAAGGAGTGATCTATGCTACCCAGTGGAAAATTTTCTTAACCGCACCATGAGGGAAAAGAATCGAGTATCAGGGTGGTCCACTCCTACCCGAGTAGGCATATCCATGCTAAGTTATCATGTCCTTGAGTTGTATAAGATAAAAGGTTGGTAGTCAAGAAGGACCTTGAACAATTACGAATAATAGACATTTTATGGAAGTTTTGTTCATAAGTTGTGATCCCGAGACATGAGTGTTTGCCTTTGGAGTGCAAGTGGTGAAGTTGAAATAGTTATCAGTATTTTTTTTCTCTTTTGGAATCCGTGTCTCTTCCGAATCTCGAGGACGAGATTCATTTTAAGGGGGTAGAATTGTAACACCCTAAAATTTACTCCTTTTGAAATATAGATAAAATTGTTTAATTTTATATTTTTGTGCTCATGAAAATATAGGAAAAATAATATATTCTTTTTTAAATTAAAATTTATCATAAGGCTTAGCAATATTATTATGCATACATGCTGGTACATATGTTTTGATGTGATGCTTGTTGCTCCTTTATGTGTTGAGTGAGCAAAGTTTTTAAAATGCGTTTAGTAGATCGATCTTCCTTGTTGACCAGTACGTCTTTATCTTTATCTTTATCAACAAAATTTTTTGTTTCTCAACTCAAGTTTTTATTAGGAGCTTCCTAAAATCTTTTCTTTGTCACTCAAAGCACTTCTTTTAGTTCCTCGTCAATCAAGCAATCTCTACAATCTTTTTGAGAATTTTTCCATCTTCTGTTCTCACTTTTCTCTGATCATGATCTAATTTTTTGATGCTCTAAACAATCTTATCATGAGCTCCAAAAACTTTATTCGGGTTCCCCATGTTCTATAATATCTCTGAGAATTTTTCCCGAATTTTCGGAGCTTTCGGAGTATTTTTCGTGGCTTAACTACTGATTCTAAACTTTTTTAGAATTATTTTATCAATGAACAAAATTAATTCCGAAAATAATAAATTTCTTATTATTTTTCCAACGTCAAAACCCATAATAAATCCCAAAAACCATATAGTTATTTACTAATGGGCTTTAATAATTAATTAGGCCTACTAGTAAAGATGAAGGTTGCAAATCAATTAGTACCATATCGCTAGTTGACGTGGAGGTGGGGAGTTTTTCTCCATATATATATATGTACCAACCCCTTAGGCAAAGCACATCAAAGACTATCATATGGGAAGCCTCTAATTTGAGAATTCCTAAGGTAGAAAAATAAGAATTATATTTTCTTCTCTACAACGTGATCGCCATCGTCTCGCCTCTACACGACATCTACGAGTGGTCCGCTGCTCCGGCGTTGCTGTAGCTCCAAGAAAGCGTCACTACCGGTGAACCTACTCCCTGTCCACCATCGTAAGCCCGAATCACTTTGTCTTTCAGTTTGGAAAACACAAACAGCTCGGTTTTAGATTAAAAATACGTTTTCTATAATTACAAAATTGCCACTGAGATTCTTTAGGCTATAAAATATTCATTTTAACTCTGTTTTTGTCCATTCACATTGCGTTGGATTCGTAATTATGAGCTCTACATGATAGAACTATTATTCCACTGTTTTGAAACTTTTTATTTTTGCAGTAGTAATTAATTAATTTCTTTTCTATATAAAAATCTTAGAAAATTCATAACTTCTCCGTTTTAACTCTGATTTTCGTGATCTTTACGTCCGTGTGATCGTAGCGATGCGTAGAATCATTTTATAAACTTTTCATACTATTTTTATATGGTTGGTGTACTGTTCTAATTGTAGTCTTTTTTGCTTCGTGTATGTTTTCTTCGATTGTTTGTGTGAATCGATGATCAATGATCGAGTTTAGTCGGAGAGCAGTTTTTGGTGATCAAGATCAGAGCTTTGGCAACAAGTAAAGACCAGCAGAACCAAAAAGGATAAGCAAGAGCAATTGGATTAAGGCAAGTATAGCATTTGGATTTTATTTCTGTGACCATGATCCTGTGGCTAGATTAATGATAAGTAATAAACGATAAAAATGACTTTTTAGCAACTTGATGATTTGTCTGTACGTGATCACCCGGGACAATAGTGCAACCATGAGGGCTATAATGGCTCTGGCTTTAGTTAAGTATGAGTAACTTTTCTAGCTCGTTAGCGGTTACCCGTTGTGGCGCAATTGGGGAATAGCAGACCGTGGATTCCTGCGGGTGAATCACACGGACTGACTAATGAAACCAAGTGGCCCTAACTTGTTAGACGAACCTTTGAAAGACTTCATAGTGATCCCTGCCGACCTCCCTAGGAAGGGGGTTAAGAGATTAGCTACCTCGGGCGAAAGGGTAAATCATGACTCATGGGTAAAGATGTGCAACCTCTGCAGAGGGTTAAAAACTAGTATACTAGCCGAGCTCACGGTCAGGAGCGACCTTGGGGACATCTACATTAAGGGTGATGATTCCTGTGTGTTAAATATGCTCATTATTATTGTTTAGTGCTTTACATTATTTATGTCACATTGATCATGAGAGTGTGGGAGCTATACAATCTAGTTGCTATACTTGTGGAGTTCGACATGGACTCACTCTTGCTATTTCCCCCATACATCAGGAGGAGTGTTAGGTTTGTGATCAACCAGTCAGTTGGATCCTGTAGAGAGAAGTTAATACCCGAAGTATTGGAGTTGTCTATCCGCTGTTTGTTATCAAAGGTTATATCTTTTATACTAAGTACGTTATATACTTATGCGTTGTCTTTTGATATTACCCCTCATTTGTAGCTATATGTGAGATTTGACTCCTAAGACTCACATATGGTGTATATCTGGTTTTGTCCTTAAAATCGGGTATTACTACTAAGTCCATCATATACATTGGAACATAGGAGGTCCATTTCCAATTTCCCTCAGAAAAGGTACGCCTTCAATTCAATAGCAATTATATAATTGAGGAAGATCCCAAGAAGAATAGGTCAAGAAGAAGGAGACGTACCAGCCACTAGAAGAAGAAGAATGTTGTAGATGGATGGGCCGACTATGAAGGAGAGGTTTCAAGATTCAAAGATCGATACCTTGACAAGGAGAACGTCATCAAAGAGGTGGTACCAGCAGAAGAAGAGATAGTAACTCTAGACACTAAAATCACCGAATGTCGTGCCAAGAGGTAACTTGGTATTTATCTGCATTTCCCTTTAGCATATTTACTTCTCTTAGTTCCATTAGTAGTTGCATCTTTATGTTTCTTATTGCTGCATTAGAAAAGAAAATAAATATGCTCTGCATTGCATCTAGAAAATTGCTAAGCCCCATGTATTTAATATGTGATGCAACAGCTCACATACTTATCTACTCTGGAGGCACAAAAATAATTTTTAGCATATTTTTTTCCTGTCTGCATACCATAAATATGAAAAGCATAAAAATATATTGATCCTGCTAAAACATAAATAGGCCTGAGAAAGTTTTAGACTCCCAAAGCTTAGAGGTTTATTACTAACATTTAATCAGTTCCACAAGCTTTGTTGTCTATTTGAGCTTCACAGGCTTTAAAAGATCAAGAAGAATTAATATGCAGAAGGACATCCTATCCCCTATCGGAGTATTGTCAACATCAGACAAGTGCTTTTTCTAACAACAAGTACCCACGACACTCAAGGAAGATCAGTACGCCTTCACTGCCTGTCAGCAATCTCAATAGACTATGTCAACATCCAGCTTGGGGGAGAGAAACCCCCGTATACCGAGCTAAGTATCTCTTACTTAAAAAGATGAATAACTTTAGAAACCTAATAAATATTTTATCTTTCATAATTAAGCTATGTTAGCTAAGGAGAGATCTTAATGAATCTGTTAAACTGAATCTCTAGAATAAACTCTTGTATGAAGATGATGAATAGTTGCTCTACTGTAATTCTTTACAAGTATCTAGTTTTCAACCTTGTACTCTCCTGAGTTTTAGACACAACTGTTTAGACTTAAGATTTTGCTCTAAGCCTTAACTTGTGGGTAGCAAATGCTTGATCTAAGTCTAGGTAGTTGATGGATATGATATGGGAAGGTTTTGAGCTGCTATTAATCTTGCTCCTAGAGATGCTAGAGTTCTGGAGAATTTTATTTAAAAATCTTAAATTGCTACATGATGAGTTCCTTTATGATGAGGGTTTAAAATGCCTACCACAGCCAAATACTCATGCTTACTAGATTAGGAAAACCTCAAGTTATATTTCAACCTATAAGCATTGAGGGTAGTAAAGCTGTGTAGACCTTAAGAAACTAGTCATGCAGTTAAAGTCAATATTATGTGTTGTCCATCCATTGATCTTAGCTACTTCTATCCTCAGAAGTATGCAACCACTTACATCCACCACATTCACTATATGCTACTTCTATTCCTGAAAGTACCACCCACATATATGCACTAAACTTTCTGTTGGTTCTATCCTAGAGACGCACGTATGCTGCTCGTACCCTGGGAGTACACATTCCACATCCACATAGAAAATATTCTACTCCTACACTAGGAGAAGACACCCAAAAATATTTGTTATGTCTTATTCTACTTATCCAATAAAGAAATAGTTATTTCAGTTGATACTCCCTATTGTTATCAGTACATTAAAAAGGACGACTGATCTCTAAAAAAAGAGAAAAGGAAGAAAGAGGACAAAGGTCCCAATCCAAAAGAAAGACAACCAAGTCCTTATTCTTAGATTAGAGAGGTATGGTATCCCCAAGGAGAAATTATAGAATTAGATATTCACCATCAGTTATCACCCATCATAACCACTTTCATTCTTATCACTCACTTCACTGCACTCACATGCACATATGACTTCATTGTGTAATTAGTTTCTCTGGATCCATGGTTTAACTATGCAATATATGCAAGTAGGTTTAAATTATCTTTCCCCACCTACGAGCTCCACATAAGCCAATTAGAAGTAGGGTGAGAGAGAGAAGGCAACTATGCCTTAGTCCTATAAATACCACATATTCTGAGAGCACAGAAAAGGCATACTCACTTGCCTTGGAGATGATCCAAAAGTACTACATATGATAGACTAGAAAGTGTCATATAAGGAAACTCTGAGTTTTATTTGAAAACCTTGTAAAAACTCCGGAATAATAGTTAATCAAAGAGCGAGTAGCATAGTGCTCGACTTAAGTGTTTTGTCTTTCAACTACCCAAGACCTAAGTGATAGCTATAAGCTCCATGGTAAAAGATAATATGGGTGAGTCTTGAGTCAAAATAGTTCACTCCAATCTAGAGAAGAGTCCTTGTTTGAATGCATGTGTACTTGTGAGGCGTGAAAGCATTGTAGCAACTCCTAATCCATCACTGAGTCTATCTTTGCTCAGGGACGAGCAAAAAGTAAGCTTGGGGTAGTTTGTTGATGGTAGATAAGTACTCTTTTTAACCGTCAACATAGCATGAGAAAAGGACTAAAATCATAATACTATCTAGCTATAGGGGTTATCACTAACAGAGATCCACAAGTTTTGGTGATTGTCTATTTCTATAGGTGGTTATCAGAATAAGAACAAAAGGAGATCCACATGTCACATTTACATAGAGAGAATACGTAAAACATCAACTCAGGAATACTCCAGAAGACTCAGGAAGACACCACCTAAAAGGTGGAACCAACCTACCACAGGGTAGGGGTAGGCGCCCCACCTTCTCAGGGGTGGCCGCCTAGGGAGCAGAGCCAATCAGGCTCCACCTCACTGATCCTGCCTCCACCGACTTTGAGGATTAATCTTAAGTGTATGTTTAAGTCAGTTTGATCCAAGGGCTGTGGTGGTTTCTAGGGGGCTATAAATACAAGCCTGACCCCCTGAAGAGGAGTTTATTATTCTCTGAGAAGATCAAGAGAAGAAGAATTAGACAGAGAGGGGTCCCACGAATGGATCTGTCTCTATAGGGTTCTTAGCCACCATCTCAATTAGATCTCTATAGTTCCATAGCATAGCAACATAGGAATAGATCTAGAAGCAGTCAAGTTAATCTTGAGGTCCGGATCCATCTTCAGTTCTTGGTAAACTCTTATTCTTCCTTGTTATATTTATATTAGTTATTCCTACTATGAATATGACTTTGATCTATTTGATTATATTGGAATTGACTTTATTCTATTTGCTTATGTTCTCAATTATATTGTTATTAGTCTACTTTAGTTATATGTTTAGCGTAATTAGATTAGAATTATGTTTATGCATAGGATAATATAGCGCTTACTCATTAGGCCGATGGGTAAGTGGTAGATATTGTGTAGGCGAGGTGCCTAGACCGTATTTATCTACGATTACCCCATATAGTCCGGAGCTTGAGGTAGATCGCGGGGGTGACAGTCCTATTGAGTCCTCTGTATTCCTTCTCCAGATTATAAGGATTGTAGAGCACCATTATTACAGGAAAGTGATTGCTATGTTCATGATCTTTCTAGCTAATTTCACTATTCATAGATATAATCTTTTCTAACGATGATGTTAAGTGTACTTACACTAATCATTGTATGCTTTGACAGAATAGTTAGAATACTTAGGATTTATTCTTGTAGATTGTCATAATACCATGCTAGTGTTATAGACTTAGAGTAATCTAATTGAGATGATTATCATGTTTATATTATTGTAACACCCTAAAAATTGTTTTCTAGGAAATAGAGCTAAAATGATTTAATTTTGTATTTTTGTGCTCATGGAACATAGGAAAAATAATATTTTTCATTTAATTAAAATTTATCATAGGATGTAGCAATTTTTTTTGTGCACTCATGCTCCTGCATTTCATTTATTGTGCTGAGTGGTTTTACTAAAGCTCAAAATTAATTCAAAGTGATTTTTAAAATGGTTTTGAAAATGGTTTTTCAACTTGTCTTGGAATTGGTTTTGGAATAAAAGAAAGGAAAATAAAATAATAAAGACAAACCCCTCCTCTCTCGGTTCTGGCCGCAGGCCAGAATTCCTCTCCCCTCTCCGCTTCGGCCCGAGTGGCCATCTCCCTCTCGGCCCAAACCCTTCCCCTCTCCTGGCCCAACTCACAGCGCGCGCGCCCAGCCCAGCTAAAGCCGAGGCCCAGCAGCGCGTTTCCTCTTCTCTCTCTGGCAACCCGACCCCGCCGTTCCTCTCGCTGACACCGCGGGCCCACTGGTCAGCGTCGTCCTCTCCCTTACCTTCTTCTTCCCCGAGTCGTCCATGGAACGGACTCCCTCCAAGGCAACCGATACCGTATATCCAGGGATTTCGCACGCAACGCTCCAACCGAGGGCCCTATAAGAGCACTAGCGCCCCTCGGTGACTCCCCTTTTCCATCTGCGTGCACGAGGGCCGTTCTAGCCACTGTTTGGATCTCGCCGTGAACACAGGATCAAGCCGCCGCCGTGGATTTCACTCCGGGGTACTAACTTCTCGTCCGCAACCACGTGCCGGCCGTCGTAACGGGGTGCCGAAGCTGCAGAGCCCTTCGCCTTGCTCTCTACCGGTCTCTTCGGAGTCCTAGCCACCGCTGGAGTGTAGCAGGAGCTCCATTGCCGTCCTTCTTGCCGCCAGACCGCCCCAAGCTCTCTCCGCCCGCAAGCAAACCCGTTGGTGAGTTCGCTAGGACCCCTTCTTGCTTCCTGCGCTCTCGGAGTAAAGAACGGAGCACTATATCGTTGAAACGAGTGATCCCCGGTGAGCTCCGAGCGTCGGCCATGGCGCTCCACCGTGGGAGATCGCCGCATGCCGGTTGTCACCCCTTTCCATCATCCTGAGCAGATCTGGGCCGTAGGATCTTGGATCAACGGCCAAAATTAGAAGATAACCTTTCGGTCGACAAATTGTTAAAGAGACCCTCGGATTTTCCCAAATAGAACCAGCAGTCCAAAGCACGTTTTGTGAAATACGCTTTCTCAGCTTTAAAAACGTATTCCGCGCCGGTTTGAACTAAAATACGCTTTCTAGTATTTACAAGTTTGCCACTGGTTTTCTTTTGGTCATAACATACTCATTTTAACTCCGTTTTGGTCCATTCAAATTTCGTTAGATTCGTATTTACGAGCTCTATATGTTGGAAGTAATAGTTTACTGTTTTGAAACGTTTTATTTTTGCAGTAGCATTTAATTAATTATTCATCTACAGGAAATCTTAGAAAATACATAACTCTTTCGTTTTAGCTCCGATTTTCGTGAACTTTACGTTTGTGTGATCGTAGCGCTGCGTAGAATATTTTGATAAACTTTTATATTTGTTTTACCACTGTTTGGTGTAATGTTCTAATTATAGCTTGATTGCTTTGTGTATGATTGTCTACATTGGATTGCGTGTTGTTGATTGATGATCGAGTATAGACGGTGAGCGATACGTTGGTGATCAAGGTCAAGCTTTTGAAGACCAGCAGGCTCAGGAGAGCTTTGATCAAGGCAACTATAACTGGGGACTATCCTTGTTACCTATACACAATTAATACAATATATATCATATGCATGTGTCCACCTTGATGACCTTAGCAAAATCATAGATGATTGTTATCCTGGATTCCTTGTTACCTATTTTGGATATGCATTTGGTAGTTCTTGCTAGTGCTTGAATCTAATCCATGATCATGTAACATGAATGTTTGGATATACAATAAGCAATAAAATAAGCTTTCTAGCAACTTGAACATAAAGGGTGGAAAGAACTCTGGCTTTTGCTGGATTGATCTTGACCCTCCATAAGGACTTATCCCTTGGCAAAAGCTGGGACAACTCGTACAACCATGAGGGCTATATGGCTCTAGCTTTAGTCAAGTATGAGTAAGCTTTTCTAGCTTGTTAGAGGTTACCCGAAAGGGCGGAGGGGATGAACCGTTTTGGGTATACTGTGGCCTCTGTCTGTATGTGTATAGGCTGCGCGCCATTGTGCCATCGGAAGGGGGGCTCTATATCTACGCGCAAAGGAAACCTTGCGGCCCTAACTTGTTAGGCGAACCTTTGAAAGACTTCATAGTGAACCCTGTCGGCTTTCCTTGGAAGTGAGCTAAGAGGTCGACGGGCCTCGGGCGAAAGGGTAAATCATGACTCATGGGTAAAGATGTACAACCTCTGCAGAGTGTTAAATCTGGTATACTAGCCGTGCCCACGGATACGGGCGGCCCGGAAAACTGACGGAATAGATGGACACTGTTGAACATGATTAATGATGATAAATGATGGTTTAATATGTTGTTTATATGTGTTATTCTTAATTCTTGTATACATTGATCATGTGGTTATGGGATTTAGTTATGATTCCTTGACAATTGCTATCTAAATATAAATATGCTATCTACATATAAAAGCTAAATGCAGTCAAACCAGTGTCAGCTATTTGAGCCTCATGAACCCCTGGTTATACTTGTTGAGTACGATATGTGCTCACTCTTGCAATTTCCCCCACACCTCAGGAGAAGTTTTGGTCTTGTGATCAACCAGTCAGTTGGATCCTGTGGAGAGAAGTTAATACCCGAAGTTTAGAGTTGTCTATCCGCTGTTTGATACTAAAGGTTATCTCTTTTATACTAAGTACGTTATATATTTGTGCATTGTCTTTTGATATTACCCCTTACTTGTAGCTATATGTGAGATTTGGCTTTTTATACTCGCATATGGTGCATATCTGGTTTTGTTCTTAAAATCGGGTATTACAATTATGGCTATGAATTCTTATTTATCATCTGTCACTTATTATTCATATTCATATATTTATCTTATGTGACGCTTACCCTGCACGAGAGATAGATAAAGACATGGTTGTTAAGATCTCCATGACTAACATGCAGTGCTTATTGCTCATTATCCATTGCAAGTCCCTTCCCAGTGGTAAAAATATAAGTAACGATACCTGGAATACTCCTTGTTAAAATGCTACATCGGTATTATTTGTGCGCTTGCGGATCCTTTATTTATTTATTCCTAGAAAAACATATAGATTTAATACCAGCACTTCTATATCATGTTAGGATGACAACCTAGCTTAAGTGATATTAAGTAATTTTAATGCCTTGCTAGGGATAGGTTTAAAAGTCTATTTTTAGTAGTTGCGTTAAGAAGTGTCAACATAGAGTCGAGCAGAGAAAGGTTCCAGGATTCAGCCACTACCCTCACTGGTAGCAGGAACCTGGAAAATCTTGTGTTCGTTTTCCATCTGTGACGGTTGAGAGATATTCTATCGTTTTGGACGCTGACATGAGTTAACGCAGGTGCATGGTGGGTACATGCTCCTTGTCGGCCACATCAAAGTGTCAACACAAATGTTCAGGCTAAGAACACCTTTTATTTTTTTGGCATGTTCTTTGTACCACAAAAGTCACATCTTACAGAGCCTACACTAGTGGTGTAGCCCCATGTCTTGGATCTTTGTCGCAGCAGCATTCGTCCTTCATCGGGTTTTTCTTGCTGATGCAGTGGTAGCCAACACCAGTGTAGCCCCATCCTCGACAAGCAAGCATGCACCCATAAGGTCTGCAAATTGGGTACTGCCTGCAATCTATCTCTGCTCGTGGTTGTGGCAGTTTATTTTCCTGGCAGGAATTGAAGCCTACATATCCAACATAAAAAACATCAAACCAGACAGTATCAGAGACTTCCTCCTGCAGCACTAGGAGCCTACATATCTAACACACTAATTTCATTAAATTTATTGGAGCACTAACACTAGCTAATGTTTCGATATCATAAAAACTGAAGTATACATAAAAGTATGTTTTACCTGAGAGGCTAGCAGCTCGGCAGGAGGGTGACGTAGCAAACATGATCCCAAGAACCAAGAACAATGCAGCCCACAGGTACACAATCCTTGTCGTAGAGATCTTGATTAGTGCCATGAAGAAGAGAATCTTGCTACTCTCCTCTTTCTGTGACAAGGAGAAGATTTCTAATGTTTGAATTATGCATCTACTGTATTGGTATTTATAGGGAAGAACAACCATCCTCATTTAACATATGTATCTTAATAAGATTTATGTGATCTACTAGATATCTTGCACTAGTGTTTTGATATCTCAAACTATCTTATTATACTACAATAAATATACTTGAGTATCCAATCTAATCCCTTACAAAAACGTGTTGCCTTACATTTATGGTAGCTACTATATTAATTACATGAGCGCTCGAACATCTTCTTAGATGCTATTAAATACATCTATCTGGAGCAGTCCCCAGCTGCTGTCGATTGAGCAGTCACAATACAAGGAAAAAATGTCAGGCTGGACCCACTTTTTTTCATTAAGTATATATTTAGACCCAAAAAATAGTGTTAAGGATGTCAATGTGTCATCACATCTAAACCATCACCACATGTACCTTGTGATGTTTTCCCATAAAGTCATTAAAAATGTGTGGACATTCTACACAACTTATATTGAAAATTTTCTGTCCCTTTTATGAAACCAAATGTATGTCACAAAATAATTAGTCAACATGTGAAAATACAATTCTTCACAAATACCAAAGCCGGACTATGGTTAGGGTAGGTTTTTCTGATGAAACACTACTATGCTAGAACAACCAATCATTGTTAGGGCCATTGTCAGTCATTCTGGAGCCAGCAGTGGTTGCTTATCACTCGTGGTTCATAAGCCTATAGGATCCAGAAAATTTATTGGAAGCGCTATTCACCCGAAGTCACCTATCATTGCCAGCTCAAACCACCATCCATCAGTGAAATACGACTGCCGGGTCATGCGACAAACATGTAGTGGTATGTGTCATATTACTGTTAGCTAAGGATATGACCCCCAACATTGATATATTACTGATAGGTCATGCCACGAGCTGGAAGTGATATTTTCATATTACTATCGGGTTTTAAGATGACCAGATAATGTTCTTTAACCGCTACATCCACCTAACCTTCATATTTATTGATTCACCATTGTTGGATCCTACTATCACCATTGCTTCTGGTTAGAAAATAATTCTCCAAATGCCCTGCCTGTGACGACCTCTTATAGTCCAACAAGTCATTGGTTCACTACTTGTGTATCTATGTCTAATAGTAAAGATAGAAAATTTCTGCCACTAATTTTTTCATCCAGCCTAATCACTGATTCTGTCTCGGAACCCGCTTGTGAAGTCCCACGTCTGATTTTCTTTCCTGTGGAGATGTTCCCATCTGTGTCCTTTGTCTCACAAAGTCCCCGCATCCGTTTTTTCTTCAATGAAAACGTTATCTTCCGTGTGCATTCTCGAGTTCATTTTTTCTCTTTTTTTCCCTTTCGCTTTCTCACATTTAGTTGTGACTTTTTTGTTTCTTCTTTTTTGTCTCCTGTTTTTTCTTATACATACAGAAAAATAGAAAATAATGGATATAGTATTTTAAGTCTTTGAAATTCTAATCCTTTCCTAATAAATAAATATTTCCATCACTAAGGCTTGTTTGGAACGCAGTAATTTTTCCATGTTCCCGAACTCATTCCTACGAAATTTCTGCATAATTCCTGTGAAATCCATGCGTTCCAAATTGGCCCTAAGTTGATGGAATTTTAATTATATTAGGAATAAAGCTTATAATATTAGGATCTGGACGAGGCGATGGTCTAATCAATCTGTGGACTGAAATCTAGTTTGTCATCCAATCCATTCTATATCTACGTACCTATTTATATTCAGATCTATCTATCTATCTATCTATCTATCTATCTATCTATCTCTCTCTCTCTCTCTCTCTCTCTCTCTATATATATATATATATATATATATATATATATATATATATATATATATATATATATATATATATATATATATATATATATATAAGCTATGCACATATATCAGTACAAGCTTCCAAGCTGTCTGCATATACCAGTACTATTCTCAACGAGGACAGACATGTCAAAATCGAGAGAGGTCTACTCATCAACGAACAGACAAAATTTTGACTTAAGACATTAGAATTATATATTTGATATTATTTCTATGGATCCACAAAACAAGTCGTTAAATTACATATTCTCAACGAGGACAGACATGTCAAATTCTTGCTCTACCAGCACATAAATAGTGTGAAACTAAAGTTATATATATTTACTTGTAAATATTGTTGTGCCCGCAAGAAAAAAACTTACTATTGGTTGTTTTTAGTTCAATGTAAAATAGATATATAATAATGTTGCCAATAATAACTTATATTAGGGATGTCATAGTTCTAAAGTATAGCTTTTAAATCTTATAGAAAAGATAAAAATAAATAGATATGTAAAATCGTCATTCTTGTTTCTCATTAATGTGCCCATTTATTTGTGATTGCCGCGGAAACCATAACAATAATTCACAACAGAAAAACTAGAACATATATAAATTAACGGGGTGTAAGTGAGCTGTTCACCAAGCTCAAGCAACACACGTCAAGCATTTCATAACATTTTTGTCCTATTACAACGCATAGGCATGTTTGCTAGTAGTCTCAATATGTGTTTTCTGTGGGAGAAACATCCACGTACACCATGCATTTTGTACTCAAGATGATGCACTGAAGTACTAGAAGAATGTTTGTGAAGATGGAGCCACGCCGAAGCTAGGGCATGTTGGTAGCAATATAAAGCTTTAACCGGGCGCTCTGGTTGGTAGTTGGTTTGCGTTGAGCCAATGTCATTGGCTCATCACTACATCCTCGTTGTTGCATGGGCTGCCTAGCTTGGTTGTTGGCCAGTTCGTTAGAAGTTGGTGTGGTCATCGATCTATATCCTTTGTTGATGGTCAGTAAGTGATCAATCTGAGCATCAACTTTTCAGTAAAGTTAAAGTTACAACTTCATAGTAGTAATTTATTTTTCAATAATGTGGTTCCTCGTATATGGAAGTGTGCAAATGCAGGGATAAATGTGCAATTACATGAAAGACTTGGCTCCAAAGGCAAGTGGGGCCAAGTTCTCTTCAAAATTTGTTCTTCGGTTTTTTCAGAACTTCGGTCATCTAAAAAACTAAAACAGGTCGGTTAGTTTTTAAAACAGTCCCGTGTAGTTCGGCTCAGTCTCGGTCGTGACCGAACTAACCGGACTAGACAAAGCAACTACTAAATAGCATAATATATAGCAAACTTTAGCAATATTTTTTCTATTTCAACGCACAAATAATAATATTGCATATAAATTAAGCAAAATTGATGAGTGATGGTTGATATAAACCCACCAGAACAAATATTATATCACTAAATATGGTCTAAACTGCACATTATGTCCAGAAAATGCAAAATTTCGGTTAGTTCGGTTACTCGAGGTATATAAGCAAACTAGTAAGGACTTGGGATCGAACTAGTGACCAAAAACTTCTGTCTTGGTCTCGATTAGTTTGGTTTGGTCTTCGTTTAAATATGCCCAGTGCTATCCCCCAGTACCCATACTTGTTGAAGATGCCAGGTACCAACAGTGTACTCTCACTTAAAGGTGACATGAAGAACTCCTATGATTGCGACATCAAGACTGTTCAACTTGCTTGATGGACCATGATCCTAAGAGTTCCCATAGGGCCAACTACCTAGACCGAAGGTGTGGAACAAGATGGCGATGGTTCCAAGGCAAGAAAATCGACCTAGATAGTTTTAGGAAGATATATCTTTATAATAGGACTAGAACTCTTCTATTGTAACTCACTAGGACAAGGACCATATTGGCAGTCCTTAACTACCAATATATACCGTCAACCAAACATGGAAAAGTGCATAAAAAGAAAATACCTACATATAATAGGAGTTATGCTAATAGAATTCCATATCTTTGGTGAATCAATGTTACTACAAAGGTTTATCAGGAAAAGAGAAGAGGGATCAAGGACGTCGGGCTAAAAGGCATATTCTATCATCAAACTAATTTGAGAAGGATCTAAAAGACATGAGAAGACAGACCAACAAAGAAGGGGCCCACCAGGCATAAACGAGGGTTAGCTGACCCCACCTGTAGGTCGGCTGACCTAGCCTGGCCCCACTTTGTCAGCTGCCTTCTCATATCGGTTCTCCACCGTCGTAGAGTTTGCATCTACGCCAATGACTGAAAGTCAGTTTGATCCGAGGGCCCTGGTTCATCCCACTAGCTTATAAAAGCAGATCCCTACACCCTGTGTTGAGAGCATACCAAGTCATTCAAGTGATCCTAGCTAGAAACCCTAGAGCCCCACCATATTCTAGGCACAACTACATAGGTTAGAAGTAGAGAAACACAAGCTTCGCTTGGATGTTGGATTTGTGTCGAGAGTGTTGGTCGGTGTTGGTATTTTAACGGATACAGAATAATCATAGGGAATGATCCACAAGCATACGGATACCATTGTAGCTTTGACCCGAAGGTTGTAAATATCATATCCACAGGGAAACGTGTGAGAGTAACTACGATCTAACTCAACAAAATGGGTGATAATTGGGTAGAGATGTATGCCAATTAAGAGTAGAAACAAAGTTAGGATAAATAGGAGCATAGAAAGGTTAAATATGGGTCCTCTACTTCTAACTTGGGTAAACTATGTTTTCTATTGTCCAACTTTAGGATATCTTATGAATGTATGAAATTTCTTCTCTACAAGCACCAATGTTGACACCGTTTTTGGACACGTACCCAGGGATCGGTAGAGTATAGATCGGCAAGATAGGGCAACAGTAACTGGTCAGTAGGGGAGTTGCCGATGAAGGTGGTTGCCGATGAAGAGACAGCTGAATGTGACTAAGTCCATGAGTGGTGATGCGTTCATGCCGATGGTCAGCGTTAGCCTTTGTCGATGGCTACGATGAGGAGTCTGCCGATGACTCGGAAGGAGAACATGAAGGTTGCCGATTGGTCCATGGTGGTGTCCCGGTTTGTCACGGGAGGATAGTTTTGTGCTTTCCTTAGTTATTTAAATCATTTTGTATACGGATTCTGTTTAATTTGGAATTCGAGTCCTAGTCGTGTCTGACTGTAGCTCTTTGAGAAGGGTATACATGTAGACCCTAGGGCCTTGTAATGAAACAATCTATCAATCAATCAAACACATGTTTTTACTCATATTCCAGCATCTACTTTTTCGACGACTTCATCATATTTTCCTTTTTATTACGAGTTCTTAGGAGTTCGTCGACTTAAGCTCGGTGTATTCTCGAGTTCCGCGTGAATACCTCTTGGCCGTGACATCCGGGCGCATCTCTGTTGTCGGGACCAAAGTATTCGAGTTATCACCTTTGCCGATAGTAAGGTCAAATCGGCTGGCACGCCTTAACGTTGAATCGGGTATTAGCCCTTTGTGTTTGCAGATCAGCTTTTGCATCAACACATCTTTTGGCACACCCAGTGGGACTAGATTCAAGACCAAGATCGACATGGCGACTAACGATTCTTCGACTTGGAGAATGTCATCCCTGTGACGGAAGCTAATCTCAAAGATGAGCAGAAGCAAGCTATTGCAAAGGCTATGGAGGATTACAAGCAACAATGTTTAAAGTCCTTCAGCATAAACAGGAGTGGCGAGGTGATCCAGAAGGAAGCACTGCCGATGCCTCGGCAGGTTACTTTTGAAGCCAATCCTGGTAAACTTCAAGACATGGTTGATAGTGCTATTAATCGTGCCTTGATCAATCAAGCTGGTGTGATGTCCAATACGGTTTTCAAAGCCGTGGCTAGAACTTTCAAAGAAGGACAATTGCCACCAAATTATGTTGGTCCTTCTCATCATCAGCTGGGGTCACCAGTTGTTACAGCTCCATCGGCTGCTACAGCCGCTGCGGGCGCAGAAACAGCTGTTCCTCCAAGCACGTTAGGAGTCACTAATGCATAATCCATGCCGATGACGACTAATCCATCAACTTCAGATGAGCAGATTAAGCTCACTACAGACCTGTTGGCATCAACAATGTCGGGATCTGTCCCTCCTAACTGGTGGGGTTTTGGTATGCCCCTAGAGTTCATGTTGAAGACACCTAGTACATCTCAAACGGCTGATATGAGAGGCAAGGCTCCTATGGCATCGGCACCTCCAAATATGCCGATGAATCAGAGTCCCCAGTATACTACAACTACTACTGCCAGACCTTACACTGGGAATTCTCAAGCTCCAACGTTCCAGATGCCTAATGCATCGGCAGATTCAATGCCGACGCAACAGAGGTTTATGACTCGGCCAGGGTATGTCAATTCAATGATGATGCCCAATTACCAGTCATCGGCAGGACCTATGCCGATGAATGCTAATAGTGGATGGCCTGGGCAGCAAGTCTTTCCACAAATGCCCCAACAGAATCATCTGGCTACAGGGTTTCAACAAGGCCAGATCCAACCTAGGTTCCATAATCAAGGGATGGTCAACCAGCCGATGAATCTTGGACAGCAGATTGGTGGTCAAATGATTAACCCAATGTTCCATGCAGATCGTACACCGCATAGACACATGGAAGTGTATCAACAGGTGCCAGATCCGCAACCGCCTCATCGGCAAGATGCCAATGCTTATTGGGCTGATAAGATTGCCGAAGTAATGAGAGACCAATTTGGGATAAAACCCAAAGTCAACACTTACTCTTATCGGACACCGTATCCTCCTGCATACGATTTGATTCCACTTCCAAATCGGTACAAGGTGCCAGATTTCACTAAATTTTCTGGACAGGATGATACGTCAACCATGGAGCATGTCAACAGGTTTATCATCCAATGTGGAGAAGCTGCTAACAGGGATGAATTGAGGGTTCGACTGTTTTCATCATCTTTATCTAGATCGACTTTCACTTGGTTTATATCATTGCCTCCTAATTCAGTGATTACTTGGGCCGATCTGGAGAAACAGTTCCACAAGTACTTCTTTTCTGGAGTCTATGAGAAGAAGATTACCGATTTGGTCAGATTGAAACAGCGTAATGATGAATCGGTTGAAAGTTTTGTGCAGAGGTTGTGGGAGGTCAAGAATAAATGCTATAGTCTAGTTTTAGATGATCGGCAGCTAGCCGATTTGGCTTTCCAGGGTTTGTTGCCACATATCAGGGACAAATATGCTTCTCAAGAGTTCGAGAGCCTGAGTCACTTGGTCCAGAGGATTTCCGACTAGGATATTAAGCCCTTTGAACCTAAGAGGGCTTGGAACAAAAATGTGTCATTTGTTGATGAGGCAGCAAGCTTAGATTCTGATGAAGAACCAGTCATCGGCTTGGCAGAATGGGTAAAGAATAAGAAGCCGATGTCTTGCCCTTTCGGGCATAAGGAGCCAGAGAAGTTTGCATTTGATATCACTAAAGCCGATAGGATATTTGACTTTCTACTTCAGGAAGGTCAAATCAAATTGTCACCCAATCATGTAATTCCATCGGCTGAAGAGTTAAGAAGATGAAATATTGCAAGTGGCACAATGCAACTTCTCACGGTACCAATGAATGCAAAGTTTTCAGGCAACAGTTGCAATCGGCTATAGAATCCAGGAGAATCCAGTTTGACAATTCCAAAGCTCAAAAGCCGATGAAGATCGATCAGCATCCTTTCCCAACAAATATGTTGGATGCTAAGGGAAAGACCAAGGTTTTGACATCGGAAGCAGCTGAAAGGAGTGCATCGGTAGATCCTCAGCATCAAATTACTGCTGAAGATGCCAAAGGAAAAGGATTGATCCAAGAGGGGACTAACTCAGGAAGGCCTCCCCGATCTGGTATTGTGATAACTCATAGGAGGCCTCGTGAGACTTGGCAGCAACGTGAAGGTCGGTATCGGCGCCAGCAAGAAGACCATCATCGGGAAGAAGAAAGACGCCGTCAAGAGTGGAATCGGCACAAGGATCACTGGAACTGCCCGTTCTTTATCCATTGCCGGGAGCAGAACATCAAGTTGCCCACTGTTAGAGATTGCCCTGAGTGCAATGGTTATCATCGGTATGACAGATCCGATCGGTGCTATCACAATGATGATCGGCGATTTAATGGTCCGATTAGGGGGAGAGCGTCTGTTCATGATCGGCTGGGGGGCAGGCTCAGTGTGCACGATAGACTTGGTGGTCGTGTTGAATATTTTCCCAGGAACCATGAAGAGCTTGAAGAGATGGCTAATGCACGAGTTCCCGATGAATTCATATTTTGCAGAGATGCTAATACTCATCGGATGGAGTCAAGGGAATATCGTCGTCCATCGGCAAGGCAGTCACCACTTCCCCCATGGTGTCCGGAGGGGTTGACTAAAACACAGAAAAGGAGACTGCAGCGCGAAAGACGAGAAGAGCTAAGCAAGGGCGAGAACTCTGGCCAATCTGGGGATCAGCAACAATCAGATCCTAAGGCGAAAGGGCCATCGGCAGATGTTAACATAGTATTTATGTTACCGATGGAATTCCTTGCGCCGTCCAGCGATGATGAGGAGTTGGAGTTTTCCGAGCAGATAGCTCAGTTGGCTCTAGATCCGATGATGGCTATCTTTGAAAAGCCTGCCGACAATGAAAGGCAGCATCTTAAAGATTTGTTTGTCAAAGGAAGAGTTGATGGTCAGCCGATGACCAAGATATTGATTGATGGTGGAGCTGCTATCAACATCATGCCATATGCAGTCTATCGGAAGCTTGGAAAAGGAGATCAGGATCTGACCAAGACCGATATGATGCTAAAAGACTTTGAGGGAAATGTATCTCCGGTTAAGGGGGCAATATGCGTCGAGTTGACCATCGGCAGCAAAACCTTGCCGACAACTTTCTTCGTGATCAGCGGAAAAGGTGCTTATAACTTGCTGTTAGGGAGAGATTGGATTCATGCCAATTGTTGCATCCCGTCTACAATGCACCAGTGCTTAGTCCAGTGGGTAGGTGACAAGATTGAGATTGTCCCGGGGGATTCTTCTTATGTCATCGCATCGGCAGAAAAAGACACCTATGAAAGGACTAGGTGTATCTCGGGAGAAATTTGGGAGAAGTATTTTCTCAAAGTTGCTGATTATGAAATTCCACCGATCCAAGCAGTCGGTTCTGATGAAGGTTTTTAATGGATAGGTTCGCCGATGATGGAAAATTAGGCCAGGGATTCACATCGGCCGATGATTTGGTAGAAGTAGATATAGGTGGTGGTGATAAGCCTAGACCTACTTTTATTAGTGCTAAGTTAAATTCTGAGTGTAAGGAGCAGTTGACCGATTTGTTAAAGGAATATAAAGATTGCTTTGCATGGGATTATACTGAGATGCCTGGTTTGGACCGATCAATTGTTGAACATCGGTTACCCATCAAGTCTGGATTTCGGCCACATCAACAACCAGCTCGCCGATGTAATCCTAATATTCTTCCTGATATTAAGGCCGAAATAACCAAACTCATTGAAGCTAAATTTATTCGGCAATGTCGGTATGCCGAGTGGATTTCCAATGTTGTTCCAGTCTACAAGAAAAATGGGAAGCTTCGGGTTTGCATTGATTTCAGGAATCTCAATAAAGCTACACCGATGGATGGCTATCCAATGTCAGTTGTCGATCTGCTAGTTGATGCTGCGGCTGGGCACCGGATCATCAGCTTTATGGATGGCAACGCAGGATACAATCAAATATTCATGGCTGAAGAAGATATTCTAAAGACTGCATTTAGATGTCCTGGTCATGTTGGGTTGTTTGAATGGATAGTCATGACTTTTGGCTTGAAAAATGCTGGTGCTACTTATCAGAGGGCTATGAACTTTATATTTCATGAGTTCATCGGCAAGCTAGTGGAAATTTATATTGATGATGTGGTGGTTAAGTGTGGAGACTTCACAAAGCATCTTGCCGATTTGTGAAATGTGTTAGAGTGCACAAGGAAGCATGGTTTAAAGATGAAGCCTAACAAGTGTGCATTTGGCGTATCGGCAGGACAATTCCTTGGTTTCATGGTGCATGAAAGAGGAATTGAAATTAGTAGGAGATCCATTGATGCTATCAACAAAATAGTTGCTCCTACCAACAAGACTGAGCTCCAATCCTTGATCGGCAAGGTAAATTTTATCAGGAGGTTTATATCTAATTTGTCTGGTAAAATTCGTGCTTTCAGTCCTTTACTTAAGTTGAAAGCCGATCAAGTATTCGTTTGGGGAAAGAGCAACAGTTGGCTTTGGATGAAATCAAGAACTATTTGATAAATCCTCCGGTTCTGATTCCACCTCAGCAAGGGAAGCCCTTCAGGTTATATTTATCTACCGATGGGATGGTCATCGGTTCGGCTTTGATTAAAGAATTTGAAGGGAAGAAACGTGTGATTTACTATTTAAGCAGGAGATTGGTTGATGCAGAGACCAGGTATTCGGCCATTGAAAAGTTATGTTTGTGTCTTTATTTCTCATGTATTAAGTTGAGACACTATTTGTTATCGGCTGAATGCACTGTCATATGCAAAGATGACGTGGTTCGATATATGCTGTCTATGCCGATTATGAGTGGCGGGATCGGTAAGTGGATTTTGGCACTGTCGGAATTCGATCTGCGTTACGAATCGGCTAAAGCGGTTAAAGGACAGATTATGGCCGATTTTGTGACTCAACATTGCGGTGCAGTGGAGGCTTTGGAAATTGTACCGTGGACGCTCTTCTTTGATGGATCCACGTGTGACTAGGGGGCAGGAATCGGTATAGTGCTAATTTCCCCTCAGGGAAGGAAATATGAGTTCTCCTTGCTGATTGTTGTCACGTCAACGAATAATCAAGCCGAGTATCAAGCTTTGATAAAAGGGTTGGAATTGTTAAGAGAGGTTCATGCTGATGCTATTGAGGTCTTCGGGGATTCTATGCTGGTTATAAATCAATTGGCTGGAAGCTATGAATGCCGAAGCGAAGTCCTGATAACTTATCACGAAAGGACTATGCAATTATTAAAGGAATTCAGAGATTTCCGATTAGAGCATATTCCTCGGCTACATAATGAAGAGGCTAGTCGGTTGGCTCAACATGCTTCAGGGTATCAACCTATGGTTAACACGATATCGGCAATCGGTGCCGATGATTGGAGAAAAGAGATTATTGATTATTTAAAGGATCCATCCAAGAAAGTTGAGAGACGTGTTCGGTTTCAAGCCACCAAGTATGTGCTCCTTGAAGATGAATTATATTATCGAACCATTGATGGGATTCTTCTCATGTGCTTAGGTGATGATGAGGCTAAAAGTTTAATGGGAGAAGTCCATGAAGGAGTATGTGGAGCACATCAGTAGGCTTTTAAGACGAGTTGGATGATCTAGCAGGGCATCGACTAAGGGCTCTGATGAGTATAGAAGAAAATAAGAAGAGAGTTGCTAGATGGTATGATAAGAAGGTAAAAGCTAAGGAGTTTGCCGATGGAGACTTAGTATGGAAGCTAGTCTTACCGATCGGGACTAAAAGTTCAAAATTTGGGAAGTGGTCTCCCAATTGGGAGGGTCCCTTTCGGATAAATCGATCTGCTCCTGGCAACGCCTATATCTTAGAAACTCTCGAAGGAGTTGAATTTCCCAGGGCATTAAATGGTAAATATGTAAAGAAATATTACCCGAGCATATGGGTCGATGCATGAAAGTTTAAGTGCCGATAACATTCCAATCGGCTGGATTAAACTGTATCTGGGGCCGGACTTAATGTTTAAAAGGTGCCGATAACAGTCCTATCGGCTAGACCAAAATATTAGGAGTGTTCAAAAGAAAAGAGCAAATATGCCACCGATGAAGAATTCAGATGTTTAACAAAACCTGGATCGTCGATATGGCGCGCAGATGGATCTGGTTGGCTTCTTCTATCTCCTTCATGTCGTCATCGGCAGAGCCCTCCACTAGCTTCAGCTTCTTCATTTGCAGTGCTTTACGAGCCTGAGTATTCCGTTCATGTTCAAGGGTCTTCATCATGTCAGGCAGCTGGCTTTCTTCCTGTTGGGCTTGGGACAAAGCTTCTTCTACCTGTTTAAGTTCTGCCAATAGGGCTTCTTTCTTTGCCGACAGGTCAGAGATCTTTTATTTCAGCACATCTCCTGAGGACTTCAGAGTGCCGATGCTCTTATGCTTCTCATCCGCAAGGAGCTTCACTTTCATCATCTCCTCTGAGAGCTGAGCATGAGTAGCTCGATCGGCAAGGCGTTGAGCAGCCTTTTGGTACTGCAGCTGGCGACTCTCTAAGTGTGCAGTCTGGAAAAGGATCTCTTCGGCATCAGCAGGGATTTGTCCTCTGAGAGCTTTGAACAGAGCTTTGGCTGGGTCAGAATCATCGACCAATCGCGCTGTATCTTGATGAAGAATGACTGACAGGTCCTCCAGCTTTGTTCTAATCTCTGCCGATGAAATTCTGATTGCCCGAGAAGAACTTGCTTCCTCGCCTTCATCCTCAGAGATCTCGATAGCGAAAGAGAACAGGTTGTCAGGAGAATCCTGTTCCTGAAAAGGAAAATAAAATAAGTTATTTTGTGATCAAGCACTGATAAACAATACAGATAGAGATTGGGTAACTTACTTGTTTCAGGGCAATCTCTCGCCTCTGACTAGATGATGCCGATGGAACCACGGGCTGATCGGCTGGGGATGCCGATGAGACTATGTCAGCTGAAAAATTAACAGAAGTAATTATAAGACGGGAAAAGTAGATTCATCGGCAATGATTTCATAGAAAATATGTTACCTTGAGGGGGTACAGTGCTTGTCTGGATTGAGGGAACTACCGATGCTATGATCAGGCTTGCTGGATCGGCGGTTTTCTCGTGCACGTCAGCCAATGTGTCTTCTGGCTGAGGTTCCTTTGGTAGGAGTTCTTCTGTGTGGGGTTCTTCTTGTGGCTGAGGAGGAGATGGTGCTTGTTGTATCTGGACTTCTGGAGAAGTGGGAGAAGATTCCACCGGGATCGGTCATCTTGGAGGGGGAGAAGGTGTTGCTGTTCTCTGGCGCCTCGCCTGGGTTCTGGTACTCTTGGAGCTTTTCCTCTTTGGTTGGCTGGACTGGGGGGCATCAACAGTCACACCTCTGGTTTTTGCCGATGTGCCAGTTTGCTGATACAGCAATGAGAAGTTTAAGAGTACAGGTGCAACAAGTGTAAGAATAGAATCGGCTAAATTTTTTTTGAAAGTTTACCTTGAAGGCTTGTGCTAAAGCAGTGGCAGCTGTTGACGGTCCTTAAGTACTAAAATTAATAATCAAATAAACATGGAAAAGGATCAATATGAAACAAACATCTAGAATTAGGGTTTTATCTGACAGAATTCCACGAGCTTTGGTGTTTATCTATTTCTGTAGGGGTTTATCAGAAAATATGGAGAGAAGGCCCACATGTCATGTTTACAACGAGATAATTACGTGCCGCGCAATTTTCCTTGATCTAGAAGGGTCCAGAAGCCACGGGAACGAACGGGACACGATTAGGGCTCGGGGGCTGGGCGCCCGCCCACCCCCCTTGGGCGCCCGCCCAGGGTTGGAGGCCAAACAGGACTGTGCTTCGGGACAAGACTCCACCGACCTAAAGGATCAATCTAAACCATACAATCTATGTCGGTTTGATCCAATGGCTCACGTTTACTTGAGGGGACTATAAAACCAGACCCGCTGGCCCCTGGAGGAGGAGATAAGAAATCATTATTCAGAGGTAGCCATCAAAGTTAGGGTTTGGATCTCTCTCCCACAGAGAATTAGAATTAGCTACTCCCTAATCCTTCAAGTTTAGAGGTTGATTAGATAGCAATTAGAGAAGTAGAGCACTACGCTCTGGATTCGGATCTTCGGTAATAAAGATTGGTATTATTCATATCTTTCTCTAATTCTATTGTTCTAATTGCATTATGTCTCTAATTATTATGTTCTTAGTTTGCTCTAGTTCTATATTTGATATAGTTCTAATTGATAATGAGTTTATGTATAAGTTTGCAAAGCACTTAGCTCTTGTCGCGAGGGAGTTAGGTGATAGATCACATGTGAGCGTGGTGCTTAGATGTTATTTATCTGCAAATGTATCCTATTGGCCGAGTCGTGTGGTAGTTCGCGATAGTGACAGCTTCGTTGATTCTTATATAGTCCACCCTCCGTTGATAGGACAGGCAGAACCGGTATTGTGGAGTAAGTCATGCGATGCTCTGATTTACTTTATCAATGTTCCTTATACATGAATGAAGAGTCTTTTATGCTATATATGATCTTGTAGATAACTAGAGTAGATTATGACTTAGTAGTTAGTAGATAACTTAGAATCCATTCTCTAGCTAATCCGACATCACCTACATATATGAGGAGTAGTCTATTTTCTAATCGCTGTGCTATCTACCAATGAACTTATACTTTATTATCATTATCTTTATGGTTTACCCCCTGCTAAAGTAAGTGACTGTGTGACGAGTTTCTCATTAGTAATCATGTTCTTGCAAGTTTACCTCTAGTCTATGCCTTGATAGATTTTGCCCCTTTGAGTTAATTCCATCTTCCTTAGATCCCCTAAGCAAAAATTATAAATAACGATACCTGGAATACTTATCCTGGTGAAATGCTACAATGAGGTGTTTTATCTGTGCGCTTGCGGATAGAATAGATTAATTTCTAGAGAGCCTTTACATTTATAAATACCTTTGTACACTCTGGCGCCATGCTAGGGATGACAACCTAGTATCTCAGTGGTGTTAGCTAGTGTCAACAAGCATTTCTGGCGCCGTTGCCGGGGAACTTTATGGGAATTATAGGAATTATATGAGTCTCAAGAATAAGTTATAAAAGGGAATAAAGGAGTAATATTAAGGAAAGCCAATCGATCAAGGTTATTCATATAAAATATTAGACTAGACTATAGAGAAATAATTGCATAAAAAACAGCTACTAAGTGAGAAATCATAACAAGGCACCTCTGCTTTGGCAGGTTCACCCTGTTGTTTTTCTATGTTTATATTTTTATACAAGGTATAACAGGATTGACTTTGGGTGCATTCAACTCTCCATCATCAGAACCAAAGCAATCAAGAGAAGAAGAAGCTAGCTACCAATTGCTGAAGCTATGGCACAAAAGACCTTGCAAGAATTCTCTGCTCCAAGTCTTGACAACATTCCAACCGGTCCAAGATTTGCAGTAGAAGAAGGAATACCCGAGTTTGAGCTCAAGTCAAGCCTCATCAATTTGGTACAAGCTACACAATTCAGTGAAAAGGCACATGAAGATGCTAGTGCACACTTGCAGAATTTCTTAGAGATTGGAAGCACAATCCACATCAACGGAGTTGACAAAGACGTCATACTACTTCGCCTTTTTCCATTCTCACTAGAAGGAAAAGCGAGGAAGTGGTTCTACACTCATCAAGATAACATCAACAACTGGACGAACTTGTCAGATGCCTTTCTATCAAAGTTTTTCCCTATAGGCAAAACAACTGCCTTAAGAGGAAACATTGTCAGTTTCCAACAGCAGAAGTCAGAAGCCATTTCAGAAGCATGGGAGCATTTTCAAGGATACATATCAGATTGTCCTCACCATGGAATGGCCACATGGTTACTTATGCAGACCTTCTACCATGGATTAACCCAGAAGACTCGTGAGTGCCTTGATGCATCTGCTAAAGGATCATTCTTGGAGCTTACAACTGGAAAAGCAGAAATACTTTTGGATAAGATAGCAGAAAATCAAAGCTGGTTCCAAGATAAAGCTCAACAATGTCATCAAACTGAAGAAATACTAGAAGAAGTAAATGCATTATCAACTAAGATGGAAAATTTGCTCCATTGGACTGACCAGAGGGCCAAGTTCAAAGAAGATCAAAGGGCCATTGAGACAGCATACAAATATCAACCAACTTCGAGTCAACCCAATAGCAAAGGTATGAATTCAGGTAATACTGTCAAGCAACTTTCATTAAAAGAGATAATTGCTCAACTAAAATTAATGATGAAGTTAAACAAAGGCTAGATACAAATGAATCATCTCTAAAAGATATATACAATAAAATGGATTTTCTACTAACTGCTTTTGATGAGCAAAACACTCTTAATAAAAGGGTAGAGCTTAAATTAATAAAGATAGCTGCTGCACTGCCTGTTGCTACTAACCTTGAGCAGGTAAAGAATATAACTACTAGAGGAGGCAAAGCTACCAGAGATCCACCATACCCAAAAGAGAAACAAAGAACATCAGCACCAGTGCAACCAGCAGTGATTGAAGAAGAAAGCCCAGTTGAAGCAGAAGATCTGCTCCAACCACCAAGAACTAGAGAGATGAGGAAAGATTTTTACGACACCAACTATTTGCCATTTCCCAGAAGAAACAGAGGACTGCAGTCGGATGAGCAGTTTGGTAAGTTTGTAGAGGTCATTCATAAATTATATGTCAACATACCTCTGCTCGATGCCATACAGGTACCTACATATGCAAATTACATCAGAGATATTCTTAACAAGAAGAGACCACTGCCCACCACTGAGGTTATCAAGCTGACAGAAGAATGTAGTGCGGCCATCCTCAATAAACCACCAAAGAAGAAGGAAGATCCCGGACGTCCCACTATTGACTGCTCGATCGGAAACCAACACTTCAACAATGCACTTTGTGATCTCGGAGCAAGTGTCAGTGTGATGCCAGCATCAGTCTACAAAAAGCTTGATCATGCAACCTTAGAACCAACATCAATGTGCCTACAACTAGCGGATCAATCGGTTCGACACCCGTTGGGCATCGCCGAGAACATTCCAGTCAAGATCAGAGATTTCCTTGTGCTAGTAGACTTCGTAGTACTAGACATGAGTCCTGACTCGAAAGTGTCCATCATCCTTGGAAGGCCATTTCTGAGCACTGCCAATGCCCACATTGATGTCGGGAAGGGAGAAATCAAGTTCAACATAAACGGTCAAGAAGAACACTTCACATTCAAACCCAGACCAGAGAGAGACTCTACAGTGAAGGAAATTCATGAAGAACCACTGGAGACACCATCTCTGGAGGAAGGTAACTTAGAAGATTAAAAGATTTGGAGGTCCAGCTTGGGGGACCTAAAAATCCCAAACCCTCACCGGGAGGTAAATCGGTATTTATCCGCATTATTAATTTTCTCATATTTAAATTCTTGCATAATTAATTCTTGCATTAGTCATATATATTCGTAGCATAATTATAATAATCAAAAAGCCCCATATAAATAATATTCATGGTGTGTAACAACCCATATTTATTACTTATTGTGGAGGCACAAAAATATTTTCCAATATTATTTTCATTAAGTTTCAATTCTCATAGATTTTCCTGCATTATATTTATTTATATCGATCTTCTAGAAGCATGACCCACACTCTTTGGGTCCCACATGTCATACACTTCACCTCACATACATCCCATCACATAATTTCATCCACCAATATGTTTCCACTTACCTGACATCTTTCCACCGTCCAACCACCACCAACACAATATTATTCTGCATGAGATCAAAGCAAGGAAGCAAGTGGAGGAGGCACACCCAGGATGGACATCAGGGGTGGGCGCCCGCCCACCTACCTTGGGCGCCCGCCCTGTCCCCTGCTCAGCCTATAAAAGGCCACCTCCAGCTCCCCTTCTCTTCACACAAACACACCAGAAAACCACACAAGTCTCAGTTTCCCAAGAAGGAGCTTTTGTAGTGAAGAGAAGAGAGTAGAGAGAAAGAGGAGAGTGGAAGGAAAGGTTGGGAGTTCTTTTGAGAGAGTGTTTGTCACCTAGCAAGTAGTGATCCCGTTGTCTAAACGGAAGTAAAAGTTGTTTAGGGGGAGGCTCTACCAAAATAGAAACTTGTCTGGAACGATTAACCCCTGGACTACTGACACTCCGGACAGCTGACCACTAACATTTTATCTCACATTCTTCCACCTGTTGTGTTTTTGCTAACTTTTGTTTGCAGGATGTTTAAGAAGGTGAAGAATGTAGGGAAGGCTCTCAAGAACATTGGTACAAGGAGTTCATCCCGACACTCCTCACAGCCATCAGAGATGAGCGTCGACCCGACACCCACACAAGCTCCGTCATCTTCATCAGACAGCAAGTCAAGGTCCTTCTCAAGATAGGAGACCTTGGACTGAAGACCCAAAGAGAGAAAGAAGTCTATCAGCAACTGAAGAACAAAGATTTCATTCACACCCCTACTATCGATCCAATCCTACTACGAGAAACAGATATGGACACTGAATTTGACTTAATTTTTCAGATGATGGGTTGGACAAATTTTTGGAATATAACTGAGCTGGGTTCTCGTCTTCTCACCCTCGAATTTCTTTGCACCTTACAATACTATGAGGGGGGAATTGTTTTCCGGATGTTCCAACAGGAAATTATGTTATCTTGGAGGGAGCTGAGCGACCATCTTGGTTTCTCTTCAAGATGCATCCTCAACATTGACTCCGATTTACCCAGTTTTGAGAGACACCAGTTTTGGAGAGAAATATCTAGAGATAATTTTTACAGTCAAGCCCGAACCAGTGACATGGAACACCCCACTCTCAGGATGTTCCACAAATGGCTTGGGTACAATCTTTTCTATCGTGACGATATTAGGAAAGTAAGAGTAGGAGATTTACAACTTTTATATGCTGCTATTAGTAAAGTACCTACTTCACCTGTTACACTATTAGTTTCTCATTCGCTTAGTATACCTAGTCTACAGGGACCAGTAGGATGTACTTCACTTATCACTCGTCTAGCCACTAATCTTCACTTACTAGAAAATTCATCATTGGACTTCATAGAAGAATTAAGAATTTATCATGGCTATGACACATTTAGACAAGCTCGGATGTTAAAGAAAGAGGGAAATATAATGTATATGCTATATGATGATAAAGGCAAGATTCGGTTACCTAACCCGAACCTGCCTCTACGCTGTGCAAAACTTTTTGATTGAGATTGCAGCAACACCAGTGAACCAGAGAACTCCACAGCGAGTGGCATCTGAAAGGATAACCACTTACCGAGAACGCACTTGGTATGGAGCTGACCCTGGACCAGAAGAAGGAGCGCACCTGCATTATTGTGACTACAATCCACGAGTCCTTCGAGACCCATGGGCTCGTCATGCGCAACCACAAGAGCCAACAGAGGAGACATGGCCGGAAAGCCAAGATCACCAGTGGACAAACCCACCTTTTCATACGGGCAGGTACTCCACTGATCCATATGGAGCTTCAGGATCCAGACCTCCGCCCCAATTTGATGCAGGACGATACTCCGATGCCTCCTACGCCTTCACGAATGACTACTATCAAGAGGCCGGTGCTTTCTTCACTCGTACCGACAACACCCTCCTCAACATCCAGAACACGCAAGCAGAACATGGAAGACTCCTGGAAGAACAACAAAAATGGAACCAGGACCATGCCGCTGCAGTAAGAGAACTGAGACAAGATACAACAACAATGAACGACAACATCACAACCATGATGCGGTTCTGGAACATCGGGTAAGACCGACGTCAACATCCAGCTTGGGGGAGTTCCTCCCAAATTTATCAAGTAAGTTTTTATGTGCTCTTCTTATTTATTCTATTCTGTCTTAGTATTTTATTTATCTTAAAAGGAAAAACTTAGAAAACCAAATAAATATTTTCTTGCTTTAATTTACTGCATTCTATAAACATGAAAACAAAATAAAAAGAGTGTGTAGATAAGTATGCTTTATTTATCTGCTAAGTTTAATCTCTAGAAAAAATAAAAAGACCAAAAATATGCATGATGGAAATGATGAACAAGTTGCTCTGTTTCCTTACTTTCAAATACCTAGCTTTTATATTAGAATTCTTCCGGGAATTACTAAAACTGAAATTACTATCATTGGGAAACATAAAACTAAAGTCTAGGTAAGAGAAAGGCATGATATAAAGTTGAGCTACTGTTTATCTTGTTCCTACTACACTAAGTTCTAGAGATTTATTTTGAAAAAACTTGCAAATCACATGATGAGTTCCTAGCACAACAAACTACCTACCACAACCATACTTGCTATAACATCTTTTACTATATTTACATTGAGTTTGATCGAGCTGTGTTGACCCTTAGGAGCTTTTCATGTGGTTAAATTAAGATATTCACTTGCACACATCTACCACAACATTCATCACCAATCATTAAAATTGCTAAAAATATATTATCACTCACTGTCCCGAATATTGTTATTCTCTCTCTCTAAAAGGATTCAATGCAGAAGAGGCATGGGTTATGCAAAAATATGCGAGGAAATAAAAAGGGGCAAGTGCCCGGAACCTCGGAAAAGAAAAAAAAAGAGTGAGATGAGAGGTAAAAATGGACAAGTGTCCGAAGTAGAATTAGGGGTACAAAGATGCCCACTTGAGCGGAAAAAATGGACAAGTGTCCGACAGTAGAATTAGGGGTATCTACTACCCACCTGAAAAAAAAAGAAGAGAGAAAGAGAAAAAGATAGCCATGTTCTCCCAAAGCAAAGATCAAAGAAGAGAAGAGATAGCAATATGAGGAGCAATGAGAACTAAGTTTTATAATCACTTATGCATTTTCACCATCACTATCATTTACTCCATCACACATGCACATCTTGATTTAATTATATGCTGAGTTCCTTTGGATCCATGGCTCGATTAGACAACATATGTATGAGCTGTTTTCCACTCCTATGAGCTCCACTTAAATATTCCATTAGCTATAGGTAAGTGACATTATGGTAAGGATCCACAAATACCACATATAGAGAGACTTGAGAGAATCATTGCTGGGAACTCTGAGTATTATTTTGAAAACTTATGAAAAAACTCTAGAACAAAGGTGAAGTATAGACAAGAGGGATAGTGCTTGACTTAACTATTTTGTCTTTCGATTACTTAAGACTTAAGTGCAGGTTCTAAACTCCATAACACTTCACTCTAATCTGGAAGAATTTTTATGTAAAAGCATGTGTGCCTGTCAGGAAAGAAAACATCGAAGCAACTCCTGATCCGTCTGAGTTTAGCTGTTTGCTCAGGGACAAGCAAAGGGTAAGCTTGGGGGAGTTTGTTGACGGTCCTTAAGTACTAAAATTAATAATCAAATAAACATGGAAAAGGATCAATATGAAACAAACATCTAGAATTAGGGTTTTATCTGACAGAATTCCATGAGCTTTGGTGTTTATCTATTTCTGCAGGGGTTTATCAGAAAATATGGAGAGAAGGCCCACATGTCATGTTTACAACGAGATAATTACGTGCCGCGCAATTTTCCTTGAACTAGAAGGGTCCAGAAGCCACGGGAACGAACGGGACACGATTCGGCTCAGGGGCTGGGCGCCCGCCCACCCCCCTTGGGCGCCCGCCCAGGGTTGGAGGCCAAATAGGACTCTGCTTCGGGACAAGACTCCACCGACCTAAAGGATCAATCTAAACCATACAATCTATTTCGGTTTGATCCAATGGCTCACGTTCACTTGAGGGGACTATAAAACCAGACCCCCTGGCCCCGGGAGGAGAGAAGAAATCATTATTCAAAGGTAGTCATCAAAGTTAGGGTTTAGATCTCTCTCCCACAGAGAATTAGAATTAGCTACTCCCTAATCCTTCAAGTTTAGAGGTTGATTAGATAGCAATTAGAGAAGTAGAGCACTACGCTCTGGATTCGGATCTTCGGTAATAAAGATTGGTATTATTCATATCTTTCTCTAATTCTATTGTTCTAATTGCATTATGTCTCTAATTATTATATTCTTAGTTTGCTCTAGTTCTATATTTGATATAGTTCTAATTGATAATGAGTTTATGTATAAGTTTGCAAAGCGCTTAGCTCTTGTCGCGAGGGAGTTAGGTGATAGATCACATGTGAGCGTGGTGCTTAGATGTTATTTATCTGCAAATGTATCCTATTGGCCGAGTCGTGTGGTAGTTCGCGATAGTGACAGCTTCGTTGATTCTTATATAGTCCACCCTCCGTTGATAGGACAGGCAGAACCGGTATTGTGGAGTAAGTCATGCGATGCTCTGATTTACTTTATCAATGTTCCTTATACATGAATGAAGAGTCTTTTATGCTATATATGATCTTGTAGATAACTAGAGTAGATTATGACTTAGTAGTTAGTAGATAACTTAGAATCCATTCTCTAGCTAATCCGACATCACCTACATATATGAGGAGTAGTCTATTTTCTAATCGCTGTGCTATCTACCCATGAACTTATACTTTATTATCATTATCTTTATGGTTTACCCCCTGCTAAAGTAAGTGACTGTGTGACGAGTTTCTCATTAGTAATCATGTTCTTGCAAGTTTACCTCTAGTCTATGCCTTGATAGATTTTGCCCCTTTGAGTTAATTCCATCTTCCTTAGATCCCCTAAGCAAAAATTATAAATAACGATACCTGGAATACTTATCCTGGTGAAATGCTACAATGAGGTGTTTTATCTGTGCGCTTGCGGATAGAATAGATTAATTTCTAGAGAGCCTTTACATTTATAAATACCTTTGTACACTCTAGCGCCATGCTAGGGATGACAACCTAGTATCTAAGTGGTGTTAGCTAGTGTCAACAGCAGCTACCGATGGAGATGTTCTTGTCCGCTTGGTAGTGACTTTCTTGAGACGCACACCCCGATGCATTATAGCAGCTAAAGTTGGAGCATTGTTGCCGATCAGAGAGATCGGGCCCGATGGAAAGAGCTCAATCGGCTTGCCACTCCTGCTGACCAATGGGGGTGTGTCATCGACCTGCATATAACAAGGGAGTAAGATACCGATGGAAAGTGAAAATGAAAGGATTGAAATATCGGTTTAGAAATACTTACAGTATTATCGGGGACTTTGTACAGGGGGTCGATCATGCCGTGGTACGTGAGAGCCGATTTGCAGAACAAATACTCTTTCCATTCTTCCCACCATTGTTTGTATGCCTGAGTAATGAAGAGGGCCGGGATCCAATCTGATAGATCGGCATCTGTGTCGGCATTTGGTGGCAGTTGAGCTATTCTAGTCCACTCGAGAAGACTAGTGATGGTTTCCCTAGGTTTTATCACATCGGCATAACAGAGTGCAATTGGCAGCTGACCGAAAGCTAGTTGACGGGCTAGTGCCGATGGGTTATAGAATTCATAGTACTGGGTGGTGGCTTTCCCACTACCAAAGAAGTTTACTGGTATAGCTCTGGGAGTGATAAGTGTCATCATCACATCATGATCTTTATTGAGAGCATCGTCAAAGGGGTGAAAGGTCAGAGGAAATCTGGTGTCTGGATCTTCATAAGGCATCTGTTGATAGTTTGGAACGCAATAAGGAATTGATCCGCAAGCGCACGGATATCGGTGAGCACTTCACCCGGGAGGTTATCCAAAGTATCGTATTTATTTTTTTACCACTAGGAGAAAGAGTGCATCCGACTAACCGGTCTATTACTACTAACCCTTTAGGCAACAAAGAATGTCTCTCGATGTGAGTGATAAATAGAGAAGACTGCAACCGTAGTCTCCTTCTAAACTTGGTAAGGATGACCTACTGTTCTACTGGGGAGGCTAACGGAATCTAGACACCACAAAGGATGTTCAACCTGCACCTATAAACCCTATCCTTCCTGCTAATGAGATATGGTCTGCAAAGGTAACTCGCAATTGTCACGTTCCTCACTACTACCACAGTCCAGCTAGTCAGGGAATATCTATGAGTACCCCAGCCTAAACACCACGTTTGCGCCAGCAATGATTACTCTAAACTCTACGCGAAGAGATTAAAGTAAACTCATAAACCAGAAGAACAATAAAACAAGAACTTACTAGAATTTAGAAGTCGAAATACTGAAGAATCCTAGGAGCAAGCTTCTGGTTAGGAGAACTTGATCCCGCAGGTACAAGCTTGGAGTAGACACCGACAGGCCGGGCTTCCTCCAATCTACACCTCCACTCTATCTCTCTCAATCTAGTAGAAACTAGAAGATCTATTTCTACTTTACATTGGTTGCTAAGCCTAAAAAAGAAATATTAATTAGAGAAGAGGTTTTCCTTCGAGGGCACCCCTCAATCTCTATGATAATTTTTTGTCTTCTCCAGGGGCCAGGGGGGTCTCCTTATATAGTCCTCCTCTATGCGTTTTTGGGTCGGTAGGCGAGGTGGTACTACATTATTCTTGATCCAATAGGTCGGTGGAACATCGTGTGCGAAGAGAGTCCCGAACGGAATCCAACAGGGGGCGGGCGCCCAGGTCACCAGGGCGGGCGCCCTAGGCCTGGCCCCTTTCGGGCTCTGCCTTCTTCCCGTGGCTTCTGGAGTCTTCTAGATGGTAGAAAATCGCACGGTGCGTTGATATCTCTATGTAATCCCGACATGTGGGCCTCTCTTCCTTATTTCCTAATAACCCCCTGCAGAAACAGATAAACAACAAAACTCGTGGAATTCTGTCAGATCAAACCCTAATTCTAGGTGTTGGTTGCATATTGGTCATTTCCCTTGTTTATTTGATAATTAAAATTGATACTTAAGAACCATCAACAAATACCCCCATACTTAGGCTTTTACTCGTCCTCGAGAAAAGGATGGTTAAGAAAAATATCTGGGGTAAAACATTTCAAAACATTCTTTATATTTGCAGGGTGTTAAAATCCACTGTGTACTATAGTCAGGGAAGTAAATGGTTAAGAGTAAAGATCCTTTCTTCTCAATCCTGTTACTTGGAGTTTTTGTATATTTTTGAAAGAAAGTTAGCATACATTTTATCCTCATAGGTTCTCTCAGATCACTCATTATCTTCTATATATCTTACTGAGGCTGTTTTAATTTGCAAAAAATTCTCAAGTATACTTACTTTGCATTTGTCGCCTGATCAAAACGGGATCCGAGGAGGGGAATGTCATACTCTTAGATCAAAGACTTTGGAAACTAAAATCTTTGTCAACTCTTGCTGGCATATTGCTTATTAGAGGGACTATGGGCTATCATTTTTCTTCTCTCTCTCTCTTTTTTTAAGTGGATACCGAGGTACCCCTAATTCTACTGCTGGACACTTGTCCATTTTTTTTTCTGCGAGGTTGTCGAGCACTTGCTCCTTTTTATTTCCTCGAAAATATCTTTATTTTTGCATAGCCCATGCCTCTAATGCAATAATACTTCAGAAGACTGAATCTTTCTGAATAAATGTCTTGATCTTGGGAGCATGATAAATCTCTCAACAAGGGTCTAACTCATTTTGAACAAACTCAATACAGAGTAGATAGCTTCTATAATCATAATTAATCTTTTCAGTTTTATCAGGCATATAAAACACTGAGGATGGTAGCTAGAATTTTGAATATTTTGAAATAAATTCTCCAAGCAACAATGATAAGAATAAGAAACTCATTGTAATACCCGATTTTAAGGACAAAATCAGATACGCACCATATGTGAGTTTTAGAAGTCAAATCTCACATATAGCTACAAATAAGGGGTAATATCAAAAGACAATGCATAAATATATAACGTACTTAGTATAAAAGAGATAACCTTTGATAGCAAACAGCGGATAGACAACTTCAACTTTCGGGTATTAACTTCTCTCTACAGGATCCAACTGACTGGTTGATCACAAGCCTAAACTTCTCCTGAGGTTTGGGGGAAATAGCAAGAGTGAGTCCATGTCGAACTCCACAAGTATAACAACTAGATTGTATAGCTCCCACAATCTCATGATCGATGTGACATAAATAATGTAAAGCATTAAACAATAAATAATGAACATATTTAACACACAAGAGTCATCACCCTTAATGTAGATGTCCCCAAGGCCGCTCCTGACCGTGAGCTCGGCTAGTATACTAGTTTTTAACACTCAGCAGAGGTTGTACATCTTTACCCATGAGTCATAATTTACCCTTTCGCCCGAGGTGATCAGCCTCTTAACCCACTACCAAGGAAGGTCGGCAGGGATCACTATGAAGCCTTTCAAAAGTTCGTCTAACATGTCGGGGCCGCAAGGTTTCCTTTGTGCGCAGATATAGAGCCCCCCTTCCGATGGCACAATGACTCGCAGCCTATACACATACAGACAGAGGCCACACTATACCCAAAACGGTTCAGCCCCTCCGCCCTTTCGGGTAACCTCTAAGAAGCTAGAAAAGGTCTTCATACTGAGCTAAAGCCAGAGCTATTATAGCCCTCATGGTTGCACTGTTATCCCGGGTGATCACGTACATACAAATCATCAAGTGGCTAAAAAGTCATTTTTATCATCTATTACTTAACATTAATCTAGTCACAGGATCATGGTCACAGAATTAAAACCCAAATGCTATACTTGCCTTAATCCAATTGCTCTTGCTTATCCTTTTGGTCCTGCTGGTCTCACTTATCCAAAGCTCTGATCTTGATCACCAAAAACTGCTCTCCGTCTAAACTCGATCATCGATGACACAAACAATCGAAGAAAACATACATGAAGCAAACAAGGCTACAATTAGAACAGTACACCAATCATATAAAACAGTATGGAGAGTTCATAAAAAGATTCTACGCAGCGCTACGATATCATAGACGTAAAGATCACGAAAATCGGAGCTAAAACGGAGAAGTTATAAATTTTCTAAGATTTTATATAGAAAAGTAATTAATTAATTAGGGTCACGAAAATAAAAAGTTTCAAATTGAGAATACAATGTTACTAACATGTAGAGCTCATTAAAACGAACCTAACGCAATTTGAACGGGTCAAACGGAGTTAAAATGAATATTTTATGGCCAAAAGAAAGTCAGTGGCAATTCTGTAAATAGTGAAAACGTATTTTTAATCTAAAACCGAGCTGTTTGTATTTTCCAAACTGAAAGATAAAGTAATTGGGGCTTACGTTGGTGGACAGGGAGTAGGTTCATCAGCAGTGACTCTTTCTTGGAGCTACAGCAACGCCGGAGCAGCCGACCGTTCGTAGATGTCGTGTATAGGCGAGACGATGGCGATCACGTTGTAGAGAAGAAAATATAAATTTTATTTTACCACCTTAAGAATTCCCAAATTAGAGGCTTCCCATATGATAGTCTTTGATGTGCTTTGCCTAAGGGTTTGGTACATATAGGGAGAAAAACTCCCCATCTCCACGTCAACTAGCGATATGGTACTAATTGATTTGCAACCTTCATCTTTACTAATAGGCCTAATTAATTATTAAAGCCCATTAGTAAATAAAGACATTGACAATTGAGATCATGGGCTTGAGTGTGAGATAATATGAAAGATTTTATTATTTTCGAAATTAATTAATTTGGCGAATAAAATAATCTATGATTTAAGCCATGAAAAATACTCCGAAAGCTTTGAAAATTCAGAAAAAATTCTCAGAGATATTATAGAACATGGGGAACCCGAATAAAGCTTTTGGAGCTCATGAGAAGATTGTTTGGAGCATCTAAAAATTAGATCATGTTCACAGAAAAGTGAGAACACAAGCTGAAAAAAATTCCCGAAAAATTTGTAGAGAGTGCTTGATGGACGAGGAACTAAAAGAAGTGCTTTGAGTGACAAAGAAAATATTTTAGGAAGGTCCTAATAAAAATTTGAGCTTAGAAACAAGGAATTTGGTTGTAGATAAAAGATAAATACGTGCCGAAAAAGGAAGATCGATCTGGTAAACGTATTTTAAATATTTTTCTTACTATCAACACATAAAGGAGCAACAAGCATCACATCAAAACATATGCACCACCATGTATGCATAATAATATTGCTAAGCCTTATGATAAATTTTAATTTAATGAAAAATATTATTTTTCCTATATTTTCATGAGCACAAAAATACAAAATTAAATAATTTTATCTATATTTCAAAAGGAGTAAATTTTAGGGTGTTACACTCATACTCTACCATCTCACATTCCATACTGTCTTAAGTAACACAGGGCTTTTAAAATGATTTTATAATAATTGCAAGTTTTCAGGAAATATCACAGAGTGAGATTAATCATGATTAGAAATATTTTAATCTTTTTAATTTATCATGTCGAAAACAGTATTCTGCATAATCCAAGATATAAATATAAGTAGGTGTAAAGTGTGCAGAGTGTGTACCTGAATCGTGGAGTGGTGTAGTCGGAGTGTGTTTGGCATGTTGAGGGATCTCCCCCATACTTGTTTTCTGCTTTCTTACACAAAAATAAAGTAGAGACACACAAGACATAATAATAATAATACTCTTTATTAATCTTGAGGCATTTATTACAAAAGACTAGTAGCAAACTGATGACAATAGCAAACTGATGATAATAGTAAACTGATGATAATAGTAAACCTAAACCGAATTTAAAGATAGATGACTAAGATGCATTGCCTCAAGGTCTAATCTAGATAACTTAGCGGCGCTCTAATTCCTTAATCTTCTTGTTGGCACTGGCAAGATCCTGCCTAAGGCCTAGTATAATGGTATTGTGGTTAGAGAGCTGCCTAGTGAGGGAATTAATCGAGGACTGGAGGTCTATGATAATTCTGTCTAGTTTGCGAACGTCCTCATCAATATCCATTATAGTCTTGCGACGCTTGAGAGGTGTCTCAAAAGCATTGAGAGCGTGCTTCAGGGCTGCCTTTGGAGGGATGAAACGGACTTTGTCTGCTCTAATCCCTTCAAAGTAAGGTCTTTCCTCCTCCGTAGTGTAGTGTACGCTGCTGATCTCGCCGCTCCGGTTGGTCTTGACTCCAACGACCCTCTCATTGGGTCTAGGTGGAAGGATCCTTGTGCCGGTTGGCACCTTGATGGTGGTTGTTGATGCAAAATTGATCTGCAAACACAAAGGGCTAATACCCAATTCAAACGTTAAGGCGTGCCAGCCGATTTGACCCTACTATCGGCAAAGGTGATAACTCGAATACTTTAGTCCTGACAACAGCGATGCGCCCGGATGTCACGGCTAAGAGGTACTCACGCGGAACTCGAGAATACGCCGAGCTTAAGTCGACGAATTCCTAAGAACTCGTAATAAGAAAGAAAAAAGGGTGACGAAGTCGTCGAAAAGTAAACGCTGGAATATGAGTAAAATGTGTGTTTGATTGATTTCTTGATGATAATTACAAGGTCTTAGGGCTTATATTTATACCCTGCTCAAAGAGCTACGACCAGACACGTTTAGAATTCGAATTCCAAATTACACGGAACCCGTACACAAAACGATACGAATAACATAAGGAAATAGTAAAACCACCCTTCGTGACAAACCGAAACTCCTCCACATGACAACTGGCAACTTCCGGACTCCTCCCTTTGCGTCATCGGCAATCCTCTCGCCATAGTCATCGGCAGACCCTTTTACTCAGTCATCGGTACCATGCTATTGTCTGAGGACTTAGTCACAATCAACTCCTCCCTCATCGGCAACCACTCTTACCAGCTCCCCATATCATACTGCCACCCTGTCTTGCCATCCTGGACACGTGCCCAAAAACGGTGTCAACACATGCCCCCCAGTTTCGGAGTATAAGATCATTAATGCTCCGAAATTCTCTGCAGTAATGATGTCTCTTCCGCAATTAATGCTCCTAATCTGGTAACCGACAACCTCAATCTGGGCAATTCTGATCCTAATCTTCCGCAGATCCCTCGAAATCCACAACTTCCCAAACGGGCATCCCTATTAGTCGTACATCGGCAACAATACCGTTACAAAGACCTACCGATGCTCTGCCCAGGATGTCCGCAAAAACGGTCACTTCCCCTCTATCCGCCCATCGGCAAGACGACCGTTATAGAACATTACCGATGGACCGACCAAAAGATCGTGCACAGTAAAATATCTTTAGATAATGACCGCTTCCTGTCAAATCACCTGCACAATCCCTGGATTATCGTGCGAACAGTTACCATATCTACTTGAGTACCTCGGGTTTCTCGGATGTGGCAAAGAAATAAGTCAGATTTGCCCCTGTCCATCTTGCCCTATAAATAACTCCTTCTTGGGTACTCTTTCCCCACTACACCATCCTGCCATCCAACTTCACTTTTCCAGCGGCGGCGCCATTCTCAACCCTCAAGATCTCCGACAAGCATCCTTCTTCGTCAACTCCGGCGTCTTCCAGCGTCCACCCTCACGACAAGATGGCCGTCGGTTTTGTCGTCCCCGAGGTCAGACTTTCATCTCATCCATTGTACCTTTTTCCTGCATTCCTGTTCATCTGCGATTTACCTTACCGAATATTTTCTTTCCCCTTTTTCTTTGTATTTTATTCCCCAAAACACCAGGAATTATCCAACAAAATTGTCATCCCTACCGATCAACCACATCTTCAGTGTCTCGGCCCTCTAGGGGATCCAGATCCAACCGACCTCATCAACGCAGAAACCAACAGGATTCCCTTTAGAGCTGAAAACTTTACTCTAGATCTATGGAAAGACACCTTTCGTTCTTGGCCTAGCCCTACTGTAGGATGGAAAGACTGGTTCTTGAGGGTCAGCAACTCTTATGAAATTCAATGGGGTGAGAGGAAATTAGCTCAATGCATCAGGCTGTCCATTGCCGATATGCACAGAAACGAGTCGTTGCTGATAGCCGCATCTTACTTCTGGTCAGATACTCTCAACGCTTTTGTTTTCGGCCACGGCCCTGCTTCTCCTACCCTTGCCGATGTAGCCATGCTCACTGGGTTAGACATATCTTCTGCCGATAGCACCCACTTTTTCGATACCGCCCCCAGCGCCAAAGTGGAGACTCGCGCTATCGGCGGCTGGTCAGGGTACATCCAGAAGTACCGCGGGAAAGGACCTGTCACCCTAAAGGAACAAACCACTTTTCTGAACATGTGGCTAGACAAGTTCGTATTCTGTGGTCGATCGGCAGGACCGACTTCTGTCTACCTATCGGCAGCAGAAAGGTTGGCTAGCGGTGGTCAATTTCCTCTCGGCCGCTATCTGCTCGGCGCTGTTTATCACCTCCTTCATCAGGTAGCCCAGAAACTCCTACTCGGCCAACCTATCGGCAACTTGGGAGGTCCTTGGTGGTTTATCAATATGTGGCTCAATCTGCACCTGCACAAGCGCCTTGATCTCAACTTGTTCTCTCAGCACTTCCCAAGAGATATAGCCGAGAACCATGTGTTGGGCGAAGAGGAATCGGCAACACGTGCCCCCCTGAACTTCGGCGAAGCTGTTATAGTTTTACCCGGTTCAGGGAACGCTCCGGATCAGATCGGCCGATTCTTCGAAACGCTGTATGAGGGTCTGGCCAGAGATGAACGACCGTGGCTAGCTTACGACGACCCAGACAGCATGCTCCCTCTGACCTTCAATCCATTCGACGACGCTCTTGATAGGGACAATGAAACGATGATGGCAATCGTGACTCCCAGAGCCATACCAGTGAACTTCTTCGGCAGCACGAAAACCTCTCCCCAAACCTATGAATTCTATCATCCATCGGCATTAGCTCGCCAGCTGGCTTTCGGCCAATTGCCGATTGCACTTCCTTATGCTGATGTAGTAAAGCCCAGAGAACCCATCGCTAACCTCCTCGAGTGGACTCGAGTAGCCCAGTTACCACCAAATGCCGATACAGATGTAGATCTGTCAGAATGGATTCCAGCTGCCTTTATCACTCAAGCATACAAGCTATGGTGGGCAGAATGGAAGGAGAATTTATTCTGCAGATCGGCTCTCTCATACCGCGGCATGATCGACCCCGAATACGAAGTTCCTGACGACATTGTAAGTGCTTTAAACCTGATGTCTCATTTTCCAATACTATTCCCATTGATAATTTACCCCCGTATTCTTTTTGCAGATTGATAATACCCCCCCATCGGTCAGCAGGAGTGGCAAGCCGATCGACTTATTCCCATCAGGCCCGATCTCCTCAATCGGCCACAATGCTCCCACTCTGGCCTCCATTGTACATCGGGGTGCGCGTCTCAAGAAGGTTACTACCAGGAAAACTCAGACATCACCACCGGTAACTGCTTCCACTCTGGCGCAAGCTTTCAAGGCAATCTGTTTAAAACCCCTTTTTATTTATGCTGACTTATCTTCATATCGGTTATCTGTGCTTATAAACTCTTTATTGTTGTTGCAGCAAACTGGTACATCGGCAAAAGTCAAACGTCAAGGTGCCGATCTCCCCCAGTCTAGCCAGCCAAAGAGGAAAGGCGTCCAAGGTGTCAAGACTGGACCAAAGCGTCAGAAAGTGGCAACTTCTCCTCCTCCTCCAGTGTTTCCAATCCCGGTGGGATCTTCTCCTTCTCCTCCAGGAGCCCAAGCACAGCAAGGAACATCTCCTCAATCAACACAGGAAGCACTACAGACTGAAGGACCTCAGCAAGAAGTACCTCGAACGGCAGGCGCATTATCTGACGTAGGCGAACAAACAACTGGCCCGGCAGGTCCAGTTATGTCATCGGCGGTCTCCTCAATCCAAACAACTGTTGTTCCAATTTCGGGTAACATATCCCAACAATACTCCTACCGATAAACTTATTTTCATTTCTTCTTATAATCCTTCCTGTCTTCTTTCAGGCGATATCATTCTATCGGCAACATCTGCCGATCAACCTGCAGCTCTATCGGCCTCTCTGAGTCAAAGGCAGGAAATTGCCCTGAAGCAAGTAAGTCATCCACTTTTCAATCGGTATCATCCGCTGATATCTTGACCATAAAATTGACTTATTTCATCTTCAGGAACAAGATTCTCCCGACAGCTTATTTTCCTTCGCCATTGACATCTTTGAAGAAGAGGACGAGGAAGCAAGCTCTTCTCGGGCAGTTGGAATCGTATCGGCAGAAACCAAAGCTAGGTTGGAGGAGTTGTCGGCCATACTTCATCAAGACACAACTCAACTGGTCGATGATTCTGACCCAGCCAAAGCCCTGTTCAAAACTCTCAGAGGCCAAATCCCTGCCGATGCTGAAGAAGCACTCTTCCACGCTGCACACCTAGAAAGCCGGCAGTTACAGTACCAGAGAGCTACCCGACGCCTTGCCGACAGAGCTGCTCAAGTCCAACTTTCTGAGGAGATGGTAAAAGAAAAACTCTTAGCCGATGAGAAACATAAGAACATCGGCATCTTAAAGTCCTCAGGTGACGCACTGAAGCAGAAAATGTCCGATCTATCGGCCAAAAGAGAAGCTCTGCTGGCTGAACTCAAGCAAGTGGAAGACGCCCTGTCCCAAGCCCAACAGGAAGATAGTCAGCTGCCGGAGGCCATCAAGCATCTTGAACAGGAACGAAACATCCATGGTCGTAAAGCGCTGCAATTGAAGAGGAAATTGAAGCCGATTGAAGGTTCTGCCGATGATGATATCAAAGAGATAGAAACAGCCAACCAAATTCGGCTGCGCGCCATATCTGCAATCCAGGCACTGCTGAACACCTGAAGCCTTCACCAATGACACATCTTCATTTTTCGTTTTCAGCTTTTAGTCTAGCCGATAAGACTGTTATCGGCATCTTTCGAAATGTTAAGCCTGCCCTTGAACATTTAAATTCAGCCGATAGGAATGTTATCGGCACTTGACCTTTTATGCATCGACCCATATGCTGGGGTAGTATTTCTTCAAATATTTGCCGTTCAATGCTCTGGGAAATTCAACTCCTTCGAGAGTTTCTAGAATATAGGCATTACCGGGAGCTGAGCGTTTTATCCGATAAGGACCTTCCCAATTAGGAGACCACTTCCCAAACTTTGAACTTTTAGTTCCGACTGGCAGAATCAACTTCCATACCAAATCCTTATCGGCAAACTCCTTAGCCTTCACCTTTTTATCATACCATCTGGCAACTCTCTTCTTATTTTCTTCTATACTCATCAAAGCCGTTAACCGATGCCCTGCCAAATCATCTAACTCATCGGTCATTAAAGTGGCATAATCATCGGCAGCCAATTGATCTTGAAAAGATAATCGCCTAGATCCAGCCTTAATCTCCCAAGGCAAAACCGCATCATGTCCGTACACCAATTGATAAGGTGACACCTTGGTCGATCCATGACAAGCCATCCGATAAGACCACAGTGCTTCATTCAACAATGTATGCCACTGCCTAGGATTTTCTTCAATCTTTCGTTTAATAAGCTTGATAATTCCCTTGTTAGATGCTTCGGCCTGCCCATTGGCTTGAGCATAGTAAGGAGAAGAATTCAACACTTTAATTCCCATACCGATTGCAAACTCATCGAACTCCCCCGACGTAAACATGGTGCCCTGATCGGTGGTAATCGTTTGAGGAATCCCAAATCGGTAAATAATATGCTCCTTCACAAAATCAATCATATTAGCCGATGTGACTTTCTTCAAGGGAATAGCCTCGACCCATTTGGTAAAATAGTCAGTGGCAACTAGAATGAATTTATGCCCTTTGCTAGATGGTGGATGGATCTGGCCGATCAGATCGATGGCCCACCCCCGGAACGGCCAAGGTTTTATTATGGGATTCATAACCGATGCCGGTGCTCTCTGGATATTACCGAACTTTTGACTACCTTGACATCCCTTGAAATATTTAAAACAGTCTTCAAGTATAGTTGGCCAAAAATATCCATTCCTTCGAATCATCCATTTCATCTTAAAAGCTGACTGATGCGCTCCACACACTCCTTCATGGATTTCTCCCATCAAACTTCTGGCTTCATCATCACCTAGACATCGGAGAAGAATCCCGTCGATAGTTCGATAATACAATTCATTTTCAAGGATCACATACTTGGTTGCTTGAAATCGAACCCGTCTTTCAACCTTTTTGGACGGATCTTTTAGATAATCAATAATTTCTTCCCTCCAATCACCGGTAGTGACTGCCGATGTTGCAATAATCATTGGCTGATATCCCGAAGCGTGCTGGGCTAACCGATTAGCGTCTTCATTATGCAATCGGGGAATATGCTCCAATCGGAAGTTCTTGAATTCCTTCAACAGTTGCATACTTCTCTCGAAATAAGTTATGAGAACCTCACTTCGGCACTCATAGCTTCCAGCCAATTGATTTATAACCAACATGGAATCTCCGAATACTTCAACAGCATCAGCACGAACTTCTCTTAACAACTCCAATCCCTTGATCAGAGCCTGATACTCAGCCTGATTATTTGTTGATGCAGCAACAATCGGCAAGGAAAATTCATACTTCCTCCCCTTAGGGGAGACTAATATAATGCCGATTCCTGCTCCCCGGTCACAGGTAGATCCATCAAAGAAGAGCGTCCAGGGTGCAATTTCCAAGGTCTCCACTAGACTGCAATGCTGAGTCACGAAATCGGCCATGACCTGCCCTTTGACCGCCTTAGCCGACTCGTAACGCAAATCGAACTCCGACAGCGCCAAAATCCATTTACCAATCCTACCACTCATAATCGGCATAGATAGCATGTATCGGACCACGTCATCTTTGCAAACAACAGCACATTCGGCCGACAACAGGTAATGTCTTAGCTTGACGCATGAAAAATATAAGCATAAGCACAGCTTCTCAATGGCCGAATACCTGATTTCAGCATCAATTAATCTCCTACTCAAATAATAAATTACCCTCTCTTTCCCTTCAAATTCTTGAACTAAAGCTGAACCGATAACCGATCCATCGGTAGACAAATATAATTTGAAGGGTTTCCCTTGTTGAGGTGGAACTAAAACCGGAGGGTTTACTAGATACCTTTTGATTTCGTCTAGAGCCAACTGCTGTTCTTTTCCCCAAACAAACTCCTGATCGGCCTTCAATTTAAGGAGAGGACTAAAAGCACGAATTCTCCCAGATAAATTCGATATAAATCTTCTGATAAAATTCACCTTGCCGATCAAGGATTGGAGCTCAGTTTTATTGGTAGGGGCCACTATTTTATTGATGGCATCAATAGATCTTCGACTGATTTCAATACCCCTCTGATGTACCATAAAACCAAGAAACTGCCCTGCCGATACGCCAAATGCACATTTGTTGGGGTTCATCTTCAATCCATGCTTCCTGGTGCACTCCAATATTTTTCGTAAATCGGCGAGATGCTCTGAGAAATCTCCAGACTTAACCACCACATCATCAATATAAATTTCTACGATCTTGCCGATGAACTCATGAAATATAAAATTCATGGCCCTTTGATAAGTAGCACCAGCATTTTTTAACCCAAAAGTCATGACTATCCATTCAAATAGTCCAACATGACCAGGACACCTGAATGCGGTTTTTGGAATATCCTCCTCTGCCATGAATATTTGATTGTAACCCGCATTACCATCCATGAAGCTGATAACCCGATGGCCAGCCGCAGCATCAACTAGTAGATCGGCGACAGGCATTGGATATCCGTCCATCGGCGTAGCTTTATTGAGATTCCTGAAATCAATGCACACCCGAAGCTTCCCGTTCTTCTTGTAAACCGGAACAACATTGGAAATCCATTCGGCATACCGACACTGCCGAATAAACTTAGCTTCAATAAGTTTAGTGATTTCGGCCTTAATATCAGGTAGAATGTTAGGATTACATCGGCGGGCTGGTTGCTGATGTGGCCGAAACCCAGTCTTGATAGGTAACCGATGTTCAACAATTGATCGGTCTAAACCAGGCATCTCTGTATAATCCCAAGCAAAGCAATCTTTATATTCCTTTAACAAACTAGTTAACTGCCGTTTACACTCAGGATCTAATCTAGCACTAATAAAAGTAGGCCTAGGCTTATCACCACTACCTATATCTACTTCCACCAAATCATCGGCCGATGTGAATCCCTGGCCTAATTTCCCGTCATCGGCGAATCTATCCATTAAAAACCGTCGTCAGAACCGACTGCTTGGATCGGTGGAATCTCATAATCGGCAACTTTGAGAAAATCTTTCTCCCAAACTTCTCCTGAAATGCACCTAGTCTTTTCATAAGTATCTGCCTCTGCCGATGCGATAACATAAGAAGAATCCCCTGGGACGATCTCAATCTTGTCACCTACCCACTGAACCAAGCACTGGTGCATCGTGGATGGGACACAACAATTGGCATGAATCCAATCTCTCCCCAATAGTAAATTGTAGGCACCTTTTCCGCTGATCACGAAAAAAGTTGTCGGCAAGGTTTTGCTGCCGATGGTCAACTCTACACATATCGCCCCCTTGACTGGAGATACGTTTCCCTCAAAGTCTTTGAGCATCATATCGGTCTTGGTCAAATCTTGATCCCCTTTCCCAAGCTTCCGATATACTGCATACGGCATAATATTAATAGCAGCTCCACCATCAACTAGGATCTTCGTCATTGGCTGCCCATCAACCCTTCCTTTGATGAACAAAGCTTTAAGATGCTGCCTCTCGTTATCGGCAGGTTTCTCAAAGATAGCCGTCATCGGATCCAGAGCCAACTGAGCTATCTGATCAGAAAATCCTAACTCATCGTCACTGGCTGGTGCAAGAAACTCCATCGGCAACATGAATACCATGTTGACGCCTGCCGATGGACCTTCCCTCTTAGTGTCTGCCGGCTGCCGACTTTCAGAATTCTCTCCTTTATTTAACTCCTCTTGCCTTTCACGTTGCAATCTCCTTTTCTGTGTCTTAGTTAATCCTTGAGGGCACCATGGAGGAAGTGGCCTTTGCCTTGCCGTCGGACGTTGGTCCTCTCTTAGCTCCATACGATGCGTATTGGCATCCCTGCAAAATATGAATTCATCGGGAACCCGCGCATCAGCCATTCTTTCAAGCTCCTCTTGGTTTCTGGGAAAATACTGGACACGGTCACCAAGCCGATCACGAACGCTAAGCCTGCCCCCCAGCCGATCATGAACTGATGCCCTTCCTCTGATCGGCCCATTAAATCGTCGTTCCTCATCATGATAACGTCGATCGTTCCTATCGTACCTATCATAACCATTGCATTCAGGACAGTCTCTGACAGTAGGGAGCTTGATATTTTCTTCCCAACAATGGATGAAGAATGGGCAATTCCAATGATCCCTATGCCGATTCCACTCCTGTCGGCGTCTTTCTTCTTCCCGTTGATAATCTTCCTGCTGGCGCCGATACCGATCTTCCCGTTGTTGCCATCTCTCTCGAGGCCTTCTATGAGTTATGACAATACCAGATCGAGGAATTCTTCCTGAGCCAGTTCCTTCCTGGACCAAGCCCTTACTTTTTGCATCAGCGGTAGTAACTTGATGCTGAGGATCTACCGATGCACTCTTCTCGGCGGTCTCCGACGTCAAGACCTTAGCCTTCCCCTTAGCATCCAACATATTCGTCGGGAAAGGATGTTGGTCTATCTTCATCGGCTTCTGGGCTTTGGAACTATCAAACTTGATTCTCCCTGACTCTATGGCCGATTGCAACTGTTGTCTGAATACTTTGCACTCATTGGTATCATGCGAAGTTGCATTATGCCACTTGCAATACCTCATCCTCTTCAACTCTTCTGCCGACGGAATCACGTGGTTAGGTGACAATTTGATTTGACCTTCCTGAAGTAAAAAGTCAAATATCCTGTCGGCCTTGGCGGTATCAAATGCAAACTTCTCTGGTTCCTTCTGCCCAAAAGGACAAGACATCGGCTTCTTGTTTTTTACCCACTCTGCTAAGCCGATTACTGGTTCTTCATCGGAATCTGAGCTTGTTGCCTCGTCAACAAATGAGACTTTCTTATTCCATGCCCTCTTAGGTTCGAAAGGCTTGATGTCTTGATCAGATATCCTCTGCACCAAGTGACTTAAACTTTCGAACTCCTGAGAGGCATACTTATCCCTGATGTGTGGCAACAGACCTTGGAAAGCCAAATCGGCTAGTTGCCGATCATCCAGAACCAGGCTATAGCATTTATTTTTGACTTCTCGTATCCTCTGCACAAATCCCTCAACCGACTCGTCATTACGTTGCCTCAGCTTGACCAAGTCGGTGATTTTCTTCTCATGAACCCCCGAGAAGAAGTATTTGTGGAATTGCTTCTCCAGATCGGCCCAAGTAATTACTGAATTGGGAGGCAATGATATGAACCAAGTAAAGGCCGATCCAGATAATGATGATGAAAATAGGCGAACTCTCAATTCGTCCCTGCTACCAGCTTCTCCACATTGGATAATGAACCTGTTGACATGCTCCATGGTTGACGTATCGTCCTGTCCGGAAAATTTTGTGAAATCCGGTACTTTGTACCGATGTGGAAGCGGGATCAAATCATACGCGGGAGGATACGGCGTCCGATAAGAATAAGTGTTGACTTTGGGTTTTATCCCAAATTGTTCCCTCATTACTTCGGCAATCTTATCGGCCCAATACGCATCGGCATCTTGCCGATGAGGCAGCTGCGGATCTGGCATTTGGTGGCGAACCTCCACGTGTCTGTTCGGGACGTGACCTGTATGGAACATCGTATTGGTCGCCTGTCCTCCAATCTGCGGACTACCAAACTGTTGTCCACCGATTGGCTGTCCTCCGAGTTGCTGTCCAAAATTTATTGGCTGGTTGGGAATTCCCTGACCTTGGAACCCGGGATACACCTGTCCCTGCTGGAACCCCGTAGTCTGATAACCTTGCTGGGGCGACTGTGGAAAGGCTTGCTGTCCAAGCCATCCATTACTAGCGTTCATCGGCATAGGTGCTGCCGATGATTGGTAATTGGGTACCGTCGTCGAATTGACATACCCTGACTGGGCGATAGGCCTCTGTTGCATCAGCATTGGCTCTGCCGATGCGTTAGGCATCTGGAACATTGGATCTTGAGGATTTCCAGCGTGAGGCCTTGCAGTAGTAGTTGTGGTATACCGAGGACTCTGGTTCACCGGCACATTGGAGGGTGCCGATGTCATAGGAGTTTTGCCCCTCATATCAGCTATCTGTGACGTTCCCGGCGTCAACTCTGGAGGCATACCATAACCCCACCAGCTAGGAGGAAGAGTTAACCCTGACATGGCCGATGCCAACATATCTGTTGTCAGTTTATGCTGCCCAACAGAAATTTGTGGGTTAGTTGCCATCGGCATAGATGGTGCACCAGTAGCCCCCGACGTATTTGGAGGAACGGCAGTCTGTGCACTCGCACTCGTCAAAGCAGCCGATGGAGCCGTGACCTCTGGTGCCGTGGGTTGATGATGGGAGGGGCCCACATAATCCGGCGGGATTTGTCCTTCCTTGAAGGTTCTTGCCACGGCGTTGAAAACCGTATTAGATAGTACACCAGCTTGATTAATCAACGCTCGATTGATGGCATTATCAACCATGTCTTGAAGCTTGCCAGGGTTGGCGTCAAAGGTGACCTGCCGTGGTGCCGGTAATGCATCTTTCTGGACCGCTTCGCCGCTCCTGTTTATGCTGAAAGACTTCAGGCATTGCTGCTTGAACTCTTCCATAGCTTGGGCAATAGCTTGCTTCTGCTCATCCTTGAGGTTAGCTTCCGTCACGGGGATGACATTGTCTTGATCGAGGTCAGAGATCGACATGTTGATCTTGATCTTGAATCGGTCCCACTGGGCGTGCCAAAAGATGTGTTGATGCAAAATTGATCTGCAAACACAAAGGGCTAATACCCAATTCAAACGTTAAGGCGTGCCAGCCGATTTGACCCTACTATCGGCAAAGGTGATAACTCGAATACTTTAGTCCTGACAACAGCGATGCGCCCGGATGTCACGGCTAAGAGGTACTCACGCGGAACTCGAGAATACGCCGAGCTTAAGTCGACGAATTCCTAAGAACTCGTAATAAGAAAGAAAAAAGGGTGACGAAGTCGTCGAAAAGTAAACGCTGGAATATGAGTAAAATGTGTGTTTGATAGATTTCTTGATGATAATTACAAGGTCTTAGGGCTTATATTTATACCCTGCTCAAAGAGCTACGACCAGACACGTTTAGAATTCGAATTCCAAATTACACGGAACCCGTACACAAAACGATACGAATAACATAAGGAAATAGTAAAACCACCCTTCGTGACAAACCGAAACTCCTCCACATGACAACTGGCAACTTCCGGACTCCTCCCTTTGCGTCATCGGCAATCCTCTCGCCATAGTCATCGGCAGACCCTTTTACTCAGTCATCGGTACCATGCTATTGTCTGAGGACTTAGTCACAATCAACTCCTCCCTCATCGGCAACCACTCTTACCAGCTCCCCATATCATACTGCCACCCTGTCTTGCCATCCTGGACACGTGCCCAAAAACGGTGTCAACAGTGGTCTTCATCTTGGATGATGATCCCTTGAGGAGTAGGGGTTGTGGCGGTGCGGTGAGAACTGGTTGAGCATGGTAGGATTGGGCGGAGTTGCGTTGGCGTAATGGCATGGCTTCCAGCTGTCTTTCTGTGTTGGCCGGGACGAGAGCACGGGCATCGGGGTCTTCCACAGGCTCCATGTTGAGGTTGAAGGGGACGACTTCCCAATCATCGTGGTACTTTTCGACCATTGGAGCAGCAAGGAACTAATCAAGCTCTAATTGAAGAAGAAGAGAAGGCTTGGTGGCTTTGGTGTTTGAAAACTGATGTCAGGGGTCTGTTTATATAGGGGTCAAAAAGTGCCTCTAGGGGTTGTTCGGGTTGCTCCCGTCGATGTGCGTGCGAAACTTTCAATCCGAGGGATTATTCGGATTTCATTAAGTGCATTTTCCATAACAGAGAAGATCGGAACCGAGGGGGAACAGGAGCTGGGCGCCCGCCCACCTGATCTGGGCGCCCGCCCTCTCTCTGGCCCCTCTGTGGGCCCACTTCCTCGAGCGCGTTTCTAGATGCAAAATTATTTAGAAAAATATATATATGACCCAAAAACATCATACTAAAAAGGTCGGGCTCTAATTCTCCATGGGAAGGTAAAAATGGACTACGTCTATTTCTTCTAATTCTTTATTGGGCTCTAAAAATAATTTAAGACGTTGACCATTTACCTTGAATAACGTACCTTCGTCATTTTGAATTGTGATAGCTCCGTGGGATGATGAATTAATTACCTTGAATGGTCCTTCCCATTTGCTTCGGAGTTTTCCATGCCCGAAAAGCTTCACCCTGGAATTAAAAAGTAATACCTTATCTCCGGGTGTGAACTCCTTCTTCTTGATTCTCTTGTCATGCCACCTTTTGACTCTTTCTTTGTAGATCTTCGAATTGTGATATGCTTTCTCTCGCCATTCTTCCAATTCTGATAGTTGCATTCTTCTATAATCTCTAGCAACATCTAGGTCCATATTCCATCTCTTTATGGCCCAGTGTGCTTTGAACTCTAGTTCAACTGGTAGATGGCAAGTCTTCCCGTACACCAATTGGTATGGAGACATTCCAATTGGGGTGTTGTATGCTGTTCGGTATGCCCAGAGTGCATCGGGTAACTTGTCTTTCCACGCCGTTCCCATTTCATTTACTGTCTTCTGAAGAATATTCTTAATTTGCTTGTTGGAAGTCTCTGCTTGGCCACTTGTCTGAGGATGATAGGGGGTAGCGACGTTGTGACGGATTCCATGTTTTGATAGATATTGCTTGAAGCGTTTGTCGATGAAGTGTGCTCCACCATCACTTATCACTACTCTGGGGACTCTAAATCTTGGAAATATAATTTCTTCAAACATCCTCTTTGAACTGACGTTGTCGGCATGCTTGCAAGGTAATGCCTCTACCCACTTCGGAGACATAGTCAACTGCCACCAAGATATATTCACACTTCTTTGATGGAGGAAATGGACCCATGTAGTCTATTCCCCAGACATCAAAGAGCTCAATCTGAAGGTTGTTGGTGAGTGGCATTGCATCCCTTGTATTTATGTTTCATTGCCTTTGACATGGCCCACATCTTTTGATATATTGCCTCGTGTCTTCATACATTGTAGGCCAGTAGAATCCACACTGCCAGATCTTTGAATGTGTGCGGAATGCTCCATAGTGACCTCCATATGGTGATGAATGACATCTGTCGATGATCTTCCATCCTTCCTCAGTGGTCACACATCTCCTAAGTAAGCCATCAGAGCATACTCGGAAGAGGTATGGCTCATCCCATATATGTGAACGACTTTCTTGAATATGCTTCTTCTTGTTTGCTCCTGGTGGTACATACCCTGAAACCATAAAATTAACAATATCTGCATACCAGGGGTCAGATCTGTTAATCCCGTAGAGCATGTCGTCCCGGAGTGAATCATCGATGGGGGTTTCCTCTGGACTCTTAAAATACATTCTAGTGCAGCATGATCAGTGTAAACAATTATTTTAGCATCTTTTTTAGTGAGCAAATATTTTAGGAGTAATAAGATCCATCTAATCAGGCGAGGTTTAGCATCTTTTTTAGTGAGCAAATTCTTGGAGTAATAAGATCCATCTAATCAGGCGAGGTTTAGCATCTTTTTTAGTGAGCAAATATTTTAGTGCAGCATGATCAGTGTAAACAATTATTTTAGCTCCAACTAAATAAGATCTAAATTTATCAATGGCAAAGACAACAACCAGAAGCTCTTTTTCAGTAGTTGCATAATTAAGTTGAGCTCCTGTCAAAGTTTTACTGGCATAAGCAATTGCATGATGCATCTTATTTTTAGTTTGTCCCAAAACTGCCCCACAGCATAATCACTAGCATCACACATAATTTCAAAAGGCAACGACCAATCAGGGGGTTGAATGATTGGTGCAGAGATGAGTGCTTTCTTTAATAAATTGAAATATGTTAGACATGCATCATCAAATTCGAAAGGAGCATCCTTGGCTAGCAAAAGAGTAAGTGGTCTAGCAATAAATGAAAAATCTTTTATGAATCTACGATAAAAACCAGCATGGCCATGAAAGCTTCGAATTCCTTTTATATTCATAGGTGGAGGTAGTTGTTCAATTACTTCAATTTTAGCTTTGTCTACCTTAATACCTCTTTCAGACACTAGGTGTCCCAGCACTATTCCTTCCCTAACCATAAAATGACATTTTTCCCAATTAAGGACTAAGTGCTTTTCTTCACATCTTTGCAAAACCTTGTCTAAGTTTTCAAGACAACTATCAAAAGTTTTTCCATAAACAGAGAAATCATCCATGAAAACTTCCATAATCTCTTTAATCATATCAGAAAATATAGACATCATGCATCTTTGAAAAGAAGCTGGTGCATTACATAACCCAAAAGACATTCTACGGTAAGCATAAGTTCCATATGGGCATGTAAAAGTGGTTTTGCTTTGATCATCGGGATGGATCGGGATTTGGTGATATCCTGAATATCCATCTAAGAAACAGAAGAACGAATGGTTTGCTAACCGCTCTAGCATCTCATCTATGAAAGGTAAAGGAAAGTGATCCTTTCTCGTGGCTTTGTTTAGTTTTCTATAGTCTATGCACATCCGCCATCCTGTGATGGTGCGTTGCGGAATTAGCTCGTTCTTTTCATTCATAATAACAGTCATGCCTCCCTTTTTAGGCACAACTTGTACTGGGCTCACCCACTCACTATGCGGCACAGGATATATAATCCCTGCATGCAGCAACTTTATAACTTCCTTTTCAACTACCTCTCTCATAGTGTTATTAAGTCTACGTTGGGGTTCTCGAGAAGGTGAAACAGAAGGATCCGTTGGAATTCGATGGGTACAAATCGTAGGACTGATTCCTGTAAGATCTTGGAGTGAGCAGCCGAAAATTGAGTGATGTTTCTCAAGAATGGTCATTAATTGCAGAGTTTGATCCTGAGTGAGTTTATCACTAATGATCACAGGAAACTCTGGATTATTGTTTAGGAAAGCATAGGTAAGACCAGGTGGTAAAGTTTTAAGCTCTATGGGGGGTCTAGGTGTTTCTGCAAACTCATCTAAGGGTTCAGGTTCAGAAGGTTCGGCTTCTTCTTTTATGAAGAAAGGAGTTTCGTCTTCTAAGTCTGATTCTTCTAAAAGTTCAAGAGATGCAACCTTTACCTCCTCCATAGGATCAGGCAAAAGATATGACTCGGCCTTATTATTCAAGGAGTGTGAAATTGTTATTGGGAATTTAAAGGCTTTTCCAAAAGAAATGTGTAGCTTTCCAGTATGACCTTCATAAAGGAGTCTTCTAAAAGGTTGTCCTATCAACAGGTCGAAGTCCCATGTATCAAAGATATAAAAGTTCAAATAAACCATGGAGCCTTCTACCGTAAGAGGTAGGACATTAATATTTCCAAGACTGGGGACTAATCGTCTCGAAGATTCCTTTATGACCTTTGTTGTGGGGGTTAAGACAAGATTTTTAAATAGTTTAAGTGCAAAAGATTCAGACATGATGTTGATCCCCACAACAGGATTATAAAGAGTATTCAATCGATCAGAGTTATAAGCACAGCGTATAGTATAGAGGGTGTGTCCAAACGGATCACATTAGAGGAAAGCTCTGATTCCTCCAACCATTCGCTACTCATGACTAAGATAAGCTCTCTCAATTGATAATCACTTGGCAAATAAATGCTAAACTGGCCGTTTTGGGGTTTGTCAATAGAATGGTAGTTTGAAATGTTTCCAAAATCGGCAAAAAGATCAGATTCTATATCCAGCATGAAGTCGGATGGTCGAATTTCTTCCTCTTGTGGCTCAGAACTTGGGATAGCTAAAGTAGATGAAGAATTTGGCAGAGTGTCTACTTCGGCTTCGTAGGTTGCATCACGAAGGGTATCATCCATCTCAGCTTGTAGGATTCTATCTAGGATAACTCTAGCTTCATCAGTAGGGATGCGAAAGAAAGAACCTCTAGACATTGTGTGTAGCATTTGTTTATGATTTTTCTAAAGTCCTCGAAAAAAGTGAAATAAAAGAACAGGGTCTTCAAGATTAAGGTTTGGACCAGATTCTAAAAGATCAGAAAAACATTTCCAGGATTTTCCCAAAGTTTCATTATCTTTTTGTTTAAAAGATAGGACTTCGAGTCTAAGGTCGGCTATACGGTCGAGGGAATAGAAATCTGGACAAAAGTTGGCTCGTAAAACTCCCCATTCACCTCGTTGTTGACTTACCTTCTGACTGTACCATTGTCTAGCTTCTCCCCTTAAAGAAAAAGGAAAAAGCTTCCAACGTAAAGTTTTATCAGAAATGCCATCAATGCGAAGACAATCACATGTTTGCTCAAAATCTCTAATATGAAGGTAAGGGTTTTCGTCTTCCTTTCCCGAAAAAGATAGGTTTTGAATCATGGCAATCAACCTAGAACTTAACTTATACTGGGATGTTTGGATAGGCTGTGATGATTCCCATGGTAAAAGGTCAGTTACTGAAGGGATTGCAGACTCATGGATCGATTTAGAATTTTGGTTTTCCATAAGGTAAGAATAAAGAAAATAAATAAAGAATATAAAAGATAAGAAAAGATAAAAGTATAGATACAAGCTAGTAGTAAGACTCAAGGTTATCTCAGCAAACCATCTTTCTCCCCGGCAACGGCGCCAGAAATGCTTGTTGATATTTGGGAACGCAATAAGGAATTGATCCGCAAGCGCACGGATATCGGTGAGCCCTTCACCCGGGAGGTTATCCAGAGTATCGTATTTATTTTTTTACCACTAGGAGAAAGAGTGCATCTGACTAACCGGTCTATTACTACTAACCCTTTAGGAAACAAAGAATGTCTCTCGATGTGAGTGATAAATAGAGAAGACTGCAACCGTAGTCTCCTTCTAACCTTGGTAAGGATGATCTACTGTTCTATTGGGGGGGCTAACGGAATCTAGACACCACAAAGGATGTTCAACCCTCACCTATAAACCCTATCCTTCCTGCTAACGAGATATGGTCTGCAAAGGTAACTCGGAATTGTCACGTTCCTCACTACTACCACAGTCCAGCTAGTCAGGGAATATCTTTGAGTACCCCAGCCTAAACACCACGTTTACGCCAGCAATGATTACTGTAAACTCTACGCGAAGAGATTAAAGTAAACTTATAAACTAGAAGAACAATAAAACAAGAACTTACTAGAATTTAGAAGTCGAAATACTGAAGAATCCTAGGAGCAAGCTTCGGGTTAGGAGAACTTGATCCCGCAGGTACAAGCTTGGAGTAGACACCGACAGGCCGGGCTTCCTCCAATCTACACCTCCACTCTATCTCTCTCAATCTAGTAGAAACTAGAAGATCTATTTCTACTTTACATTGGTTGCTAAGCCTAAAAAAGAAATATTAATTAGAGAAGAGGTTTTCCTTCGAGGGCACCCCTCAATCTCTATGATAATTTCTTGTCTTCTCCAGGGGCCAGGGGGTCTCCTTATATAGTCCTCCTCCTCTATGCGGTTTTGGGTCGGTAGGCGAGGTGGTACTACATTATTCTTGATCCAATAGGTCGGTGGAACATCATGTGCGAAGAGAGTCCCGAACGGAATCCAACAGGGGGCGGGCACCCAGGTCACCAGGGCGGGCGCCCTGGGCCTGGCCCCTTTCAGGCTCTGCCTTCTTCCCGAGGCTTCAGGAGTCTTCTAGATGGTAGAAAATCACACGGTGCGTTGATATCTCTATGTAATCCCGACATGTGGGCCTTTCTTCCTTATTTCCTGATAACCCCCTGCAGAAACAGATAAACAACAAAACTCGTGGAATTCTGTCAGATCAAACCCTAATTCTAGGTGTTGGTTGCATATTTGTCCTTTCCCTTGTTTATTTGATAATTAAAATTGATACTTAAGAACCATCAACAGCATCCATGCTCGCTGTTCTTTGGTCAGACCCTCATAAAGAGTCTGAAAGAATCGGCTGACTTGATCTCCATTGCCTCTAGTACCAGGCAAAACTATGACGGCTTCACCATAGTTTAAGGGAGGACGGGTTGCCGATTCTTCTTCATCTAACTCATGATCCTCTGCTATATCCCTGGGGAAACGCTGTGCAAAGAGGTCGAATTCCAGTCGCTTGTGCATATGGAGGCTAAGCCACATGTTGATGAACCACCAAGGGCCCCCTAAGTTGCCGATGGATTGACCAAGCAGTAGTTTCTGGGCTACTTGGTGGAGAAGATGATAGGCAGAACCAAGCAGGTATCGGCCGAGGGAAATCGGCCACCATTGGCTAATCTCTCTGCTGCCGATAGGTAGACAGAGGTTGGTCCTGCCGATCGACCGCAGAATATAAATTTCTCTAACCACATGTTCAGGAAGGTGGTATGTTCCTTTATGTTGACAGGCCCTGTTCTACGGTACTTCTGAATGTACCCAGACCAGCCGCCGATAGAGCGAGTTTCCACCTTAGCGCTAGGTTGGGTGTCAAATATGTGACTACTATCAGCAGTGGATACATCTAAGCCAGTGAGCATAAGCACATCGGCAAGAGTGGGAGAAGTAGGGCCATGTCCGAAAACAAATGCATTAAGTGTGTCTCACCAAAAGTATGAGGCAGCTATCAGTAGCGACTCGTTTCTCTCCATATCGGCAAGAGACATTCTGATGCACTGATCCAGTTTCCGTTCACCCCATTGGACCTCATTTGAGTTACTGACTCTCAGGAACCAATCCTTCCATCCCTTGGTAGGATTGGGCCAGGAACGGAAAGCATCCTTCCATAGATCTAAAGAGAAATTCTCGGCTCTAAAAAGGATTCTGTTTGTCTCCACATTTATACGAACAGTGCCACCGCCAGAAAAGCAGAGTTGGGGCTGTAGAATGATGCGATGGAGAAGGAGTACCCGAGAAGGAACTATTTATAGGACAAAATGGGCAAGGGCAAATCTGACTTATCTCTTCGCCGTATCCGTGAAATCCGAGGATACTCAGGTGGATATGGTAACTGTTCGCACGGTAATCAAGGGATTGCGCAGGTGATTTGACAGGAAGCGGTCATAATCTGGAGATATTTCAGTGAGCGGGATTTCCTGGTCGGTCCATCGGTAGCTCCCTCTAACGGTAATATTGCCGATGGGCGAATAAAGTGGAGATGTCCAGTTTGGGAGGTTGAGGAATTCGAGGAATCTGCGGAAGAATCAGGCCAGAGTTGTTCGACTTCAACGGTCGGTTACCAAATTGAGAGGATTAATTGCGGAAAGGCATCATTACTGCAGAGAATTTCAGAGCATTAATGATTTTATACTCCGAAATTGGGGGGCATGTGTTGACACCGTTTTTGGACACGTACCCAGGGATCGGTAGAGTATAGATCGGCAAGATAGGGCAACAGTAACTAGTCTGTAGGGGAGTTGCCGATGAAGGTGGTTGCCGATGAAGAGACAATTGAATGTGACTAAGTCCATGAGTGGTGACGCGTTCATGCCGATGGTCAACGTTAGCCTTTGTCGATGGCTACGATGAGGATCCTGCCGATGACTCGGAAGGAGAACATGAAGGTTGCCGATTGGTCCATGGTGGTGTCCCGGTTTGTCACGGGAGGATAGTTTTGTGTTTTCCTTAGTTATTTAAATCATTTTGTATACGGATTCTATTTAATTTGGAATTCGAGTCCTAGTCGTGTCTGATTGTAGCTCTTTGAGCAGGGTATAAATGTAGACCCTAGGGCCTTGTAATGAAACAATCTATTAATCAATCAAACACAAGTTTTTACTCATATTCCAGCATCTACTTTTTCGACGACTTCGTCATATTTTCCTTTTTATTACGAGTTCTTAAGAGTTCGTTGACTTAAGCTCGGCGTATTCTCGAGTTCCGCGTGAATACCTCTTGGCCGTGACATCCGGGCGTATCGCTGTTGTCGGGACCAAAGTATTCGAGTTATCACCTTTGCCGATAGTAAGGTCAAATCGGCTGGCGCGCCTTAACGTTTGAATCGGGTATTAGCCCTTTGTGTTTGCAGATCAGCTTTTGCATCAACAAAAAATAAACCTATCAATCCTATTAACGGGATGCTGGACTATAGAGGACTCAACAGGTCTATCACACTCGTGATCTACCACTGAAATCTAGAAAATAGAGGACTTTTACGATTAACCTAAGCCCAAGCACCATGCCTACACTTAAGATTAATACTCTACTCCCTCTAGTGCAGGAATAAAGCACTCAATATAGTCGTAATAATTGAAAAATATAAGCAAAGTAAACTTAGATAAAAAGTTGATTACCAGAGAAATCTCGAAGACAAGCTCAAGTAGAACTTGGATCCGCTGAAGTACATGCCGTAGAGGGAGGATCGACATGTCAGCACCTCCTTCAAACTCTTCCCTTACTCTTTATCTCTCTATTTCTATTCATGAAACTAGATCCTATGGAGATCTAATCTTCTATTGATGGCTTTCTCTAGGTGGTAGATCCATTTATGGGACCCCTCTCTTGATCCGAACAGAAGAATATGAATTTGGGCTTTTGGATAGCTCCAGGGAGGGGGCAAGGGTTTCCTTATATAGCTCGGTGGGATAAACATGAGCCCTTGGATCAAACTGACTTTGAGGTACTATGGAGATGCATCTTAGGAGGTGGAGGAGGAAGCATCTGGAAGCAGGACGCGAGGGGGCTCTAGGCCAGGCCGGGCGGCCCACTATGGTGGCCTTTCGGGCCCATCTTCGATGGTTTGCCTTCTATTACCTTCTAAAGTCTTGCCACATAATTTGCCTCTTGGAATTCCATCATTTCTTTTGACAATTAGATCCCTCTTGGTTGTTTCCTGGATAAATCATGTAACACCCTAAAATTTTGCTTCTTTGAAAATAGAGACAATTTGATTTAATTATGTATTTTTGTGCTCATGAAATATAGGGAAAATAATATTTTTCATTAAATTAACAATTTACCCTAAAGTTTAGCAACATTTGTGTGCATTCATGTTGGTGCATTTGTATTTTTGAGATGAGTGGTTCTGACTAAAAATTCAAAATATTTTCAAACTACTTTTAAATAGTTTTGAAAAGGTTTTGGAAACAAACAAAAGAAAAGAAAAAGGAAAACTCCCCCATCTACTTTTGGCCCAAAGGCCCGGCTCTCTCTCCCTATCTGGCCGAGCCAAGCAGCACATGTGTACCTTGCGACCTATTCCTCTCCGGCCCAGTTGTGCAGCGCCCTCCTCTTCTCTCTCCCTCTTGCTAGCAACTCGGTCCCACATGGTGGTGACTCTTGTTTCTTCATCCTGGAGCCGGATTTGATTGGGACTCCCAGGTGGACAACCCAATCCTAGGAACTCGGTTTTCCTTTCCTTGTATGCTCAACCAACCCCTCCTACAAGGTCGTGTCCTTCCCCTGTGATATCCTTTTCCATCTACACAACGCAAGGAGCCACCCTAGCTACCCTAGCCGACCAAGGTACTAGAGCCGCCCGTCGTCGCCATTACCAATGGCCATTGCTTCTTGGTCATTGTAAGACATTTGCCGAGCTTTTGTAACACCCTAAAATTTGCTCTTTTCAAAATAGATGAAAATTTATTTAGTTTTGTTTTTCCGTGCTCATGAAAATATAAGGAAAATAATATTTTTCATTAAATTAAAATTTATCATAAGCCTTAGCAATATTGTTGTGCATACATGCTAGCGCATAAGATTTGATGTAATGTTTGCTTGTTGCTCCTTTATGTGTTGAGTGAGCAAAGTTTTAAAAATGCGTTTAGTAGATCGATTTTCCTTGACCGGTATGTCTTTATATTCATCTATAACCAAATTCCTTGTTTCTCAGCTCAAGTTTTTATTAGGAGCTTCCTAAAATATTTTCTTTATTATCCAAATCACTTGTTTTAGTTCCTCGTTCATCAAGCAATCTCTACAAACTTTTTGGGAATTTTTTTCATCTTCTGTTCTCACTTTTCTATAAGCATAATATAATTTTTAGATGCTCCAAATAATCTTATCATGGGCTCCAAATACTTTATTTGAGTTTCTCATGTTCCATAATGTCTTTGAGAATTTTCTCTGAATTTTCAGAGCTTTGGAAATATTTTTCACAGTTTAAATAATAATTCTAGACTTTTCTAGAATTATTTTATCCATGAAATTAAATAATTCCGAAAATAGTAAATCTCTTGTTCTTTTTCCATCGCTCAAAGCCCATGTTTTTATTTACTAATGGGCTATAATAATTAATTAGGTCTATTAGTAAAGGTGGAGGATGCAACATTGATTAGTACCAAATCACTAGTTGATATATATATATATATATATATGTATATATATATATATATATATATATACCAACTCTTTGGCAATGCACCCCACAACTACTGTCAGAGAAGTCCCTAGTTTGGGAAGTCTCTCGTGTAGTAAATTAAAATTATCTTTTTCTATCAATGTCACCGGCGCAGTCCACCAGCCATAACTGGAGTTCAATCGATCCATACCTCATTATCATCATCTTCTCACTACGGATGCTTATTGATCGTGTGATGACTTGCAACGGGCCATGCCATCGGCTCCGAGGCCTCTCCTGAGCCCTTGTCATGGAAAGATTAAGCCATGATAGTCTCCTCTACGTCCAGACGTCATCCCTATCACATATATATATCTTGGGTGAGCAACTTCATAATTTCTATATCCTGACGCCTTGGTAATTATAGCTCCACATTGAGTATATATATGCATTTTGTGTAGCTCACCATCGTCCAGCTATCGTTCTTGCCGATCTGCATCTTAACGGCGACGGGAGCAGCACCGTATGCTGACCTGCATGCGACTTTCTTCCATATTTTCAACGACCAAGTAAACTAGCAAAGGCCAAGGCCAATCGTGCGTGCCAGCGTACGTGTACGGCAAGCAGGACAGAGCAACACGTCCACCTGGTACACCTTCTGTGTATAATAAGCTCTTCTAATCATCTATCTTTTATGCTCTATATACTATCTACTCTAGCACTCGTGAATTAGCACATAGATTAATCAATCTTTATTGTTTTCTTTTATCTCCAGCATATGCGTATTAAATCCCTTTTGATGTTAGTTAGCCGCCAGCCATCTACGCACTTTCAATACATGCATCCTTTCATATGTGAACCTCTGAACCTTCAATTCTCTACCGAATCAAGTCTCTTAGATTCAAAATTTATACAGTAATGCTAATGTTTTCATGTCATGTGTTTATTATTTTATTAATTTAATTGCTAAATTGATTAATATATTTATAATCAGATTTATAATTGAAAGCTATAAGGTTGTATAAGACGGTAATTTATGAACAAAATATTAATGTGATTAATTGCTTATAAAATGTGTTTCTAAATTCTAAGTTGCTTAGTTAAACACGTTGCATATGTGATAAACTCAATTAGTTGTTTTCACCTATACTCTTTCTTTCGCAAAAATAAAGTTTAACTTGATTGAATTATATGACATTGTTTATTTATAAATAAAATATGAGTAGTTTTAGGCTAACTTTTGAATTAAATTATGTTTTGCCTAATCTGATCTAAATGACTTTTCACAAAGTTTTGCTCAAATAATACGTCAAGCATATATAGGTGTTGACACCATTTTTGGGCACGTGTCCAGGATGGCAGGACAGAGTGGCAGTACGATACGGGTTGCTGGTAAGGATGGTTGCCGATGAGGGGAAGGTTGAATGTGACTAAGTCCTCAGACAGTAACATGGTACCGATGACCAAGTAAAGGGGTCTGCCGATGACTATGGCAAGGAGGTTGCCGATGACGCGAAGGAGGAGTCCGGAAGCTGCCAGTTGTCATGTGGAGGAGTTTCGGTTTGTCACGAAGGATGGTTTTATTATTTCCTTATGTTATTCGTATCGTTTTATATACGGGTTCCGTGTAATTTGGAATTCGAATTCTAATCGTGTCTGGTCGTAGCTCTTTGAGCAGGGTATAAATATAAGCCCTAAGGCCTTGTAAACAGATATGAAGAAATCAATAAAACATACGTTTTTACTCATATTCCAGCATCTACTTTTCGACGACTTCGTCATACTTTTTTCTTTTTATTACGAGTTCTTAGGAATTCGTCGACTTAAGCTCGGCGTGTTCTCAAGTTCCGCGTGAGTACCTCTTAGCCGTGACATCCGGGCGCATCGCTGTTGTCAGGACTAAAGTATTCGAGTTATCACCTTTGCCGATAGCAAGGTCAAATCGGCTGGCACGCCTTAACGTTTGAATCGGGTATTAGCCCTTTGTGTTTGCAGATCAATTTTGCATCAACACATCTTTTGGCACGCCTGGTGGGACAGATTCAAGATCAAGATCAACATGTCGATCTCTGACCTCGATCAAGACAACGTCATCCCCGTGACGGAAGCTAACCTCAAGGATGAGCAGAAGCAAGCTATTGCCCAAGCTATGGAAGAGTTCAAGCAGCAATGCCTGAAGTCTTTCAGCATAAACAGGAGCGGCGAAGTGGTCCAGAAAGATGCACTGCCGGCACCACGGCAGGTCACCTTTGACGCCAATCCTGGCAAGCTTCAAGACATGGTTGATAATGCCATCAATCGAGCGTTGATTAACCAAGCTGGTGTACTGTCTAATACGGTTTTCAACGCCGTGGCAAGAACCTTCAAGGAAGGACAAATCCCGCCGGATTATGTGGGCCCTTCCCATCATCAACCCACGGCACCAGAGGTCACGGCTCCATCGGCTGCCTTGACAAGTGCGAGTGCACAGTCTGCCGTTCCTCCGAGTACATTGGGGACTACTGGTGCACTATCTATGCCGATGGCAACCAACCCACAAATTTCAGTTGGGCAGCATAAACTGACAACAGATATGTTGGCATCGGCAATGTCGGGGTTAACTCTTCCTCCTAACTGGTGGGGTTATGGTATGCCTCCAGAGTTGACGCCGGGAACATCACAGATAACTGACATGAGGGGCAAAACTCCTATGACATCGGCACCTTCCAATGTGCCGGTGAACCAGAGTCCTCGGTATACCACAACTACTACTGCAAGGCCTCACACTGGAAATCCTCAAGATTCAATGTTCCAGATGCCTAACACATCGGCAGAGTCAATGCTGATGCAACAGAGGCCTATGGCCCAGTCAGGGTATGTCAATTCAACGACGGTACCCAATTACCAATCATCGGCAGCACCTATGCCGATGAACGCTAATAATGGATGGCTTGGACAGCAAGCCTTTCCACAGTCGCCCCAGCAGGGTTATCAGACTACAGGGTTCCAGCAAGGGCAGGTTTATCCCGGGTTCCAAGGTCAGGGAATTCCCAACCAGCCAATAAATTTTGGACAGCAACTCGGAGGACAGCCAATCGGTGGACAGCAGTTTGGTAGTCCGCAGATTGGAGGACAGGTGACCAATACGATGTTCCATACAGGTCACGTCCCGAACAGACACGTGGAGGTTCGCCACCAAATGCCAGATCCGCAGCCGCCTCATCGGCAAGATGCCGACGCGTATTGGGCCGATAAGATTGCCGAAGTAATGAGGGAACAATTTGGGATAAAACCCAAAGTCAACACTTATTCTTATCGGACACCGTATCCTCCAGCGTATGATTTGATCCCGCTTCCACATCGGTACAAAGTACCGGATTTTACAAAGTTTTCCGGACAGGACGACACGTCAACCATGGAGCATGTCAACAGGTTCATTATTCAATGTGGAGAGGCTGGTAACAGGGACGAATTGAGGGTTCGCCTATTTTCATCATCATTGTCTGGATCGGCCTTTACTTGGTTCATATCATTGCCTCCCAATTCAGTAATTACTTGGGCCGATCTAGAGAAGCAATTCCACAGATACTTCTTCTCGGGGGTTCATGAGAAGAAGATCACCGACTTGGTCAAGTTGAGGCAACGTAATGATGAGTCGGTTGAGGGATTTGTGCAGAGGATACGAGAGGTCAAAAATAAATGCTATAGCCTGGTTCTGGATGATCGACAGCTAGCCGATTTGGCTTTCCAGGGTTTGTTGCCACACATCAGGGATAAGTATGCCTCTCAGGAGTTCGAAAGTTTAAGTCACTTGGTGCAGAGGATATCTGATCAAGACATCAAGCCTTTCGAGCCTAAGAGGGCATGGAATAAGAAAGTCTCATTTGTTGATGAAGCAACAAGCTCAGATTCCGATGAAGAACCAGTAATCGGTTTGGCAGAATGGGTAAAAAACAAGAAGCCGATGTCTTGTCCTTTTGGGCAGAAGGAACCAGAGAAGTTTGCATTTGACACCGCCAAGGCCGATAGGATATTTGACTTTCTACTTCAGGAAGGTCAAATCAAATTGTCACCTAACCACGTGATCCCGTCGGCAGAAGAGTTGAAGAGGATGAGATATTGCAAGTGGCATAATGCAACTTCACATGACACCAACGAGTGCAAAGTATTCAGGCAACAGCTGCAATCGGCCATAGAGTCAGGGAGAATCAAGTTTGACAGTTCCAAAGCCCAGAAGCCGATGAAGATAGACCAACATCCTTTTCCGACAAACATGTTGGATGCTAAGGGGAAGGCTAAGGTCTTAACATCGGAGACAGCTGAGAAGAGTGCATCGGTAGATCCTCAGCATCAAGTTACTACCGCCGATGCAAGAAGTAAGGGCTTGGTCCAGGAAGGAGCTAGCTCAGGAAGAATTCCTCGATCTGGTATGGTCATAACTCATAGAAGGCCTCGAGAGAGAGGGCAACAACGGGAAGATCGGTACCGGCGCCAGCAGGAAGATTATCAACGGGAAGAAGAGAGACGCCGACAGGAGTGGAATCGGCACAGGGATCATTGGAATTGCCCATTCTTCATCCATTGTTGGGAGGAAAATATCAAGCTTCCTACTGTCAGAGACTGCCCTGAATGCAACGGTTATGATCGGTACGACAGGAACGATCGGCGTTATCATAATGATGAACGACGATTTAATGGGCCGATCAGAGGAAGGGCGTCAGTTCATGATCGGCTGGGGGGCAGGCTTAGCGTTCACGATCGGCTCGGTGACCGTGTCCAGTATTTTCCCAGGAACCAAGAGGAGCTTGAAAGAATGGCTGATGCGCGGGTTCCCGATGAATTCGTATTTTGCAGGGATGCTAACACGCATCGCATGGAGTCAAGAGAGGACCAACGCCCGACGGCAAGGCAAAGGCCACTTCCTCCATGGTGCTCTCAAGGATTAACCAAGACACAGAAAAGGAGATTGCAACGTGAAAGGCAGGAAGAGCTAAATAAAGGAGAGAACTCTGGAAGTCGGCAGCCGTCAGACACTAAGAAGGAAGGTCCATCGGCAGGCGTCAACATGGTCTTCATGTTGCCGATGGAGTTTCTTGCACCAGCCAGTGATGATGAGTTGGAATTTTCTGATCAGATAGCTCAGTTGGCTCTGGATCCGATGACGGCTATCTTTGAGAAACCTGCCGATGACGAGAGGCAGCATCTCAAAGCTTTGTTCCTCAAAGGAAGGGTCGATGGGCAGCCAATGACCAAGATCCTAGTTGATGGTGGAGCTGCTATTAATATTATGCCGTATGCAGTATATCGGAAGCTTGGAAAAGGGGATCAAGATTTGACCAAGACCGATATGATGCTCAAAGATTTTGAAGGAAACGTGTCTCCAGTCAAGGGGGCGATATGTGCAGAGTTGACCATCGGCAGCAAAACCTTGCCGACAACTTTTTTCGTGATCAGCGGAAAAGGTGCTTACAATTTATTATTGGGGAGAGATTGGATTCATGCCAATTGTTGTATCCCATCTACAATGCATCAGTGCTTGGTTCAGTGGGTAGGTGACAAGATTGAGATCGTCCCAGGGGATTCTTCTTATGTTATCGCATCGGCAGAGGCGGATACTTATGAAAAGACTAGGTGCATTTCAGGAGAAGTTTGGGAGAAAGATTTTCTCAAAGTTGCCGATTATGAGATTCCACCGATCCAAGCAGTCGGTTCTGACGACGGTTTTTAATGGATAGATTCGCCGATGATGGAAAATTAGGCCAGGGGTTCACATCGGCCGATGATTTGGTAGAAGTAGATATAGGTAGTGGTGATAAGCCTAGGCCTACTTTTATTAGTGCTAAATTAGATCCTGAGTGTAAGCGACAATTGACTAGTTTGTTAAAGGAGTATAAAGATTGCTTTGCTTGGGATTATACAGAGATGCCTGGTTTAGACCGATCAATTGTCGAACATCGGTTACCCATCAAGTCTGGATTTCGGCCACATCAGCAACCAGCCCGCCGATGTAATCCTAACATTCTACCTGATATTAAGGCCGAAATCACTAAACTTATTGAAGCTAAGTTTATTCGGCAGTGTCGGTATGCCGAATGGATCTCCAATGTTGTTCCGGTTTACAAGAAGAACGGGAAGCTGCGGGTATGCATTGATTTCAGGAATCTCAATAAAGCTACGCCGATGGACGGATACCCAATGCCTGTCGCCGATCTACTGGTTGATGCTGCGGCTGGCCATCGGGTCATCAGCTTCATGGATGGTAATGCAGGTTACAATCAAATATTCATGGCAGAGGAGGATATTCCAAAAACCGCGTTCAGGTGTCCTGGTCATGTTGGACTATTTGAGTGGATAGTCATGACTTTTGGGTTAAAGAATGCTGGTGCTACTTATCAAAGGGCTATGAATTTTATATTTCATGAGTTCATCGGCAAGATCGTGGAAATTTATATTGATGATGTGGTGGTTAAGTCTGGAGATTTCTCAAAGCATCTTGCCGATTTACAAAAAGTGTTGGAGTGCACAAGGAAGCATGGATTGAAGATGAATCCCAACAAGTGTGCGTTTGGCGTATCGGCAGGGCAGTTTCTTGGTTTCATGGTACATCAGAGGGGTATTGAAATTAGTCGAAGATCTATTGACGCCATCAATAAAATAGTTGCCCCTACCAATAGAACCGAGCTCCAATCCTTGATCGGCAAGGTGAATTTTATCAGAAGATTTATATCGAATTTATCTGGGAGAATTCGTGCTTTCAGTCCTCTTCTTAAATTGAAAGCCGATCAGGAGTTTGTTTGGGGAAAAGAACAGCAGTTGGCTCTAGATGAAATCAAAAGGTATCTAGTAAACCCTCCAGTTTTAGTTCCACCTCAGCAAGGGAAACCCTTCAAATTATATTTATCTACCGATGGATCGGTTATCGGTTCAGCTTTAGTTCAAGAATTTGAAGGGAAGGAGAGGGTAATTTATTATTTGAGCAGGAGGTTAATTGATGCTGAAACCAGGTATTCGGCCATTGAGAAGTTATGCTTGTGCCTATATTTTTCATGTGTCAAGCTAAGACATTACCTGTTGTCGGCCGAATGTGCTGTTGTTTGCAAAGATGACGTGGTCCGATACATGCTATCTATGCCGATTATGAGTGGTAGGATCGGTAAATGGATTTTGGCGCTGTCGGAGTTCGATTTGCGTTACGAATCGGCTAAGGCGGTCAAAGGGCAGGTTATGGCCGATTTCGTGACTCAGCATTGCAGTCTAGTGGAAACCTGGGAAATTGCACCCTGGACGCTCTTCTTTGATGGGTCTACCTGTGACCGGGGAGCAGGAATCGGCATTATATTAGTTTCTCCTAAGGGGAGGAAGTATGAATTTTCCTTGCCGATTGTTGCTACATCAACAAATAATCAGGCTGAGTATCAAGCTCTGATCAAGGGATTGGAGTTGTTGAGGGAAGTTCGTGCTGATGCTGTTGAAGTATTCGGAGATTCCATGTTGGTTATAAATCAATTGGCTGGAAGCTATGAGTGCCGAAGTGAAGTTCTCATAACCTATTTCGAGAGAAGTATACAACTGTTGAAGGAATTCAAGAACTTCCGATTGGAGCATATTCCCCGATTGCACAATGAAGACGCTAATCGGTTAGCCCAGCATGCCTCGGGATATCAGCCAATGGTTAATGCGACATCGGTAGTCACTGCCGGTGATTGGAGGGAAGAAATTATTGATTATCTAAAAAATCCGTCCAAAAAGGTTGAAAGACGGGTTCGATTTCAAGCAACCAAGTATGTGATCCTTGAGAATGAGTTGTATTATCGAACTATCGACGGAATTCTTCTCCGATGCCTGGGTGATGATGAAGCCAGAAGTTTAATGGGAGAAATCCATGAAGGAGTGTGTGGAGCGCATCAATCAGCCTTTAAGATGAAGTGGATGATTCGAAGGAATGGATATTTTTGGCCAACCATACTTGAAGATTGTTTTAAATATTTCAAGGGATGTCAAGGTTGTCAAAAGTTCGGTAATATCCAGAGAGCACCCGCATCGGCTATGAATCCTATAATAAAACCTTGGCCGTTCCGGGGGTGGGCCATCGATCTGATCGGTCAAATTTGTCCACCATCTAGCAAAGGGCATAAGTTCATTCTAGTTGCCACCGACTATTTCACTAAGTGGGTCGAAGCTATTCCTTTGAAGAAGGTCACATCGGCCAATATGATTGATTTTGTGAAGGAGCATATTATTTACCGATTTGGGATTCCCCAAACGATTACTACCGATCAGGGCACCATGTTCACGTCGGGGGAGTTCGATGAATTCGCAATCGGTATGGGAATTAAAGTGTTGAATTCTTCTCCTTACTATGCTCAAGCCAATGGGCAGGCCGAAGCGTCTAACAAGGGAATTATCAAGCTTATTAAGCGGAAGATTGAAGAAAATCCTAGGCGGTGGCATACATTGTTGAATGAAGCACTGTGGTCTTATCGGATGGCTTGTCATGGATCAACCAAGGTGTCACCTTATCAATTAGTGTATGGACATGATGCAGTTTTGCCTTGGGAGATTAAGGCTGGATCTAGGCGATTATCTTTTCAAGATCAGTTGGCTGCCGATGATTATGCCACTTTAATGACCGATGAGTTAGATGATTTAGCAGGGCATCGGTTAACGGCTTTAATGAGTATAGAAGAAAATAAAAAGAGAGTTGCCAGATGGTATGATAAAAAGGTGAAGGCTAAGGAGTTTGCCGATAAGGATTTGGTATGGAAGTTGATTTTGCCAGTCGGGACTAAAAGTTCAAAGTTTGGGAAGTGGTCTCCTAATTGGGAAGGTCCTTATCGGATAAAACGCTCAGCTCCTGGTAATGCCTATATTCTAGAAACTCTCGAAGGAGTTGAATTTCCCAGAGCATTAAATGGCAAATATTTGAAGAAGTACTACCCCAGCATATGGATCGATGCATAAAAAGTTAAGTGCCGATAACATTCCTATCGGCTGAATTTAAATGTTCAAGGGCAAACTTAATGTTTCAAAAGATGCCGATAACAGTCTTGTCGGCTAGACTAAAAGCTAAAAACGGAGAGACAAAGGTGTATCGCCGATGGAAGCTTCAGATGTTCAGCAATGCCTGGATTGCAGATATGGCGCGCAGCCGAATCTGGTTGGCTGTCTCTATCTCTTTAATGTCGTCATCGGCAGAACCTTCAATCGGCTTCAATTTCCTCTTCAGTTGCAGCGCTTTACGGCCATGGACGTTTCGTTCCTGTTCAAGATGCTTGATGGTCTCCGGCAGTTGACTATCTTCTTGTTGGACTTGGGACAGGGCGTCCTCTACCTGCTTGAGTTCAGCCAGCAGAGCTTCTCTTTTTGCCGATAGATCAGATATTTTCTGCTTCAGTGCATCACCTGAGGACTTTAAGATGCCGATGTTCTTATGTTTCTCATCGGCTAAGAGTTTTTCTTTTATCATCTCCTCAGAGAGCTGGGTTTGAGCAGCTCTGTCGGCAAGGCGTTGAGTAGCTCTCTGGTACTGTAGCTGACGGCTTTCTAGATGTGCGGCGTGGAAGAGTGCTTCTTCGGCATCGGCAGGAATTTGGCCTCTAAGAGTCTTGAACAGGGCCTTGGCTGGGTCAGAATCGTCGACCAGTTGAGTTGTGTCTTGATGAAGTATGGCCGATAGCTCCTCCAGCCTAGCTTTGGTTTCTGCCGATACAATTCCAACTGCCCGAGAGGAGCTTGCTTCCTCGCCTTCTTCTTCAAAGATATCAATGGCGAAGGAGAATAGGCTATCGGGAGAATCTTGTTCCTGAAAATGGAATTGAGATAGGTCAATTTTATAGTCAGAACGTCAACAGATGATACCGATGGAAAAGTGGATGACTTACTTGCTTCAGGGCAATTTCCTGCCTTTGACTTAGAGAGGCCGATGGAGCTGCAGGTTGATCGGCAGATGTTGCCGATAGAACGATATCGCCTGAAAGAAGACAGGAAGCATTATAAGAAAAAATGAAAGTAAGTTTATCGGTAGGAGTATTGTTGGAATATGTTACCCGGAAGAGGAACAACAGTTGTTTGAATTGAGGAAACCGCCGATGACATAACTGGATCTGCCGGGCCAGTTGTTTGTTCGCCTACGTCAGATAACGCACCCGCCGTTTGAGGTTCTTCTTGCTGAGGCTCTTCAGTCTGTAGTGCTTCCTGTATGGATTGAGGGGATATTCCTTGCTGTGCTTGGACTCCTGGAGGAGAAGGGGAAGATTCCACCGGGATTGGAGACACCGGGGGAGGAGGAGGAGTTGCCACTTTATGGCGCTTTGTTCCAGTCTTAGTGCCATGGACGCCTTTCCTCTTTGGCTGGCTAGACTGGGGGAGATCGGCACCTTGGCGTTTGGCTTTTGCCGATGCACCAGTTTGCTGCAACAACGATAAAGAGTTTGTGAGCACAGATAACCGATATAAAGATAGTCAGCATGAATAAAAAAGGGGGTTTTAACAGATTGCCTTGAAAGCTTGCGCCAGAGTGGAAGCAGTTACCGTTGGTGATGTCTGAGTTTTCCTAGTGGTAACTTTCTTGAGACGCGCGCCCCGGTGCACGATGGAAGCCAGAGTGGGAGCATTGTGGCCGATTGAGGAAATCGGGCCTGATGGGAATAAGTCGATCGGTTTGCCACTCCTGCTGACCGATGGAGGGGTGTTGTCGATCTGCAAAAAGAATACAGGGGTAAGTTACCGATGGAAATAGTATTGAAAAATGGGACATCGGTTCAGAAATACTTACAGTGCCGTCAGGGACTTCGTATTCGGGGTCGATCATGCCGCGGTATGAGAGGGCCGATCTGCAGAATAGATTCTCCTTCCATTCTGCCCACCATAGCTTGTATGCTTGAGTAATGAAGGCAGCTGGAACCCATTCTGACAGATCTACATCTGTATCGGCATTTGGTGGTAACTGGGCTACTCGAGTCCACTCGAGGAGGTTAGCGATGGGTTCTCTGGGCTTTATTACATCGGCATAAGGAAGTGCGATCGGCAATTGGCCGAAAGCCAGCTGGCGAGCTAATGCCGATGGATTATAAAACTCATAGGTTTGGGGAGAGGTTTTCGTGCTGCCGAAGAAGTTCACTGGTATGGCTCTGGGAGTCACGATTGCCATCATCACCTCATTGTCCCTGTCAAGAGCGTCGTCGAACGGATTGAAGGTCAGAGGGAGCATGCTGTCTGGGTCGTCATAAGCTAGCCATGGTCGTTCATCTCTGGCCAGACCCTCATACAGCGTTTCGAAGAATCGGCCGATCTGATCCGGAGTGTTCCCTGAACCGGGTAAAACTATAACAGCTTCGCCAAAGTTCAGGGGGGCACGTGTTGCCGATTCCTCTTCGCCCAACACATGGTTCTCGGCTATATCTCTTGGGAAGTGCTGAGAGAATAAGTTGAGGTCAAGGCGCTTGTGCAGGTGCAGGTTGAGCCACATATTAATAAACCACCAAGGACCTCCCAAGTTGCCGATAGGTTGGCCGAGCAGGAGTTTCTGGACTACCTGATGAAGGAGGTGATAAACAGCGCCGAGCAGATAACGGCCGAGAGGAAATTGACCACCGCTAGCCAGTCTTTCTGCTGCCGATAGGTAGACAGAAGTCGGTCCTGCCGATCGACCACAGAATACAAACTTGTCTAGCCACATGTTCAGAAAAGTGGTTTGTTCCTTTATGGTGACAGGCCCTCTCCCGCGGTACTTCTGGATGTACCCTGACCAGCCGCCGATAGCGCGAGTCTCCACTTTGGCGCTGGGGGCGGTATCAAAAAAGTGGGTGCTATCGGCAGAAGATATGTCTAACCCAGTGAGCATGGCTACATCGGCAAGGGTAGGAGAAGCAGGGCCGTGGCCGAAAACAAAAGCGTTGAGAGTATCTGACCAAAAGTAAGATGCGGCTATCAGCAATGACTCGTTCCTGTGCATATCGGCAATGGACAGCCTAATGCATTGAGCCAATTTCCTCTCACCCCATTGAACTTCATAAGAGTTGCTGACCCTCAAGAACCAGTCTTTCCACCCTACCGTAGGGCTAGGCCAAGAGCGAAAGGTGTCTTTCCATAGATCTAGAGCAAAGTTTTCAGCTCTAAAGGGAATCCTGTTGGTTTCTGCGTTGATAAGGCTGGTTGGATCTGGATCCCCTAGAGGGCCGAGGCATTGAAGATGTGGTTGATCGGTAGGAATGACAATTTTGTTGGATAACTCCTGGTGTTTTGGGGAATAAAGATACAAAGAAAAAAGGAGAAGGAAAATATTCGGTAAGGTAAATCGCAGATGAACAGGGATGCAGGAAGAAGGTACAGCGGATGAGATGAAAGTCTGACCTCAGGGACGACGAAGCCGACGGCCATCTTGTCGTAAGGGGGACGCTGGAAGACGCCGGAATTGATGAAGAAGGATGCTTGTCGGAGATCTTGAGTATTGAGAATGGCGCCGCCGCTGGAAAAGTGAAGTTGGATGGCAGAATGATGTAATGGGGGAGGAGTACCCAAGAAGGAACTATTTATAAGGCAAGATGGACAAGGGCAAATCTGACCTATTTCTTTGCCGCGTCCGAGAAACCCGAAGCTACTCAAGTAGATATGGTAACTGTTCGCACGATAATCCAGGGATTGTGCAGGTGATTTGACAGGAAGCGGTCATTATCTAAAGATATTTTACTGTGCACGATCTCCTGGTCGGTCCGTCGGTAATATTCTATAACGGTCGTCCTGCCGATGGGCGGATAGAGGGGAAGTAACCGTTTTGCGAATATCCTGGGCAGAGCATCGGCAGATCTTTGTAACGGTATTGTTGCCGATGTACGACTAGGAGAGATGCCCGTTGGGGAGTTGTGGATTTCGAGGGATCTGCGGAGGATTAGGATCAGAGTTGCCCAGATTGAGGTTGTCGGTTACCAGAATAGGAGCATTGGTTGCGGAAAAGACATCATTACTGCAGAGAATTTCGGAGCATTAATAGTTTCATACTCCGAAACTGGGGGGCATGTGTTGACACCATTTTTGGGCACGTGTCCAGGATGGCAGGACAGAGTGGCAGTACGATACGGGTTGCTGGTAAGGATGGTTGCCGATGAGGGGAAGGTTGAATGTGACTAAGTCCTCAGACAGTAACATGGTACCGATGACCAAGTAAAGGGGTCTGCCGATGACTATGGCAAGGAGGTTGCCGATGACGCGAAGGAGGAGTCCGGAAGCTGCCAGTTGTCATGTGGAGGAGTTTCGGTTTGTCACGAAGGATGGTTTTATTATTTCCTTATGTTATTCGTATCGTTTTATATACGGGTTCCGTGTAATTTGGAATTCGAATTCTAATCGTGTCTGGTCGTAGCTCTTTGAGCAGGGTATAAATATAAGCCCTAAGGCCTTGTAAACAGATATGAAGAAATCAATAAAACATACGTTTTTACTCATATTCCAGCATCTACTTTTCGACGACTTCGTCATACTTTTTTCTTTTTATTACGAGTTCTTAGGAATTCGTCGACTTAAGCTCGGCGTGTTCTCAAGTTCCGCGTGAGTACCTCTTAGCCGTGACATCCGGGCGCATCGCTGTTGTCAGGACTAAAGTATTCGAGTTATCACCTTTGCCGATAGCAAGGTCAAATCGGCTGGCACGCCTTAACGTTTGAATCGGGTATTAGCCCTTTGTGTTTGCAGATCAATTTTGCATCAACAATAGGCTTTTTCTTTAAATGATATAAAAGTCTCGGTAGTCGTTCTTTTGAACCGTAGCTCCGATTAGCGTGCTTTTTATATCCGTATGCTCGAACGATACGTAGATTAGTTTTCAAACTTTTCTATTGATCGGTGTACTGTTTTAATTTATTTCTATTGTTTGCTTCGTGTATGTTTGGTCCCGATTATTTATGTGTTGATGTTTGATGATCGGGAATAGACGGTGAACAATCGTGAGTGACCAAGCGTGCTACAACAAACAAGATCAGTACTTGGACAACTAGCAAGATCAGCAAGAGCAATTGGATCAAGGCAAGTATAGCATTTGGGTTTTATATTCTGTGACCATGATCCTGTGACTAGATTAATGTTAAGTAATAAATGATAAAAATGACTTTTTAGCAACTTGATGATTTGCCTGTAAGTGATAACCGGTACAACAGTGCAACCACGAGGGCTATAATGGCTCTGACTTTAGCTCAGTATGAAGACCTTTTCTAGCTTGTTAGCGGTTACCTGAAAGGGCGCTAGAGGGGCTGAACCGTTTTGGGTATAGTGCGAGCCCCTGTCTTTATGTGTATAGGCTGCGCGTCATTGTGCCATTTGGAAGGAGAGCATCTATATCTGCGCGCGAAGGAAACCTTGCGGCCCTAACATGTTAGAAGAACTTTTGAAAGGCTTCATAGTGATCCCTGCCGACCTTCCTTGGTAGTGGGTTAAGAGGTCGATGGGCCTCGGGCGAAAGGGTAAATCATGACTCATGGGTAAAGATGTGCAACCTCTGCAGAGTGTTAAAAACTGGTATACTAGCCGCGCTCACGGTCAAGAGCGGCCTTGGGGATTCTTGCATCAACGGTGATGATTCTTGTGTGTTAAATATGCTCATTATTTATTATTTAATGCTCTACATTATTTATGTCACATTGATCATGAGATTGTGGGATCTATAAAATCTAGTTGCTATACTTGTGGAGTTCGACATGGACTCACTCTTGCTATTTCCCCCAAACCTCAGGAGAAGTTTAGGCTTGTGATCAACCAGTTAGTTGGATCCTGTAGAGTGAAGTTAATACCCGAAGGTTGGAGTTGTCTATCCGTTGTTTGCTATCAAAGGTTATATCTTTTATATTAAGTACGTTATATACTTATGCATTGTCTTTTGATATTACCCTTTATTTGTAGCTATATGTGGGATTTGACTTCTAAAACTCACATATGGTGTGTATCTGATTTTGTCCTTAAAATCGGGTATTATAGCTTTGCACTGTGTTTGCGAAGCCACCAAGCTTTCCCTCTCGTGAATTCATGCTTTGATTCACTCATCTTAGGTCACCGAAGTTCTTAGAGAGCTCACCATCTTCCAAATCACGACGCCGATCATCCTTGGGTCTTCCCTACCTCGTATTTTGCCGCTGCTGAGTTTGCACGAATCTCCACTACACCCCGGTGCCCATCCCATCGAAAACCATGGCTCCTAGTGCCTTCTCTGTGGACTCTGGCAAGATCCAGCAATACCCCTTCGAAAGCCATACCCCTTCGCTGGCATTCTTCCTAAAGAGACCCTCCATTTTTTCACTATTCCAACCCACAGTCCTTAGGCGTCATCCTAAAGTACGCTTTCTCCTTTCAAAAACGTAAAAGCCCGGGTTTGAATTCAAAATACATTTTCACAAATTACAAAATTTCCACTAGTTTTATTTAGCTCATAAAATATTCATTTTAACTCTGATTTGACCAATGCGTTAGGTTTGTTTTCACGACATCTACATGTTAGTAACTTTGGTTCAACAGTTTGTAACTTTTAAATTTCATGACCCTATTTAATTAATTACTTTTATATAGAAAATCTTAGAAATTCCATATATATCTTCTCCGTTTTAGCTTTGATTTTTCATGATCTTTACGTCTGTGTGATCGTAGCAATTGCAGAATCATTTTATAAACTTTCTTATTGTTTTACTACTGTTGGTGTATTGTTCTAATCATAGCTTTGTTTGTTTTGTGTATGCTTGGATCTGGTTTGCTTGTGTGTTGATGTTTGGTGATGGAGTATAGATGGTGAGTAGTATTTCGATGATCGAGACTTGTACCTTGATGACCAGAAGGATCAGTAGGAGCAATTTGATCAAGGAAAGTATAACATTTGATTTTCTTTACGTCACTATGATCTTATGACTTGATTAATGTTTAAGCAACAAACAATAAAAGTGACTTTTTAGTAACTTGAAGACTTATCTGTTCATGATCACATGGGATTAACAGTACAACCATGAGGCGTATAATGGCTTTGGCTTTAGTCAAGTATGAGTATCTTTTACTAACTTGTTAGAGGTTGCCGTGTGGTGCAAAAGGGGGATAGCAGACCGTGGATCCCAGTGAGTGGTTGTATCACACAGACTAACTAATGAAACCTAACGGCCCTAACTTGTTAGATGAACCTTTGAAAGGCTTCATAGTGAATCCTGCCAACCTCCCTAGGGTGGTTAAGAGATTAGCTACCTCGGGCAAAAGGGTAAATCATGACTCATGGATAAAGAAGTACAACCTCTATAGAGTGTTTAATAGACTGGTATACTAGTCGTGCTCACGGACGCGAGTGGCCTTGGGGACATCTACATTAAAGATGATGTTTTTGTTATGTTAACATGCTCATGTTTACCGTTTTATGCTCTATATTATTTATGTTACGTTGATCATGAGTTTATGGGATCTATACAACCTTGTTGCTATACTTGTGGAGTTTGACATGGACTCGCTCTTGCTATTTCCCTCACACCTTAGGAGAGTTTTAGGCCAGTGATCAACCGGTCAGTTTGGATCCTATAGAGTGAAGTTAATACCCTAAGTTTGAAGTTATCTTGTGTTGTTTGCTGCCTGAGGTTATCTTTGATTTACTATATATGTTATATAATTTATGCATTGTCCTTTGATATTACCCCCCCATTTGTAGCTATATGTGAGATTTGGCTTCTAAGACTCACATATGGTGTATATCTAGGTTTGTCCTTAAAATCAGGTATTATAGATCACAGATTCACTAAAACTCGTAGAATATAGTTCAAATCTTAAACCTTTCTTAGTGATCTCAAATATGTCCCTATGCATGTTTATTTGACTATAAAATATTGACATTAACTACCATCGATAAGCTCCCCCAAGCTTAACCTTTGCTAGTCCCTTAGCAAAACTTAACTTTAGCAATGGATTAGGAGTTGCTATAATGTTTTTACGCCTCCAAAGTACACATTCGTTCAATCAAAAATTCTTCTTTGGATTAGAATAAATTGATCATACCTTCAAACTATCCAATATTACCTTTAACCATGGGGCTTCTTAGCCTTCTCTTGGGTCTTGAGCAACTGAAAGACAGAACAATCAAGTCAAGCACTATGTCTCAAGCTCTTTGTTTCACCATTGTTCCAGAGTTTTTATAAGTTTATAAAATTAAACTCAGAGATTCAAATGTATGACACTCTCAAGTCTCTCAATATATGTGGTATTTGTGGATCCTCACCAAGGCATTAAAGATGTATACCTTTTCTATTCCTACTATTAAAGCTTTATGTGAAGTTCATAGGTAGGGAGAAAGCTAGAGCCTACATGCAAAGCATATATTGTAAAGTTAAATAATGGATCCAAAGAGAGTTAAGTCATACAATCAAATCCAGATGTGCATGTGTGTGGATATATGACGTGGATATATATGTTGGCTAATCTAATTCTACTTTGCTCCTTGAAAAACTTATCTCTCTTTTGAAATTTGGAAACTCTTGCTAGAGAACAGGGGCTATCTTATTCATCTTTTTTCAGGCGAGCATCTAATGTACCTATTGTTTTAGATATCTCAGACACTTGTCGATTTTTTCTTATCTCTTCTTTTTTTAAGAATAACTTTTGCATAACCCCATACCTATTTTCCGCAGCAAACCTTTGAGCGATAGCAACAAGTATTTGGAGCATTTATTTGGTGGGTGGAAAACCTAACAAACATATTTTCGTGTTCACTCCCAGAGTAGGAGTACAACATTTTTGGGTGGATCTAGATGGAATGGCATGTTTGTGACTACCCCCAGTGCAGGATTAGTGCATATGTAGGTCGTGTGTACGTGACCTTGATTTTCAGAGCATGACAAACCTCTCATATGGCATCAACAAAGCCTGACAAAATTCAATGCAAGTAACATATATGTGAAAGATTTCCTAGCCTAAATGACAAGTATGGCTCTAGTGGGAATTCAAGCTTTGTCATATAGGAACTCATATGTGATATTTTTGTGTTTTTTCAAAAGATAAATCTCCTGAATTTTAGTGTCACTAGGAAAAATATAAACAATAGCTCAGACCTTGTCATATCATATCCACATATGCTAACCATAAGTTTCAAGTTCAAAGTAAGTCCTTATGTCTAAATAATATTATCTAAAACTCGAGAGAATTCAGGAATGAAACTAGGTACTTGAAAGGAATTACAACAGAGAAACTATTCATCATTTCCATTTAAGAGATTATCCTAAGTTCTTTATATTTTATTCAACTCTTAAAAGCAAACTAGACACACCTTTTATTTAAGATCACACCGTACTAATATATACATAACTAGCTAAGATAAATTTTTATTTTGTTTTGTTTGTTATGTGTCTTTTTATTTATTTAGCAAATATATAGCAGACTATAAAATAGTAACACTATAAAGGGAAGTGAATACTTAGCTGGATACATGGGGGATGCTCCTCCCCCAAGCTGGATATTGTCATGGTCAAACATTGAGAAGTTGAGTGATCCTTCTTAGAGCATGCTGCAAATGGATGTCCTTATCCATAAGTGGAGTGAAGACGACTAGATAATCTCGCTCTTAATCATATGTGTCATCCTTTTGGCCTCGGAGATGCAGACCTTAATGGTTGCATCTATTGTAATGGTGATTCTAATGATGGTGCCACCCTTGTTCTTTTTATACCCTTGTACTTTTCTTGACTAGTAGGTTCAAGTAGAGCATTAATGGTGGAAGCTACTGGCATCTTGCTTAGTGTGCATGTTCACAAGTTTAGAACTTTCACTTGTAGAATTTTGGGAAATTAACAAACTCCTCCGTATTTTGCTCGAAGCATGTCCTGCTTCTAAAGACTAGGTAGAGATCAAGTGCATGTGCCTTGTTGGTAGAAAAACACAAACAAAACCATAACACTTTTTTATTTATTCTTCTCTAACCTCAACCATTGAATAAGACAAAGCTAATGTTTGCATAATTTGTTTAATTATGACATGAGTGGTAAGATCAAAAGAACTAGCATGAATGTAGCAATTATGTACGTTGTAGGAAAGATTTAAATTGCTTAACCCATGAATGGTTTTCTATCTATACATAATGTGTCAATCTTTACATGATTATGACTATCATCTTCTAGAATTAAAATGTACACTTTTAGCTCACTTGATTAAGACTATGGGATCAAGAATGTAAATGCTAGAAATAAGCTTAAAGATCTAAACATGTTGAGTTTATCAAGTTGGATCAAGTGAAATTGTAACTCAAACATGTTTGTGTCTTCATTTATGTGCATACTAAAATCAAGAGGAAAACAATGACTACTTACCTTAAAATGTTACCTTCATCACTAGAGTGCGATGACACCATGTGATGAAGGGTAGACGACTCATAGTGGTCTTCTCTTCCTACTTGAAGCTTTCCTTGCTTGAGCTGTTTATGAGCATCTTGTCTCCTATGTTGCACTCCTTAAATATCCTTTTTTTCACGCCATCTTTTTGATTCTTTGATCTTGTTATTCTTTCCACTTTGTTCATTTTTATGCATTCAACAGATTAGTAGACAACACATACTTGAAGTAATATACAATTTTGAAACACATGTTGTTTGTCCATAGTCTTATTGTGTTGCTTCTATGCTAATGAAAAGATGGTGTTGGATTATTTTGGCATAGATTTCATTTATCATGTTATACAAGCATAGCTCAAGACAAATAGTAACTTGTAGTAGAAGATAAAGGGAATGAACATTGATACTTACACCTCTTCCATCCATGTTGAATATGTAGTTATTACATCTATGATGAATGAGTTGTTTCTTCTTGCGCAAAGTTATTGGAGTTCATCATGTGCCTTCCTTCATCTTTGATTTCAACTCATCTCATGACTTATCCAGATTGGATTGGAAATTTCCTATAGGAGTTAGTCCAACAAAATATTTAGTAGCTACTACACATATTCTTGGTCCAAACAATCAAACTAGACACCATGTCTACTTTAATCTAGCAAAGCATTTTTAACCTAAGAACCATGCCTAATTTAAAAACCCTTTGAAACAAAGATCAAGACTACTAAGCTAAGCACCATGCTTAATTTATGAGATGTGTAAACATACTCCAAACCTCAAATATACTATACTAAACAAAGGTAACATAAAAGCGTGTAGAGATTTATTCAAATAGAGATGAAAGAACATGATTGTTTTATATCAAATTAAACATGGATGAATGGTAAAAAAACCAAAATAGCAACATGGCATTTGAGTTTTCAAGGAGGCTTATTCCCCAGCATTGAATTTTGCAAAGTAAAGTTAATTTTGGTTGGATGCAATTCAATGTTGCATAATAATTGGTTGGACATACCTTGAGTCATCGGTGTTCATCTTTTTTTCTTTTATTTTAGACCTACAATGGTCAGTTACAAATATACCCGAAGGAATATTTTCAACTATGTTACTAGGCTTATTTCACAAGGTCAATATAATGAAAGGTGCAAGTTTGTATTATCTCCTAAAAGTGCTTGCTTTAGGACACAAGTTTGTCCTTGGGAAACCTTTGAATTGCATTTCTTATTAGTTAAGTGGTTTTCCCTCCAACACCAATCTTTAAGTATTTATCTCAAGATTCACATAACAAGATCTACAATTTTTATGATAAACATATGCATCTACAACCACCATTCTAAAGTCTTTATGAGTAGGGAGAATGAGGGGGTTGAAAATTTCGTGTGAGGCAATGTAAGAGTGACCAATTAATGCAGGAGATTTCTCATATGATCATGGATTCGATGAGGTGTTTATGAAATAGCTTCCATTCTGATCGATGATACAATCTCCCATTTCAAGCTCTGGGGGTGTTTCTTCATGGATGTCTATAGTCAAAAATTTTGTCTTAATTGTTCTATGCCTATGACAGGCATTGGATATTTAATTGTTCAAGATTTCCCATGGATTGGTTTATCTATGGTTGGTCTCATCTATGGTTTCCAAACTTAGGTGAGTCATTTTTATTTAAGAGATTGATTTAAGCTCACCATTTGAATTTTGGCCAAGTTCTAACCATAAGGCTTCGTCCTTGTCTGTCCAATTTTTAGCACTGACATATGTATTCTTAATGTGTTCTAGACAATTATCAATATATTTCGGGCATTGTTGTAGCTCTTCTTGGTCATCTTTGTGGTCTTCGTAACTCCTATAGTTTGTTGTCTTAGTGAAGTTCTAGGGTCATTATGAGACTTAGGATAGAGCATAAGAAGGATCATCAGAGTCAAGGATGGGTTGAAAATGGGTTTAGGTGAGACATTTAGTGTGGGCATAGAAGGAGAGTAGATAGAATTGACTTCTAAGTGGCTTGACTCTCCTTCTATGGCATTACTATACATGCCATCCCTACATTCTTAGTAATGTCCTTTAGGGAGGAAAGGAAGTTGAGGACACTTTATAAAAGATGCCATTCTGAGAAGATCTGTTTACACAAGCATCTTAGCAAGCTGGAAGTCCAAACGACCAACATGTGAAAGGTCCTAATATGGCTAGAGGGGGGGTGCCTAGCCTATTTAAAAACTCTACAAAGCACTAGAGCAAAGGATTAATATATCAAAAGGCGTAAAGCAATTTTGCTCTAGCTCTATAAGAGTTGCAGGCCACCTATATAATAATTCTAGTTGCTATGATCACTGGGCACAAGCAATGGCTATGTCACTACTCTATACAACTAGTTACAACTAGCAAAAATTAGGAACTACTGGTTACAACTAATTTGCAAGAAAGTAAAGAGGTGAGTGATAATTATACCGATGTGTAGAGGACGAACCAATCACAATGTATATTAATATATTCAGCAGGAGAATACCAATTAAAATATTGACACCAATATTTTTCTCCCGAGGTTCACGTGCTTGCCGGGACGCTAGTCCCTGTTGTGTCGAGCAACACTTGGTGGTTCGACGGCTAATAGGTGTTTCACAAACCTAGCCCAACAAATGGGCACCGCAAGAATCTACACACAAGTGAGGTAGCTCAATCACACGAGAAATCCAATAGAGTGGCTTTCGGCACTCTGCCGAGCAATAAACCCAAAAACTCCTCACGAATATCACCTTGATTGGGGATGGACACATTCACCAAATCCCCTCACCAATCAACAAATCCACAACCGTTTAGGTGATGGCAATCGCCAAGAGTAATAAGAAATCTACAATTGCAATCACCACCTAGTGCCACAAGAATTAAATCACAGATGCACAATACTCCTCCCAAATCCTCTCACCAGAGAACGCCAAGCTATGGAGATGAAGAGAAGAGAGAGGAGATGCTTTTGAAGCTCTTAAATCAATCACTAGAGTCCGATCTCTCACTCGAAGGAGAGGAGGAGTGTCTGCTCGATGTACTACCGAGAGAGGAGGGGCTCAGACTTGACCAGCCCCCCAGGCCAGCCGCTCTCTCCAACGGGAGGAAGGGCAACACAACGGGCAAAAACCGAGCACGGGAAGCTTCCGCGTTCCTTCCTGAGTACGACAGCGGCAATATGCGCTTCTGCACGGGAACAGCACAACACAACAGCTGCACCCTTTTCTTACCAGTGTGGGTCCCACACTGGCAGCAAACCTCCTTTATTATGGTGTGGGCCCCCAAGACTTACCTTCTCAAACAAGAGTGAACGAGCTGGTGGATAGCTCCGGCCACATGGCCAACACCTCTCCTACAAGCACCCTTCCAAAGAAAAGAAAAACTTTGGAGCCCACAACAATTTTTTTTTGACAAAATGTAAGAAAATTTATTAGCCGCAGCAAGAAGCTGCAATAATGGATACAGAGTTAAAGTCTACTTGAAGTAGAGCTTGAAACAAAGAGCAAATGGACCCGTAAAGAGGCCTGATACAATTACAATTTTGTGTTGTGAGCGTGGAATTTCGGGCCTGTTTAGCCAAAGTGTCTGTTGTTGTGTTTTGAGTTCTGTTGATCTTGAAGAGCTGAGTTTGAAGACTGGCTGCAATGTTGGAGTAAACCTGCGTGAAAGGTTTGATCCTCCACTGGGACGGGTTCTGTTGTTGCTCCTGATGGAGGAAGTGCACCAGCTGTTGGGAATCTAAAAGAAAGTTGCAGGATTGTATTTGGAGGGCTCTGACAATAGTTGCTCCAAGAGCGAGGGCTGCCGCTTCACCCATGAGCACAGATTGACAATTGTGAAGTTGCGCCTTGACATAGATGGCTTGAAGTGGCTGAACCTGAAAATTGATAATAAAAATGCCTAGGCCTGCATTGTTAGTGTTTATGTTCTGGTTGTCTGGAACCACCGCAACATCAACATAACATCTTGAGCCTTGGAGGCTTGCAGGGTAGGGGCAGAAGTGCGTGGGTGCTTCTTGGATTTGAGCCTGCAAAACCGAAAGGTGATTACCTGGGGTTGAGCAAACTACGTCGATGACTGAGGAGGATTGTGCTCGTTGTAAGTCATATAGGCTTGGACTGCATGATGAACTTGAGGGGGTGTCCAGTCCTTTATGTTGAAATGGTAGTCGTTCCTGGCTTTCCAAATGAACCATAGAGTATAAAGAAGTTTGCAGAGTAAAGGTTCAGGAGTATTATCTGTGATAATAAGGGCCAAAGTTGATTAGACACCATGAAATTCTGAGGCAAGATTTGCTGTATTAATGGAGGGGTTGGCTGTGAGCCATACCTGTCGTGGTAGGGTACATTGGAAAAACAGATGGAAGTCATTTTCAATCATGTTGCATTTGTCACATGTATTGTTACCTGAAGAAGAGAATCTGGTGGCTCTGTCAGCTGTGGCTAACGCTCTTCATATGAGTCTCCAGGTGAAAGTTTTAATGATAGGAGGGATAGTTTTGCATTTCCAAACCCTACATAGAATTGTGTTAGCCTGGGAGGTGATGCTTCTTGTACCTGTAGCAGGAATTTGCACAGTGTTATTAGTAGAGAGATGTTTACCTCTCCTTGCTTGCATGCGCAGGCTACCCCTCACGGAGTCAAAGCGAGGTTGCACGCACCAGCTCGACCTCAGCAGAAATTCTGGGAGAGCTTAGGCCTTGTTTAGTTCACCCCGAAATTTAAAAAACTTTTTTAAGATTCCTCATCACATCAAATCTTATGATACATGCATGGAGCACTAAATATAGACGAAAACAAAAACTAATTACACAGTTTGTCTGTAATTTACGAGACGAATCTTTTGAACCTAGTTAGTTTATAGTTGGACAATAATTATCAAATACAAACAAAAGTGCTACAGTGTCAAAATCCAAAATCTTTTCACAAGTAAAACAAGGCCTTAGTAGAAATTCCGGCACAACTTAGAGAATTTTCGCTAGAACCTCCTCTGTCCAAGTGCATGCCGACATACATACTTGCACTTGCACCACTACTGGCCAAGAGAAGCACCTTTTCTCCTTATCTATTTTAAGCTTTTGACTACTTATAATTTGTTGCAACTACTTGCAAGTAGAGAAATTCTTGCATCATTTCAAGCCTTTTTAATTAAGGCCTTGTTTAGTTCTAAAAATTTTTAGAAAATCAACACTGTAGCACTTTCGTTTGTATTTGACAAATATTATCCAATAATGGACGAACTAGGCTCAAAAGATTCATCTCGTCAATTTCGACCAAACTGTACAATTAGTTTTTATTTTCACTTATATTTAATACTCCATGCATACGTCTAAAGATTCGATGTTACGGGGAATTTGAAAAATTTTAAATTTTTTTTTGGGAATTAAACAAGGCCTAACTAACTTCACCAAAATATTCCAAAATAAATTGGACACTTAGGTTAGCTTTTCACAAATATTTTTATAGACTTTCTTATACATCTCACCACGTCACTAAGCGCTAAGTAAATGCAAATGAGATTCATACTTAGTGGCACTAGATAACCATTACAATTAAAGATTTCCCCTCTTTATAGTAGGGTTATCTATCCTAAATCCACTCACACCCACTTGGTGTCTTGAGTGGCAAAACAAAATGACCCTATTAAAAAATACCTTTGCCTTGAGCCTATTTTGTTTTTCTCTTTCTTCTTTTCAAAGTTGGAGCACTTGATATTTTCTTTTGGTCACCTCTATCACCATGACCATCATCTAGCTCCATCACTTGGTGTGTACGAACCTATCTTTATATTTTACTCATGACAAAGCTTAGTACACATAGGTTTCATCAATTATCCAAAACCAAACTAGGGCTTTCAACATCATAGGGTATTGATGGTTTAGGGTTGATAGCTCAATCTTGGAATTTGAGTGGTTGTGATTTAGCTATCGAAACTTCTCTTCTAGTTCAGGTGATGATTCCTTCTCTTCCTCGAGGAGCTCATAATATATGCTAGTGCAAGGAGTCGCTTCACTAATCTTTTCAAGCATAGACCTTGCCTCACTAATAGGTATATGAAGAAAAGCTCCTCTAAAGGCTAAATCAAGGAATTCCCTAGAATCCTTGCTAAGACCCAAGAAAAAATGTTGAAGAAGTATTGGGTCTAGAATAGGATGATCTGGGCCAATGGTGATGAGTTCATTAAAATGATCTCATGATGTTCCAAGAGATTATTCCTCTAGTTGTCTAAAAGATAGACCTCTCTTCAAAGGCTAGATACTTTACTAATGGGAAAGAATTATAAACAAAATTCACACCTGTGGACACCATAAATTTATTTTGTGTTGACGCAAATTTCTGCAGATTTTTCGGTTGACTCCACGTCAGCACAAGAGGACCTGGGAGATCTGCTTAGCTCCAGTGCAGGATCCGTATCGGCGCGGTGTGCGCGGGTGTGCCAGTCAGTTTGACCATTCAACTGACAAGGTATAGATGATCTTCGTGAAGCACAGGTGATTGGCCGAAACGTCAGCCGATGCAGGCTATCGGCCCGACGGCCGATAGGAGACAGGGTTCCGATGGGCTCTCGTTCCACCATGACCAGAGCCGCAGACCGATGAGATCTAGACCAGTACCGCCACCAGTATCTCTAGGTGTGACGACAACGATGCGCCCGGAAGTCACAGTCTGGAAACACTTAGCAGGATGATGATCTCGACCGCACCAGCCGCAAATCCAGACGAAAGCAATGTGCCATAAGTCGAAGATCCACGATACTCGATAACTGTGAACAGATCTGGATGAGGCGACAGCGATGCGCCCAGAAGCCAAAGCCCAGAACATGCTCGATAGACGGGGAACTCACAACTTGCTGGAGATCGAACTGAAGCGATGCAACCCAGCTTGCATGAAGAAACTCGTCGAGAAACTACATTAATCCTACTCATAGTGCTGATAAAGTACATACGATAATGTAAAGGTATTGATAAGATAGATTGTATTGATATGTGGAGATAACTTGATACAATAGTCGGGGCTTATATTTATACCCTGAGCTGACCCACAATCCTACCCAAACTTGACTAAACAATACTTGTATAAAAAGAAATATCTAACAAACCTGCCTAATTATAAAGATACACGGACTCTAATTTCCCTTGTATAGAATCCTTGCTAATGAAGTTTCCTTCTCTGGACAAATATAACCCACACATGCGTGATTAACATGTACTCTTTTGGTTACTTGCCATACGTGACATACAACTACACGTGGAGCCGATCACCTTCCTTGCATGTGGATTTATCTCTAAGTACAAAGCATTGACATGTCCTTCCAAAGTTAGATTATTTTAATCTCTAATAAATTAATTACGCACATGCATGCATATTCATCGCAAGTGAGCCCTACCAATGCTGCCAATAGCCGATGCTCCGAATTATCTAGATTTGCGAAAATCTGTTGTCAACAACACCATAACGTTTCCCAATCTCCTTTCGTACTCCCTATGTTTCAATTGTGCCAATGTTTAGCTATTCCCGTCAAAGAGAATAGAAATAATTTCCATCTTATAGTTTTGTCAGAAATGCCAGCGATATGCAAGCATGCATAGGTCAAAATCCCGTAGGTGAGAGTATGGGTTTTTGTTGCCTTCTCTAGAGAAGGGTTTATCCTAAATCATTTTTATAAAACATGGGCGCAGCTCCTAGCTACATGTTAGGACAGGCTCTGAAGTTTGTTGTAGGCTAAAGTTCATGCTCATGCCATATCCATAGATAGGAGTGGAATTCATAATGAAAAGAAAAAATAAAAAGAAAGAATAAAACTAAAATGTTAAGCTAGGCTCGAAGTTAATTGAGCAACTGTTTCCCCAGCAATGGCGCCAGAAAGCTTGTTCATATGTTTAATACGCACAGAATAATCACAGAGACTAATCCACAAGCACATGGATGTTGATATTTGGTAACGCAATAAGGAAATGATCCGCAAGCGCACGGATATCGTTGAGCATTTCAGCCGGGAGGTTACCCAGAGTATCGTATTTATATTTTTACCACTGGGAGAAAGCGTGCATCTGACTAACCAAATCTATTGCTACTACCCTTTAGGATACAAAGAATGTTTTTCGATGTGAGCGATGTATAGAGAAGACTGCAACCGTAGTCTCGTTCTAACCTTGGTAAGGATGATCTACTATTCTATTGGGGAGGCTCACGGAATCTAGACACCACAGAGGATGTTCAACCCACACCTATAAACCCTATCCTTCCTGCTAACGAGATATGGTTTGCAAAGGTAACTCGGAAATGTCACGTTCCTTGCTACTACCACGGTCCAGCTAGTCAGGGGATATCTATGAGTACTCTAGCCCAAACACCACGTTTACGCTAGCAATGATTACTCTAAACTCAATCGGAAGAGATTAAAGTAAACTCATAAACCAAAGAACAATAAAACAAGAACTTACTAGAATTAGAAGTCGAATTACTGAAGAATCCTAGGAGCAAGCCTCGGGTTAGAAGACTTGATCCCGCAGGTACAACCTCGGAGTAGACACCGACAGGCCGGGCTTCCTCCGATCTACACCTCCACTCTATCTCTCTCAATCTAGTAGAAACTAGAAGATCTAATTCTACTCACATTGGATGCTAAGCATAAAAGAAATTTTATTTAGAGGAGAGGTATTCCTTCGAGGGCTCCTCTCAACTCTATGATGAACTTGTCTCCTCCAGGGGCCAGGGGGTCTGGTTTTATAGTCCCCTCAAGTGAACGTGAGCCGTTGGATCAAACCGACATTGATTGGACGGTTATCCTTGATCCTTTAGGTCGGTGGAGCTTGGTCCCCGAAAAGAGTTCTGATTGGACTCTGGGACAGGGCGGGCGCCCAAGGGGGGAGGGCGGGCGCCATGCCCCCGGGCCCGTTCGCCTTCCCGTTCATTCCCGTGGCTTCTAGAGTCTTCTAGATGACAGAAAATTGCGCGGCACGTTAATATCTCTATGTAAACCCGACGTGTGGGCCTTTCTTCCATATTTCCTGATAACCCCCTGCAGAAATAGACAAACACCAAAACTCGTGGAATTCTGTCAGATAAAACCCTAAGTCTGGGTGTTGGTTGCATTTGGATCCTTTTCTTTATTTATTTGATGATTATATTTGGTACTTAAGGACCGTCAACAATGGATACCGTTGTAGCTTTCACCCAGAGGTTTCAAATATCATATCCATAGGGAAACGTGTGAAACTAACTATGATCTAACTAACCAAAAGGAGTGATAACTAGGTGGAGATGGATGATAACTAAGAGTAGCAACAAGGTTAGGATAAATAGGAGCATAAAAAGGATAACTATGAATCCTCTACTTCTAAATTAGGTAAACTATATTTTCTATTGTCCAACTTTGGCGGATGTCTTATAATTAAAGAACATATGAAATTTCTTCTCTACAAGCACCATAAAACCTGTCAATCGTATTAATGGAATAGTGGACTACAGAGGACTCAACGGGTCTATCACACCCGTGATCTACCATAGAAATCCAAAAAATAGGGGACCTTTATGATTAACCTAAGCCCGAGCACCACACATACACCTAACCTTAATACTCTACTCTCTTTAGTTGCACAAATAAAGCACTCAAAAGAGTCACAAACAATTGAACAATATAGACAAAGTAAACTTAGATCAAAAGTTGATTACTAGAGAATCTCAAAGAAAAGCTCAAGTACAACTTCGATCCACTGAAGTAGAGGTTGTAGAGGGAGCACCTACAGGCCGGCACATCCTCTAAACTCTTCCCTCACTCTTCATCTCTCTATTTCTATTCATAAGACTAGATCTTATGAAGATCTAATCTTCTCTTGATGGCTAACTCTAGGAGGTAGATCCATTCATGGGACCCCTCTCTTGATCCTAATAGACGAATATGAATTAGCGTTTTGGGACTGCTCTAGGGAGGGGGACAGGGGTCTGATTATATAGCCCGGTGGGATGAACGTGAGCTCTTGGATCAAACGAACTTTGAAACATGGTGGAGATGCATCGTAGGAGGCGGTGGAGGAAGCTTTTGGAAGCAGGAGGCGAGACGGTGCAGGGATAGGCTGGCCGACTCTTGGGTGGGACCGACTGGCCCAACTTTGGGCTCTTTCGGGGCTCGCATTGGCATGGTGTCTTCTTGATCCTTCTAGAGTCTTCTCTCATAATTTTCATAGATTAAATCGGTTCGTTTATTTGATGAATAGATCCTCCTTGATTGTTTTTAGAAAAATCCTATAGAAAATAATAATTCACCAAAACTCATGGAATCTATCAGTTCAAACCCTAAACTTACGTAGATTCATTCTATTGTATCATTTATCATGTTTATTCAATTATAAATTGTTGACATTATCCACCGACAACATTTACGTCACACTTCCTTTCTTCAAGTGAACGTGAGCCGTTGGATCAAACCGACATTGATTGGACGGTTATCCTTGATCCTTTAGGTCGGTGGAGCTTGGTCCCCGAAAAGAGTTCTGATTGGAGTCTAGGACAGGGCGGGCGCCCTGCCCCCCGGCCCGTTCGCCTTCCCGTTCGTTATCGTGGCTTCTGGAGTCTTCTAGATGACAAAAAATTACGCGGCACGTTAATATCTCTATGTAAACCCGACGTGTGGGCCTTTCTTCCATATTTCCTGATAACCCCCTGCAGAAATAGGCAAACACCAAAACTCGTGGAATTCTGTCAGATAAAACCTTAAGTCTGGGTGTTGGTTGCATTTGGATCCTTTTCTTTATTTATTTGATGATTATATTTGGTACTTAAGGACCGTCAACAACTCCCCCAAGCTTACCTCTTGCTCGTCCCTGAGCAAGGATGAGCTCAAGAGTTTCTGCAGTGGTTTCATGCCTTAAAAGTAAGATCTCATTTCTGAGTTAGAGTAAACTGTTAAAACTTAAAACTTACTCATTTTACCTTTCACCATGGGGCTTGTAACCGTCACTTGTGTCTTGAGTAGTTAAAAGATAGAACAGTCTAGTCAAGCGCCATGTCTCTTGTTCTTTGATTAACTATAGCTCTGGAGTTTTTTGCAGATTTTCAAATAAAACTCAGAGATTCCTTGTATGACTCTATCAAATATCTCTTTTGTGGTATTTCTGGATCCTTACCAAGGCAGTAATGATATATGCCTTCTCTCAAAGTATGTGGTATTTTTGGTATGAGGCATAGTGATATTGCCTTCTCTCTCACCCTACTCTAATAAGGTTTTGATATCTGGAGCTCATAGGTGGGAGACAGATAATACATACTTACAAGACATTTATTGCATAGTCAAACCATGGATCCAGAAGGACAAGTCAATAAGTCAAATCAAGATATGCATGTGTAGCGAGTGAATGGTGTATGGTGATGATGGTGATAACAATGGTGAAAGTCTAATTCTACTTTTACTCTTTTAAGGGGATACATACCTTTCTTGCACTTTGAAGCATTTTGAGGAGAATGAGATGCTCTATATTTTCTTTTTCTTTTCTCTCAGGTGGGTATCTTGTACCCCTAATTCTATGTAACACCCAAAATTTGATTTTTAAATAATAGGATTTAATTTGATTTATTTAAGTATTTTTGTGACCATTTAATCTAGAAAATAAGTAATTTTTGGTGGAAAATAAAATTTATCATAAGTTTAGAAACTTGAATTTTGCATTTCATGCTGGAGCATATTTAATTCTGTGTTGTTGCCCTTTTTGTTTGAATTCATTTGATTCAAATTTCATTTGAAAAATGCTTTAGAAAAAGGAATAAAAGAAAAAAAAGAAAAGGGGAAGGACCCCAGCCGAACCCCAGCTTTTCCCCCCTCCTGCGCGCGGCCCATTTCTCTCCCCCGGCCCGGTTTCCTTTCCCCCCCCCGCGCGGCCCAGGCTCGCGCCTCCCCCCTTCTCCCATCCGCTGACGGCCGGACCCCACCTCTTCTTTCACCGCCAGCCGGGTCCCGCATGTCAGCGCACTGTTTATCCCCTTCCTTTCTTCTTCACGTAACCTAGCCGGCTTCTCTCCCTCACCGATTTGGAAACAAACCTCCAATCTCAGGATTCCTTGCCAAATCACGCGCAACTGAGCCCTATAAAGCTCTCTATCCACCCCGAATCCCTATTTTCGCATCCAAATCGCCCTAATACACCCTACCTTCGCTGTTTGGATCTTGCCGTGAGCCACGCGAAGCCGCCGCCGTGACGCGACCTCCCCACCCTCTTTCGGCTCGAGTAAACCATCTAGGTGGGTTCTCCTCCTCCCCCTCGACCCCCCGGTGCTTTTCCTTCAAGAAACGGTGTTCGGAATCGGCCAGGTAGCAAGCTCCGGCGAGCTCGGTCTCCCCGGCCATGGCGCCACCGCGCTGGAGGCCAGAGAGCCGGCCGGCCCGCTGCCCGGTGACCCCTGGAGAAATCTCGGCCGTCGGATGGAGATCGGATGGCCCGCAAATGAAGATACCCCTTCGTTAGAAATCTTTCTAAAGAGTCCCTGTGTTCTTTTGCAATTTAACCCACGGTCCTTTACGTACTTTCCCGTTTACGCTTTCCAGTTTTAAAAGCGTAATCCTGTCCGGTTCAATTCAATTTACGCTTTCGATTATTTACAGTTTTGCCATCAATTTTATATTGCTCATAAAATACTCATTTTAATTCTGTTTTTGTCCATTCAAATTTCGTTAGATTCGTATTTATGAGCTCTACATGTTAGAAGTATTTATTCTCTGTATTGGAACTCTTTAATTCTGCAGTAGCATTTAATTAATTATTTCTCTATAGGAAATCTTAGAAAATTCATAACTTCTAAGTTTAAATTCCGATTTTCGTGAACTTTACGTTTGTGTGATCGTAGCGCTGCTAGAATATTTTCATAAACTTTATCTTTGGTTTCTCAATGTTGGTGTAATGTTCTAATTATAGCTTGTTTGCTTTGTGTATGATTGACTACATTGGATTGCGTGTTGTTGACTGATGTTTGGGAATAGACGGTGAGCCGTACGTTGGTGATCAAGACCAAGCTTTCGAAGACCAGTAGGCTCAGGAGAGCTTTGATCAAGGCAAGTATAACTTGGGATCATCCTTGTTGCCTATTCACTTATAACTACACATATATGTCATATGCATGCTATCACCTTGTCGACCTTAGCAAAATCATAGATGATTGTTACCTGGATTCCTTGCTACCTACTTGATATGCATTTGTTGTAGATGTGCTAGTGCTTGATATAATCCATGATCTTGTAAGATGATTAATAGCTATGCAATGAACATAAAAGAATGACAAATAACTGTATGAGATCTTGTCTGTAAGTGACCACCGGGACAACAGTGCAACCATGAGGGCTATAGTGGCTCTGGCTTTAGCTCAGTATGAAGACCTTTTCTAGCTTGTTAGAGGTTACCCGAAAGGGCAGAGGGGCTGAACCGTTTTGGGTATAGTGCGAGCCCCTGTCCCTATGTGTATATGCTGCGCGTCATTGTGCCATTCGGAAGGGGGTATCTATATCTGCGCGCAAAGGAAACCTTGCGGCCCTAACAAGTTAGACAAACTTTTGAAAGGCTTCATAGTGATCCCTGCCGACCTCCCTAGGAAGGGGGTTAAGAGATTAGCTACCTCGGGCGAAAGGGTAAATCATGATTCATGGGTAAAGATGTACAACCTCTGCAGAGTGTTAAAACTGGTATACTAGCCGTGCTCACGGTTATGAGCGGCCTTGGGGGTTCTTGCTGCGCCGACGATGAGCTTATTAAGTTGTTATGTCCATTTGATTATCGTTTATGCTATGGATTAATTATGCTTACACTTGATCATGTGATTAATGGATTATTTATGCTACCTTGACATTTGCTATTTAATTATGAATATGCTATCCACTATTAAAAGCTAAATGCAGTCAAACCAGTGTAACATCCCTGATGTTACGGTTACTAAACTGGACCATGTCATCATAAGCATTGCATAGCATATTGTTTAAGCACAACTTGATGCACCAACTTAAAACAAGTTTATTTTGATTGATTGTGCTTAGGGAATTAAAGTGTGCTTACATTGTGTACTGATGCTTGTGTTGGTTGCTACAACCCTAGGGTGAAAGATTTCCGAAAGATTAGGGGGGAAAACCCTGATTTTAAAACCCTAGATTTACCCCCTTTTGTGCAATTTAAAAACCAAGCAAAATTTGAGGTTGAGTTCAAAAGCAAAGTTGTAGATCTTGTTAAGATGTACAACTTTTGTGTTTTGAGTTTTTGAAGTTTCAATATAAAATTCAAATTAATTTTGAAAATACAGATTTCCAAAAAGTGTCCCCTTTTCCAATTTGAACCTCCAATTCAAAATCTATTTGGAATTTTGAAAAGTGACCAACATGAAAATTGTAGAGCTCAAAAAGATGAACAACTTTCATGTTGGGAGTTTTTCAAGTTGTTATGGAAAATCAAAAGTAACTTTGGAAATTCTGATCTGCCCCAACTCAAAAATTTGAATTTCCCCAAATTGAAATTTGAACTTCAAACTGTTTGGTCAAATTCACCATGTTCCACTCAAAATTAGCTTTGGTCACCAAAACATGTTTTGTACCTTATAAAATTCTGAACAACTTTTGTTTTGGTGGAATTTTGGCTCCAGTTCAAATTATAGGCGAATTTTGCAAAACAACAGAACAAGTGGATATGGCTTGCTATAGTGCTGAGCAGGGGGGGTGCTCTGCCGCCGGAACAGAGCCGCTGCGTCCGGCGCCACCACGCGCCTGGCCACGCAGCTGCTTGCTGCTGTGCCTCGCTCGGACGTCCTCATCCGCAGCGCGCACTCCGTCGCGTGGATAAAGCCCCGGGTGGCCGGGGTATTTCCTTTCCTTTTTCTGAACCTCACCGCCGACGGCCACCAGTCGACACCAAAATCCACCGTTGCCTTAGCTTCTTCATCCACGAGCTCTTGCTCCCAACTCTGCCAAGAACCCCGCAACCGTTTGCGCCCCTGAGCGCAAGCTCTACCCTACCGTAGCTCCAACCCGAGCCGTTCTTCTCCAACCCCGGCCAAAACGCCGCCGCGGACACTCCACCGTGGCCAGCTTCACTCCAAGCCTCTCCACTGCCGCTTCTTGCTCCGTTGGAATCGCGATGAGCCACCGATGCTTTTGCGCTGGTCAATTCGCGCTCTACTCGATCGTAGAGGCCGGCGTCTGCTCGGCCGAGGTAGCCGCCCGCCGCGCCCGTGGCCATGGGAGCTAGACTAGGAGAGAGCGAGGGTTTAGGGGGTCCAGAGGTGCGCCTTGAAGTGGAGAACGCGACCAGCGAGTCGCGAGGAGCGATGATGGCGCGGATGGCTCGGTCGCGCCGTCGATTCGGCCGGCCGGAGCTTGAAGACGAAGCTGACAGCGGGGGCCCGCTGTCAGCGACGCCTGAGTGGAGGCGAGGGCGCGCGCAGTGCCCGCGTGGGCCGAGCGCGGACAGGCCGGCATGCGGGCCGAGTTCCTGGGCCGCTCGTGGCAGTGTTGTTTTTCTTTTTCTGTTTATGCAAAATTTGATGTATGTTTGAATTTGAATAGAAAATCATATGTTGATTCAAAAATAATGAAACTTTTTGTGTAAGTTCTATAAAATAAATAGAACATAGGAAAAATATTAGGTTCTATTTTCTGGTAGTTTGCCTGTGTATAAAAATTGCCTCTCTAATTTAGTGCATAAAACTTCTAGGAATTTTAATAATTTATTGATATGTCCAAAAATCACCAAAATTTGTGAGATGCCTCTGAATATTATTCCATGGCTTCACACAAAATTTGGTGGCATTTGGATAATGTTTGAATAAAATAATATTAAACCCTTAATTAGTAATTAAATAATAATTCTAGAATAATCAGATAATAATTAGTTAAATTCTCAAAATTAGGGTTTTAGTGATTTTGGGATTATGTGATGACCTGAGGTCATTAACCTAATGACCTTTGGCATTTAATTATTGTTTGGCTTTAATACTCAATTGTTGTTATTAATATTTAATTAAGAATTATTTAAGATAAAAGGGTTAATAATTAGTTAATTAAGAATAATTATGAATTAAGAAAAGTCCTAATTTACAGATGCAACCTCTTGGGTAGAGACACTAAGATGTTAGACAACTTTAATTATTGTTTATTCTGTGTTGCACCGAGGAGGCCAGTTATACCTAACTTGGTCCCTTTTTGCATATTCGTCATACGCATATCATGAGCATTCATCATTTTGCGTATAGTGCCGGTGACCGAAGGAGCGACCGTTGAACCGAACCCCGAGGTCGGTGCTCCGTTCGAGGAAGTAGGATCCGAGACTTGGGAAGTCTCCGAGGGTCCCTCTCAGCTCTGCAACCAAGGCAAGCCCCGGATGCATTAACCCTTCCTTAAATGTTTTAAATCTTTTATCACTTATGAATTGAAAATGCTGCATTAGGTAGACGAGAATTGGGTTAACCTACTTGCTGCATTTACTACCTTGATATTTGTTATCTTGTCCTTTGCACCTGTTTCAATTGAAAACCGCGTAGTAATGCTTAGCCCTGCTACTAGATAGGTTTTCAAACAAAGTTTGAAGGGTTGTTGTGGAATACACGTATGATCAATGATGTTTCAATTTGAGACCGGTCGGTGGACTTGCTTTAAGAATGGAGTCTTAAAGTAGTGTCTCCAACTGTGTCGATTAAGGACCGTTCCGTTGATGGCCTGCTAGGTTGAGAATTTATAGTACTAGCCACTTGCCCTCGGTAAGCCCGATCTTGTAATCCCTCGACGCGAACAGCTACTCGCGCACTGGGCGTGGAGCGATGGCGAGAGTAGCGTGTACCCACCTTACGGATCTGAGATGACTGGGAAACGTCTAGATCGGCGGTAGGATGGTGGGGTACTGTGCTCTCGGGTGCCGCGAACCTGGTCAAATTTGGGGAGAGCTAGAGTTGGGTTGACATATGCAAGATTTGGTTCTACATATGTCGGGTGGTTAGGAACTCCAGCTGGATTGCTAAGCGATTCGAATCGTCGTTGCTCCCCGATTGGGAGACTCAATTCCTTCGACCCTCATCGTAGTTAATTATGCAACTAAAGGATAAAATAAGAAAGGGGAAAATGTCTCATGAGGTTTGGATCCCAATTCCCGGACTCAGAGTGACATGAAGCTATGGCCGTTGGATAAATAATACTTTGATTACGGATTAGGAACTTATAGACTTGTCTGTGAGAAGCAACTAGATAGACTGTCCTCGAACTCCTCGGCCTCTTTAGGAGAGGAATTCGCGGGTAAAACTTGAAAGTAAGGATGCACTATTAGTAAGCTTTTCCGCAAAACACTTTGGCTCCTTGCTCAACCACCCCTTGTCTACCCTAAGCCTGCATCCCTAATTTCTCCTCTTTTTCTACCGGGTAAGTCTTGTTGAGTACTCCCGTACTCAGGGTTTTATAACCCCTGTTGCAGGTGAAGCTCAAGAGCCGACTTGTTTCGGACCCTGTTGTGTGTCCGTCGTCGAGGTTGACGACGAGGAAGAGTGAGCGTGACCCATGGGCAGGGTCTGTAAATTTGTAATCTCTGTATTAAAGTTTAAGTTGCTCCGCTGGACCTGGCTTGTAATAACACTCTACTATTTGGAAGAACTACTCTTGTAAATTAAGTTATGCAATACTTCCGCTGTTTACTCTGAAAGCTTATTTTGGTCTTGTGTCGTCTGTGATACTGCATTGTCTTCGCAACGAATGATCCTAGTGTTAAGGTGGCCACTTGCTATCCTGTAAGGGAGAGAAGAAGAAGTTCTCGTTAATTGACCATCGCTAGTGGTCAGGACGAGTTCGCTTGATACTCCACAGGTAGCGGTGGGATGAGCGTCCTGAGATGCTCATCGGATTCCTAGAGTGGGAGGATCCCCGGCATCACCGTCAGAGGTCCTTGGGACAATGACAGGTGTCGGTGGGCCCAAACACTTAGGAGGTTCTACCACAGCTGGTATCGGAGCATTCGTTGCTAGGATGACTGCTGTATCCTTTGAAAAACTTCAAAACGCATTTGGATCCAATACTATAAACTTGCCTATTTTGAGTCCAAGTGCTTTAGTCCCATCTTACCCCTGTCTGTAGGCCTTCTTAGAATTTTTGAAGTGGTACGGAGGAGCAACATAAGGTATTGCCCTGTGTTATAAAGTTTTAAGTAATATTGTTACGAATTCCTAGTACGACTCGTAAATTCGTGCATGCATCATGATATATTACTTGGTTATAGTTCCTTCCTCCTTGTTTGGGTTGGGTTGCATAGAATCAATCCCCTTCTTGCTAACCCGTAAGGTCTCTCTTACTAATCCAAACTTACCCTCTATAGGATGGGCCGTTGGAAACAGACCCCGCGCAAGAGGACTGGTCCAAAAGGGGTTCCTAAACACCAGATGGCCCCGCGAAGCGATCAAGCAAGCAGTAGCTGTTCACCATCTCAGCAGGAGGTGGAAAGATTGTCCACCGAGCTGACCGAAGTGATGAGAGAAAGGATGTACAACGTCATGGAGATCGGTGAACTTAAAGCTCAACTAACCAAAGAAAAACAAGCCACAGAGAACTGTGAGGCCATGCTGTCCCGTAGGGTGGAGGAGAGGAATGCCGCTATTGCCCGAGAAGAGGAAGCCAGGAGTGCACACAGGCACGAGCTGACCAGGATGAAGGCAAAGCTGGACAAAACCAAGTACCTTAAAGATCTGTACATGAAGATGATGGCCACGGTCACCGCGCAGCGGGATGTTGCGTGGCAGCGGGAGGACCATCTCCAGTTGGAGAAGCTAGAGCTGGCACATCATTTAGACACCGTCAACGACTTGGCAATGCAATATCATGATATTGCATTTGACCTTTATCATCAGCTCCATCCACCTCCAAGCGAAGGAGAGATGGATACGGATGGAGAGTTGGCGGATGCTGGGGAACCCGACCAAGACCTCAGTGACAGGGAGGAATCTGACTCCGGTGATGACAACCCGGGGGGTAATCATGACGATGGCAATGACGACCCGGGCTACAGCTCTTGCCACACCGACTAGTTCGGTGAAGCTGCGGGCAACGTCGTTGTAGGATTCCTAGTTTACCGTAGTGGGGTCGGGTTTGTAGTATAGAGTTTTCTTTCAGTCTAAGAAGTTGTACTCGTTTGTTTCTAGTGTGTTGAACTGATGTTTGATAAATAAATGGAAGTATGTAAGATATGTTCTAAGTTATGAATTTCATGTAGTAACAAGTACTTATAACTCTTGTAGCAGATGCCGATGCGTACACGAGGATCTGATAGAGCCGGGACGTCTCAGGGAGGGGAGGACATCCCCAACCCTCCACCTGCTCCACCTTCTCTGGCTGATGCCATTGCTGTCCTTTTGTGTGCCACTACTGACAACGCTCGCTTGCTGCGCGAGTTAGCACAACGCCAACCACACCCCGCCCCAAACTTCAGGGCACAGCACAATGGGGACGGAGAAACTCGGTACGTGGACTTTACCGAGACAAGGCCCCCGGTATTCACCAAGGCTGATGAGCCGTTAGAAGCGGATGACTGGCTCCGGACCATGGAGCACAAGTTCAGTCTGATCCGATGTTCGGAAACTCAGAAGCCCCTGTTCGCAGCTCAACAGCTTCGGGGAGCTGCGCGTGCCTGGTGGGAGAACTTTCTAGCTATCCAAGCTCTGGGACACCAGGTTACCTGGACAGAGTTTAAGGACGCGTACCGCGCCCATTACATCCCTGAAGGGCTTATGGCCATGAAGGCCGAGGAGTTTCTCGCCTTGCAGCAAGGCGATAAAAATGTCATGGAGTACGTGGCAAAATTTAATCATCTTTCTCAATATGCCACAGACCATGTGAACATGGATAGAAAGAAGAAGGCCTGTTTCATGTGTGGTCGAAATACCAAACTTCAGACCATGATGACCACCTGTCAAAATGCTACCTTCTATGAGGCAGTAAATATTGCCATCGCCTCAGAAGAAAAGAATAGAAAGCACAAAGAAGCCAAGAAGAAGGCTGCTTCTTCCTCCTTCTCTGGTCGTGGTCAAAAGCGCCAGAGAATCATTTATCATCCACAGGGCCACGGACGCTTTCCAGCGCCGTCACCTTATCGTGGTCCCTTTTCCCCACCACAATATAGACCAGGGCAGCAGGTATACCCTCGACCTACTGCCATCACCACTGCACCACGCCAGCCGAACGCCCTAGGTGTTCGTCCCACTGCTCCGCCCAGCCACAATTATCCTTGTTTCAATTGTGGTAAGCCTGGGCATTTTTCTAAGGAATGCCCTTACCCCCACCAAACCAACCCCACCTTCCAAAGGCCACCCACTGGCCAACCCCAGCCAAGCCAATTCAGGACTGGGGCTCAGAAAGGACAACATGTGCAAAGGGGTAAACCCGTAAAGAAAGCGGGACAAGTCTTCCATACAGAGGTGGAGACGATCCCGGAGGGAGAACCAGTAATGATGGGTACATTTCCTGTTGCGAAACATCCTGCTTTAATGCTTTTCGATTCTAGTGCATCTCATACATTCATCAACCGCACCTTTGTGATAAAGCATGGCATACCCATTGGGGAAACACAAGATCATTTTTATATACATTCGCTAGGAGGACGGCTGAGTTCTAAAGAAATGGTTCACCAGGTACCCATCAAATTTGGTGGGCATAGTTTTCCCACTAGCATGATTGTTCTTAAAGACCAAGAGATTGATGTCATACTAGGCATGAACTGGATGGCACAACGAGGGGTTGTGCTAGACACTTTGCATCGAACCATTAAAATACCATTGCCCAATGAAAATTCTTATTTGCTAATTCAATTAGTTACTCCCAAGCGGGCAATTGGGCAAGTTCATGCCACTAATGTGTGTGCAGTCCAAGATATCCCGGTAGTTCGGGATTTTCCGGACGTGTTTCCTGAAGACCTACCAGGTCTGCCCCCGGACGGAGATGTCCAGTTCAGTATAGAAATGAAACCAGGGACAGCCCCAATATCTCGAAGGGCCTACAGAATGGCACCGAAAGAACTGGCCGAATTAAAAACCCAACTACAAGAGCTGTTGCAGAAAGGTTTTATTCAGCCTAGTTCTTCTCCATGGGGTTGTCCAGCCTTGTTTGTGAAAAAGAAAGATCAAACACTAAGGCTGTGTGTTGATTATCGTCCCCTAAATGAGGTGACGATTAAGAACAAGTACCCATTGCCCCGTATTAACTTACTATTTGACCAGTTGGCCGGGGCCAAAGTGTTCTCAAAATTTGATTTGAGATCAGGGTACCACCAAATTAAAATTAGGCCGGAGGATGTACCCTAGACGGCTTTTACAACCCGTTATGGGCTGTATGAATACTTGGTGATGTCTTTTGGGTTGACCAATGCACCGGCCCATTTCATGTACTTGATGAACTCTGTCTTCATGCCAGAACTGGACAAATTTGTGGTCGTCTTCATTGATGACATCTTGATCTATTCAAAGACTAAGAAAGAACATGCTGAACATCTGAGAATTGTGCTAACCCGTCTCAGGGAGCATCAGCTATATGCCAAGTTCAGCAAATGTGAGTTCTGGCTGGACAAAGTCCATTTCCTGGGTCATGTATTATCAGCGGAGGGAGTCGCTGTAGACCCAGGTAAAGTAGAAGAAGTGTTGAATTGGAAGCCCCCGACTACGGTACATGAGGTCCGTAGTTTTCTGGGTATGGCGGGATACTACCGTCGTTTTATCCCGGACTTTTCCAGAGTCGCTAAACCAATCACGACCTTGCTCAAGAATCAAACAAAATTTGTTTGGTCACCGCAATGTGAGCAAGCCTTCCAGACTCTGAAAAGATTATTGACAACTGCACCTGTCTTAGCCCAGCCAGATATTGAAAACCCCTTTGATGTGTATTGTGATGCATCAGGGATAGGGATAGGCTGCGTGCTAATGCAGGAGGGTCGCGTAATTGCATATGCTTCCAGGCAGCTCAAACCACATGAGGAGAATTACCCGACCCATGATCTAGAAATAGCCGCCGTAGTACATGCATTAAAGATCTGGCGCCATTACCTGTTGGGAAGCACTTGTCATCTATACACAGATCACAAGAGCTTGAAGTATATCTTCACTCAAGCTGAATTGAATATGCGCCAGCGAAGGTGGCTAGAGTTGATTAAAGATTACGACCTTGAGGTGCATTATCACCCTGGCAAGGCGAATGTAGTAGCTGATGCCCTCAGTCGTAAGGCTCACTGTAATTGCTTAACAGTGACGCCTAGAGATATAACCTTGTGCCAAGAGCTAGAGAACTTGGGGATAGAAATGATTTCCCAAGGAAGCCTTGCCAATCTAAAGATTGATTTCAATCTCGAAGCTCAAATCATAGAGGCACAAAAGGAAGACAAAGGTATGAAATATCTTAAAGAGAAAATTTCTAATAGAGCACCCACAGACTTTAAGGTGGATGATGCAGGAGTAATCTGGTTCAAAAACCGGTTAGTGGTTCCAAAGGTACCTGAGCTACGTCAGCAAATCCTGGATGAAGCTCATACTACCAGATATTCTATTCATCCGAGGAGCAATAAAATGTATCAGGACCTAAAGCAAAGGTTTTGGTGGACGAAGATGAAGATAGAAATAGCCCGCTATGTGGCCCAATGTGACACCTGCCGAAAAGTCAAAGCTATTCATCTCAAATCCGCTGGAGAGTTGCAACCTTTGCCTATTCTAGCATGGAAATGGGATGATATTAGTATGGATTTCATAGTGGGATTGCCCAAGACGGCCAAAGGCTTTGATTCAATTTGGGTCATTGTGGATCGTCTCACCAAAACAGCACACTTCTTGCCTGTAAAGACATTATGTCCTACCTCCACCTATGCTAAGATTTATTTCGATCGTATACTAAGTCTACATGGGGTGCCAAAGACAATAGTGTCAGATAGAGGCACACAATTTGTCTCCCAGTTCTGGAAATGTTTACATGAATCTTTGGGCACCAAACTTTTATACAGAACAGCCTACCACCCTCAAACAGGTGGGCAAACAGAGAGGGTAAATCAAACCCTAGAAGATCTATTAAGATCTTGTGCCCTGAATTTTCCAGATAAGTGGGATGACTGCTTGCCTCTAGCAGAGTTTTCTTACAACAATAGCTACCAAGAGAGTATCAAGATGGCTCCTTTTGAGGCACTATATGGCCGTCGATGTCGAACTCCGTTACACTGGTCGGAACCCGGAGAAAGATGGTTCTTCGGGGTTGACTTAGTGAAAGAAACTGAGAACAAAGTTAGACAAATCCAAAATAACTTGAAAGTTGCTCAGTCCCGACAGAAAAGTTATGCTGATAAAAGACGTCGACCCTTAAGATTCGCCAAAGGTGACCATGTATATCCGAAAGTATCCCCAATGAAAGGAGTAAATTGTTTTGGCGTTAAAGGCAAGTTAGCACCTCGTTACATTGGTCCATTTCCAATTCTTGACCGATGTGGACAGGTAGCTTACCGCCTTAAACTGCCCGAACGATTATCCGGGATACATAATGTATTCCATGTATCTCAACTAAAAAAGTGTCTTCGGGTACCAGACCAAGTTCAAGATATCAAGGATGTGGAACTTGAACCGGATCTGACTTATGCAGAATACCCTATCCGAGTATTGGACCAAAGAGATAGAGTTACTCGAAGAACAACTACCAAGTGGTACAAGGTGCAATGGAGCCAGCACTCTGAAGAGGAAGCCACATGGGAATCTGAAGATTATCTAATGGAGAATTTTCCTGAGTTCTACGCTTCTCTTCAAGACAACATCTGATAAATAGGAAGTGTACTCTAGTGAAGGAACAGAGTAGCCAAAGCCATGTACTTAGTGTACATACATGTTTATAATTGAGTAGTCTTCCCCAGCTTCTTGTCTTATGAAAAGGTTGGAGACGAAATAGTTTGACACATTTCCTTTTCCATTACATACCCTAAGGCTTTAAATCTCGGGGACGAGATTTCTTTAAGGGGGAAGGGCTGTAACATCCCTGATGTTACGGTTACTAAAACTGGACCATGTCATCATAAGCATTGCATAGCATATTGTTTAAGCACAACTTGATGCACCAACTTAAAACAAGTTTATTTTGATTGGTTGTGCTTAGGGAATTAAAGTGTGCTTACATTGTGTACTGATGCTTGTGTTGGTTGCTACAACCCTAGGGTGAAACATTTCCGAAAGATTAGGGGGGAAAACCCTGATTTTAAAACCCTGGATTTACCCCCCTTTTTGCAATTTAAAAACCAAGCAAAATTTGAGGTTGAGTTCAAAAGCAAAGTTGTAGATCTTGCTAAGATGTACAACTTTTGTGTTTTGAGTTTTTGAAGTTTCAATATAAAATTCAAAGTAATTTTGAAAATACAGATTTCCAGAAAGTGTCCCCTTTTCCAATTTGAACCTCCAATTCAAAATCTATTTGGAAATTTGAAAAGTGACCAACATGAAAGTTGTAGAGCTCAAAAATTTGAACAACTTTCATGTTGGGAGTTTTTCAAGTTGTTATGGAAAATCAAAAGTAATTTTGGAAATTCTGATCTGCCATAATTCAAAAATTTGAATTTCCCCAAATTGAATTTTGAACTTCAAACTGTTTGGTCAAATTCACCATGTTCCACTCAAAATTAGCTTTGGTCACCAAAACATGTTTTGTAGCTTATAAAATTCTGAACAACTTTTGTTTTGGTGGAATTTTGGCTCCAGTTCAAAATTATAGGCGAATTTTGCAAAACAACAGAACAAGTGGATATGGCTTGCTACAGTGCTGAGCAGGGTGTGCTCTGCCGCCGGAGCAGAGCCGCTGCGTCCGGCGTCGCCACGCGCCTGGCCACGCAGCTGCTTGCTGCTGTGCCTCGCTCGGACGTCCTCATCCGTGTTGGGTATTCTTAACATCATTACCAAAAGTAGACTAAGTTCTCTAAATCTAGTAACGGTGCCAAAAATGCCAAACCTATCCCTTACACCACTTAAGCCAAGTTGTCATCCCCAGCATGATATAAGAGACGCGGTATTGAAATATGCAATTGCTCTTCTAAATAAATAATGAATGGGATCTGCAAGCGCACAGATTAATACCGATGCAGCATTTTAACCGGGAAGTATTCCAGGTATCGTTATTTATATTTTTACCACTGGGAAGGGATTAGCAATCATCACTACTGATTACAGAATAGAATATGAGATTGAGCATCTATCACTGCATGTATAATTGAGAACATTATATCTAACTCTTCACACAGGGATAAGTGTCACATAAAAGATATATGAAATAATAATAGTGACAAGGATAACTAATATGATCTAGCCACATAATAAATATGATAAGCACCTCAATTAGATACTCTAGAAAGTCATTAGCATGGTATTAGAACGAACTACAAGAATATTCCCTAAGTTATTCTCAACTATATAGTCTAGCATATCATAGTTAGTGCAAGCATACTTAGCAATCATTGTGAGACAAGACTACGCCCATGCATAGTGATATTAGCAAGGAATATGAGAAACATAGCAATCACTCCCCTGTAATAATGTTGCTCTGCCAGCCCAATACACGAGAGGGGGACTATATAAGAATCAATGAAGCTGTCACTATCACGAACCACCCCACGATCTGGCATATTGGGTACAATCGCAGATAAATACGGTATAAGCACCACGCCTACACAATATCTATCATTTACCCATGGATCCAATGGATAAACGCTATACGATCCTAAGCATGTATATAGATCCAATCTAACTAAGCCAAGTACATAACTATGATAAACTAAGAACAATATAATCTTGAATATAAGCAAGTAGAGCAAAGTCATAAGCAATATATTGAAGTAGAACAAAGTCATATTCATAATATTGAAGAACAAAGATAATTAGAAAGCAATTAGAAGCACAATTAGAGAATTACCAAGAATCCTCCTGACAGATCCGGAAACCAATCGAAGATTGACTCCTTCTAGTTCTAATCCTATGTAGCTATGCTAATCTAGATATCTAATTGATGTGGTGGCTCTAATCTTGATCAGAGGCTTCTTCTCCCTTGATGGAACAATGAATTAGGGTTGTGAGGCTCCCTCCTCTAGGGGCCAGGGGGTCTGGTTTTATAGTCCCTTCAAGTGAATATGAGCCCTTGGATCAAACCGACATAGATTGTATGGTTTAGATTCATCCTTTAGGTCGGTGGAGACTTTCCGCAAAGCAGAGTCCTGTTTGGACTTGGGGGTAGGGCGGGCGCCCAGTAGGACAGGGCGGGCGCCCTGTCTCTGGCCCCGTTTCGCCTCCGCTTCGGTCTCGTGGCTTCTGGAGTCTTCTAGATGTAAGATAATTGCGCGGCACGTTAATATCTTTACGTAATCCTGACATGTGGGCCTTTCTTCCATATTTCCTGATAACCCCCTGCAGAAATAGACAAACACCAAAACTCGTGGAATTCTGTCAGATAAAACCCTAAGTCTAGATCTTGATTTCATTTGGATCCTTTTCTTTATTTATTTGATAATTAAATTTGATACTTAAGGACCGTCAACAAACTCCCCCAAGCTTACCTCTTGCTCGTCCCTGAGCAAGGATAGACTCAGCTATCGATCAGAAGTTGCTGCAATATCTTTAAAAATTGACGGTACACATGCTTTTAAATAAGATCTCATCTCTGAGTTAGAGTAAACTGTCAAGACTTAAAACTTACTTACTTTACCTCCACTATGGGACTTGTAACTGTCACTTCTGTCTTGAGTGGTTAAAAGATAGAACAGTCTAGCCAAGTGCCATGTCTCTTATTCTTGATCAGCTATAGCTCTGGGGTTTTTGCAGATTTTCAAATAAAACTCAGAGATTCCTTGTATGATTCTCTCAGGTCTCTCTTTTGTGGTATTTATGGATCCTTACCAAGGCAGTGATGGTATATGCCTTCTCTCAAGATATGTAGTATTTGTGGTATAAAGCATAGTGACATTGTCTTCTCTCTCACCCTACTCTAATAAGGCTTTAATATCTAGAGCTTATAGGTGGGAGATAAAGTATACATACTTACAAGACATTTATTGCATAGTCAAACCATGGATCCAAAGAAACAAATCAATAAGCCAAATCAAGATGTGCATGTGTGGCGAATGAATGGTGTATGGTGATGATGGTGATAACAATGGTGGTGGAAGTTTAATTCTACTTTTCCTCTTTGAGGGGATACATACCTTCCTTGCTTTTTGAAATTTTATGAGGAGAATGAGATGCTCTTCTTTTTCTTTTCTTTTCTCTCAGGTGGGTATCTTGCACCCCTAATTCTACTGTCGGACACTTGTCCATTTTTACCTCTCGTCTCACTTTTTCTTTTCTTTCGAGGTTCCGAGCACTTGCTCCTTTTTATTTCCTCGTATCTTTTTTTCTCTTTTTTTTTCCAGAGCATTCATCTCTTGAGATAATATAGCAAGTGGTAGTAACAAGATAACTTGAGCATTTATTTCACAAAGGGAAAACAGAAATATTTTTGGTTATTCTCTCCTGGATTAGGAGTAGAATATTTTTGGGTGATTCTGGAGATGGAATGGGTGGATATATGTGGATGGTACTTCCGGAGTAGAAGTAGCATATATGAGTGAACGTGCAAGTGAAATCTTGATTTAACCACATGACAAGCTCCTAAGGGTCTACACAGCTTGACCACACTCAATGCTCATAAGCAGTAAATAATAAATGTGTGGCTCAAAGTCTAGCAAGCATGTATATATGGCTATGGTAGGAATTTAAAACTCTCATCATACAGGAACTCATCATGCAACATTTTTAAAGATTTTCAAAGATAAAATTCTCCAGAATTCTAGCATCTCTAGGAACAGATAAACAGCAGCTCAACCTTCCCATATCATATCCGTTAACAACTTAGACTTTAGATCAAGTTTTCATCCCACAAGTTTAGGTCTAGAGCAAGCTTTAAATTATAACAGTTATATCTAAACTTGAGAGAAAACTTAAAATGTGCAAATTAGGCAGAGCAACTATTCATCATATCCATGCTTAAGTTTTATTTAGATACAGATTAGCATAGCCACTTTATTTATTTATTAAACACACTAAACAAAAGATATATATATAAGCATAAAATCTTTATTTGGTTTTCCATAGTTATGTATTTTAATATTCTAAAATAATATAAATATAAAGATAGATAGATAGAAATACTTATCGATATAAATGGAGGTGCTCTCCCCCAAGCTGAATTTTGACGTAATTTCTCTTGATGTAGCTAGCAGGTGGCAGAGGTGTATTTGAAAGTCAGCAGCATTCTGACAGCGATTAGAATGTCCTTCGTCTGCTAGTCTTCTTGTTTCTTAAATCCTGTGGAGCTCAAATAGACAACAAAGCTTGTGGAACTAATTAAGTGTTAGCATAAATATCTAGCCTTCATCATCGTGAGACTCCTTAATAATTATTACTCCCTGTTTTTATATTTTTGTTTTATAAAGCAGAAAAATATTTATTTTATTTTTATGCCACCACAGTGAATGTACTTATGGGTTTTACTCCACTCGTCTACTCACATGGGGCTTACTGTTTTTCACAATTTTATTTTCTTTTGAGAATAGCACGAACATAGTAAACTAGTTGAAATAATTTGAAAAGGAAAGGATAACTACCAAGTTTACCTCTTGGTAAGGCGTTCGGTGTTTTTAAGTCCTCCGAACGGGACTCTCCATTTTCTCAATCGTCCTGAGGTTCGTTGAGTGGCGTAGTCGGTACTTCCGGCAGCGCCTCCTCTTCTTGTATAGTTATCTTCATTTTCCATACCTGACTCGGTGCTTCAATCTCCTCTGGATAATTCTGTTTAAACTCTACGTCTTCTGACCTTACAACTTCTCCTTCATAGTCTGCCCATCCGTCCTTGATGATCTGCCTCCTCTGGTTGTGGTTGCGTCTCTTCCTGACCTGCTTAGATTCTTCAACGATATAGTTAGGGTCAGTAAAATAACGGCGTACCTTCTCTGAGGGGAAGTGCATATGGACTTCTCCGGTTCCAATGTAGATAATTGTTTTAACGGTGCTGAGGAACGGTCTTCCAAGGATGATGGGTGGATCATACTCGTCTTCTCCCATGTCAATAACTTGAAAGTCTGTGTAGACAAAGTGATCGTCTATTTTGACTGGGACATCAGATACTATTCCTTTAACTTCTCGAAATGTTTGATCTGCCATCTGAAGCTGAATGTATGTTGGTCTTAGTGGCATGGTCCCGAACAAGAGCCGATAGGTGACTGCAGCCATTATAGGCATTCTTGGGTCGTCCTTCTTGGTCAAAAACGGTGACTTAAGTTGGTGATCTTGGCCTCCATGAACTACAGTGACCATCTTAGCTGACTTGGTCCACACTTGCTCGTTCCTGTTCCTCCTGTTGGTCCTCTTCCTTGATTTACGTCTGGATTGATCTGGAATTTGTGTAGTCTTGTTCTTGAAGAAAAATGTCTCCTTCTTCCCTTTGACGTAGAAACTGATCTTGGCAGCACTGGCGTAGATGATAGCTCCCGTGGTGTTCAAGAATGGCCTCCCTAGGATGATAGGTGCTCTCTCATCATTTCCGGTCTCTACCACTACGAAGTCTGCTGGGGCATACAAGGTACCAACTCGGACACAAAGGTTCCTCACGATTCCTTTTGGGAAAGTTATCGTCTGATCTGCAAACTGCAAACACATGGTTGTCTCTAATAAAGGATATGTAAAGAATTTTTCATAGAGTACCCTGGGTATAATGTTGACACTGGAGCCAAAGTCACAGAGTGCTTCTGGGACATCCACCATGCCGATGGAGATCGGAATGACGGGGCGTCCTGGATCGCCTCTCTTGACCGGCAGAAGGTCAGTAGAGAATTCATTGACGGGGTTACTCCAATTACCTGCATCAAACATGTCTACAAGATTTGCAGATTCTAATCCTTCCGGTTGTGATGGTATACCGGGATTAGTAGCAGGAACAGCAGCAGCTATTTGATTTACTGAGATTCAATCATTTTATTAAAGCTAATTTGATTCTTGATGGCAGTAGAGAAATTATCCATTCTATTATTTATATTTTCTAGCATTTTATCATTAGATGCCACTTTCTTAGATAGGTTATCCATTAGCTTTCCTTGATTAGACACTAACTCTCTCAGAGGTGGAAAATTATTATTGTTGTAAGAATTGTTACCTTGATAATTACCTGAGTAGTTAGGCCTCTGTTGATTCCAACCTTGATTTTGTTGAGGACGGTTGTAGTAGTAGTTGTTGTTGTTGTTGATGTAGTTCACATCCTCAAGCATCTCAGGGCAGTGGTTGCCTGAGTGTCCAGTGTCTCCACACTCCTCACAAGTCATGTGAGAGTCGTAGATGTGCATAACTTCTTTCTTGTCTCCAGCTCTATCATCGAGCTTCTTCATGAGTAGGTCTAGCTTTGCAGACAACATGTCTACCTCCTTCAGCTGATGCATACCTCCACCTCTCTTGCGTGTCTGGGTCCTCTCTTCATTCCAACTTTGATTGGACGCCATCTTCTCCACAAGAGCTGTGGCTTATGGTATAGTAAGTGATAAGAATGCTCCTCCAGCTGCAGCATCCATGGTTTCTCGAGCACTGTTGCTGAGCCCATGATAAAATGTCTGCATCAATAGCCAACTCTCCATTCCATGATGGGGACATTCTAGGATGTAGTCTTAAAAGCGCTCCCATGCTTCTGGAACAGATTCATCATTTTGTTGCTGAAAACTTCTAATCTTCCCACGGAGAGCATTGGTCTTGCCCATGGGAAAGAACTTTGCCAGGAAGTTTGTTGAGCAGAGTGCCCACGTAGTATTCTTCTCCTTTGTAGCGTAGAACCACTGCTTCGCTCTTCCTAACAGTGAGAATGGGAAGAGGCGAAGTAGTATAGCGTCTTTGGAAACTCCTGCTATAGTGAATGTGTTGCAAATCTCTAGGAAGTGTTGTAAATGAGCACTAGCATCTTCGTGTGCCTTCCCACAGAACTGGTTGGATTGCACCATGTTGATAAGTCCAGGCTTGAGCTCAAAGTTGCCATCGATCTCTGCAGCAGGTCCAGTGCGGATGTTGTCCGTAGTGGGAGCTGAGAACTCGCGGATTGATTTGTTCGCCATGGCTTCGAACTCTGAAGACAAGTTCCGGTGATCTTCTTGATTAGATGAAGCTTCTTGCTGAAGTGTTGATGATTTCTTGAGCTTGGCTCTCGTCTTCTTGAATAATGCTTCGGGATTGTCAACAAAATTTCCTGGAAGATGTCTTCTATTCATACATTCCCCTGCATAAGATAAAATAGAAAAATATCGGGGTAAAACTGTATGAGAGAATAGATAAGCTCAATCATATTAGTGATGCGAATGATAACTCAAAATCTTTTATTCCATTCCTGATTGGTAATCAACCTTCCCCGGCAATGGCGCCAAAAAATGCTTGTTGGGTATTCTTAACATCATTACCAAAAGTAGACTAAGTTCTCTAAATCTAGTAACGGTGCCAAAAATGCCAAACCTATCCCTTACACCACTTAAGCCAAGTTGTCATCCCCAGCATGATATAAGAGACGCGGTATTGAAATATGCAATTGCTCTTCTAAATAAATAATGAATGGGATCTGCAAGCGCACAGATTAATACCGATGCAGCATTTTAACCGGGAAGTATTCCACGTATCGTTATTTATATTTTTACCACTGGGAACGGATTAGCAATCATCACTATTGATTACAGAATAGAATATGAGATTGAGCATCTATCATTGCATGTATAATTGAGAACATTATATCTAACTCTTCACACAGGGATAAGTGTCACATAAAAGATATATGAAATAATAATAGTGACAAGGATAACTAATCTGATCTAGCCACATAATAAATATGATAAGCACCTCAATTACATACTCTAGAAAGTCATTAGCATGGTATTAGAATGAACTACAAGAATATTCCCTAAGTTATTCTCAACTATATAGTCTAGCATATCATAGTTAGTGCAAGCATACTTAGCAATCATTGTGAGACAAGACTACGCCCATGCATAGTGATATTAGCAAGGAATATGAGAAACATAGCAATCACTCCCCTGTAATAATGTTGCTCTGCCAGCCCAATACACGAGAGGGGGACTATATAAGAATCAATGAAGCTGTCACTATCACGAACCACCCCACGATCTGGCATATTGGGTACAATCGCAGATAAATACGGTATAAGCACCACGCCTACACAATATCTATCATTTACCCATGGATCCGATGGATAAACGCTATACGATCCTAAGCATGTATATAGATCCAATCTAACTAAGCCAAGTACATAACTATGATAAACTAAGAACAATATAATCTTGAATATAAGCAAGTAGAGCAAAGTCATAAGCAATATATTGAAGTAGAACAAAGTCATATTCATAATATTGAAGAACAAAGATAATTAGAAAGCAATTAGAAGCACAATTAGAGAATTACCAAGAATCCTCCTGACAGATCCGGAAACCAATCGAAGATTGACTCCTTCTAGTTCTAATCCTATGTAGCTATGCTAATCTAGATATCTAATTGATGTGGTGGCTCTAATCTTGATCAGAGGCTTCTTCTCCCTTGATGGAACAATGAATTAGGGTTGAGAGGCTCCCTCCTCCAGGGGCCAGGGGGTCTGGTTTTATAGTCCCTTCAAGTGAATATGAGCCCTTGGATCAAACCGACATAGATTGTATGGTTTAGATTCATCCTTTAGGTCGGTGGAGACTTCCCGCAAAGCAGAGTCCTGTTTGGACTTGGGGGCAGGGCGGGCGCCCTGTCTCTTGCCCCGTTTCGCCTCCGCTTCGGTCTCGTGGCTTCTGGAGTCTTTTAGATGTAAGATAATTGCGCGGCACGTTAATATCTTTACGTAATCCTGACATGTGGGCCTTTCTTACATATTTCCTGATAACTCCCTGCAGAAATAGACAAACACCAAAACTCATGGAATTCTGTCAGATAAAACCCTAAGTCTAGATCTTGATTTCATTTGGATCCTTTTCTTTATTTATTTGATAATTAAATTTGATACTTAAGGACCGTCAACAATCCGCAGCGCGCACTCCGTCGCGTGGATAAAGGCCCGGGTGGCCGGGGTATTTCCTTTCCTTTTTCTGAACCTCACCGCCGACGGCCACCAGTCGACACCAAAATCCACCGTTGCCTTAGCTTCTTCATCCCCGAGCTCTTGCTCCCAACTCCGGCAAGAACCCCGCAACCGTTTGCGCCCCTGAGCGCAAGCTCTACCCTACCGTAGCTCCAACCCGAGCCGTTCTTCTCCAACCCCGGCCGAAACGCCGCCGCGGACACTCCACCGTGGCCAGCTTCACTCCAAGCCTCTCCACTGCCGCTTCTTGCTCCGTTGGAATCGCGGTGAGCCACCGATGCTTTTGCGCTGTTCAATTCGCGCTCTACTCGATCGTAGAGGCCGGCGTCTGCTCGGCCGAGGTAGCCGCCCGCCGTGCCCGTGGCCATGGGAGCTAGACTAGGAGAGAGCAAGGGTTTAGGGGGTCCAGAGGTGCACCTTGAAGTGGAGAACGCGACCAGCGAGTCGCGAGGGGCGATGATGGCGCGGATGGCTCGGTCGCGCCGTCGATTCGGCCGGCCGGAGCTTGAAGACGAAGCTGACAGCGGGGGCCCGCTGTCAGCGACGCCTGAGTGGAGGCGAGGGCGCGCGCAGCGCCCGCGTGGGCCGAGCGCGGACAGGCCGGCCTGCGGGCCGAGTTCCTGGACCGCTCGCGGCAGTGTTGTTTTTCTTTTTCTGTTTATGCAAAATTTGATGTATGTTTGAATTTGAATAGAAAATCATATGTTGATTCAAAAATAATGAAACTTTTTGTGTAAGTTCTATAAAATAAATAGAACATAGGAAAAATATTAGGTTCTATTTTCTGGTAGTTTGCATGTGTATAAAAATTGCCTCTCTAATTTAGTGAATAAAACTTCTAGGAATTTTAATAATTTATTGATATGTCCAAAAATCACCAAAATTTGTGAGATGCCTCTGAATATTATTCCCTGGCTTCACACAAAATTTGGTGGCATTTGGATAATGTTTGAATAAATTAATATTAAACCCTTAATTAGTAATTAAATAATAATTCTAGAATAATCAGATAATAATTAGTTAAATTCTCAAAATTAGGGTTTGAGTGATTTTGGGATTATGTGATGACCTGAGGTCATTAACCTAATGACCTTTGGCATTTAATTATTGTTTGGCTTTAATACTCAATTGCTGTTATTAATATTTAATTAAGAATTATTTAAGATAAAAGGGTTAATAATTAGTTAATTAAGAATAATTATGAATTAAGAAAAGTCCTAATTTACAGATGCAACCTCTTGGGTAGAGACACTAAGATGTTAGACAACTTTAATTATTGTTTATTCTGTGTTGCACCGAGGAGGCCAGTTATACCTAACTTGGTCCCTTTTTGCATATTCGTCATACGCATATCATGAGCATTCATCATTTTGCGTATAGTGCCCGTGACCGAAGGAGCGACCGTTGAACCGAACCCCGAGGTCTGTGCTCCGTTCGAGGAAGTAGGATCTGAGACTTGGGAAGTCTCCGAGGGTCCCTCTCAGCTCTGCAACCAAGGCAAGCCCCGGATGCATTAACCCTTCCTTAAATGTTTTAAATCTTTTATCACTTATGAATTGAAAATGCTGCATTAGGTAGACGAGAATTGGGTTAACCTACTTGCTGCATTTACTACCTTGATATTTGTTATCTTGTCCTTTGCACCTGTTTCAATTGAAAACCGCGTAGTAATGCTTAGCCCTGCTACTAGATAGGTTTTCAAACAAAGTTTGAAGGGTTGTTGTGGAATACACGTATGATCAATGATGTTTCAATTTGAGACCGGTCGGTGGACTTGCTTTAAGAATGGAGTCTTAAAGTAGTGTCTCCAACTGTGTCGATTAAGGACCGTTCCGTTGATGGCCTGCTGGGTTGAGAATTTATAGTACTAGCCACTTGCCCTCGGTAAGCCCAATCTTGTAATCCCTCGACGCAAACAGCTACTCGCGCACTGGGCGTGGAGCGATGGCGAGAGTAGCGTGTACCCACCTTACGGATCTGAGATGACCGGGAAACGTCTAGATCGGCGGTAGGATGGTGGGGTACTGTGCTCTCGGGTGCCGCGAACCTGGTCAAATTTGGGGAGAGCTAGAGTTGGGTTGACATATGCAAGATTTGGTTCTACATATGTCGGGTGGTTAGGAACTCCAGCTGGATTGCTAAGCGATTCAAATCGTCGTTGCTCCCCGATTGGGAGACTCAATTCCTTCGACCCTCATCATAGTTAATTATGCAACTAAAGGATAAAATAAGAAAGGGGAAAATGTCTCATGAGGTTCGGATCCCAATTCCCGGACTCAGAGTGACATGAAGCTATGGCCGTTGGATAAATAATACTTCGATTAAGGATTAGGAACTTATAGACTTGTCTGTGAGAAGCAACTAGATAGACTGTCCTCGAACTCCTCGGCCTCTTCAGGAGCGGAATTCGCGGGTAAAACTTGAAAGTAAGGATGCACTATTAGTAAGCTTTTCCGCAAAACACTTCGGCTCCTTGCTCAACCACCCCTTGTCTACCCTAAGCCTGCATCCCTAATTTCTCCTCTTTTTCTACCGGGTAAGTCTTGTTGAGTACTCCCGTACTCAGGGTTTTATAACCCCTATTGCAGGTGAAGCTCAGGAGCCGACTTGTTTCGGACCCTGTTGTGTGTCCGTCGTCGAGGTTGACGACGAGGAAGAGTGAGCGTGACCCATGGGCAGGGTCTGTAAATTTGTAATCTCTGTATTAAAGTTTAAGTTGCTCCGCTGGACCTGGCTTGTAATAACACTCTACTATTTGGAAGAACTACTCTTGTAAGTTAAGTTATGTAATACTTCCGCTGTTTACTCTGAAAGCTTATTTTGGTCTTGTGTCATCTGTGATACTGCAATGTCTTCGCAACGAATGATCCTGCTGTTAAGGTGGCCACTTGCTATCCTGTAAGGGAGAGAAGAAGTTCTCGTTAATTGACCATCGCTAGTGGTCAGGACGAGTTCGCTTGATACTCCACAGGTAGCAGTGGGATGAGCGTCCTGAGATGCTCATCGGACTCCTGGAGTGGGAGGATCCCCGACATCACCGTCAGAGGTCCTTGGGACAATGACAGGTGTCGGTGGGCCCAAACACTTAGGAGGTTCTACCACAACCAGTGTCAGCTTTTGGAGCCTCATGAACCCCTGGTTATAATTGTTGAGTACGATATGTGCTCACTCTTGCAATTTCCCAACACCCCAGGTTATGCTAATGAAGATGACTGGAATGAGGATTACCGTTATGAGTACTAGGTTTGGAGTCAACCAGTCAATAGTGTCCCTGTGTGGAGCTTCCGTCGAGAGCGTTGTTTACTTTATGCTATCATTTTTGTATGAGACTATGTGATATCTTATATTCTGCTATGTAATAAACAATGCAATGGTACATTTGAGATTTGTCTACTTATGTGTGCGACTGTTTCTGGGGCACATATGAGTGTTTTATGCATCCTATTTTGTTCTCAAAATATGGGTGTGACAAATTGGTATCAGAGCTTTGTTTACTGTCGGACACAAGCCTAGTTAGAAATTGGTCGTATTAAGGTTTTGAAATTGCTGTAAAATCCTTGTTCTATAAACCTTGATATTTTCCTCTATACTATATCCTTTTCTTTGCTATTCATCCTCACTTTGATGCTTATTTTAAAGACTTGTTCTCACCCCACTCCTTGCTTTGAATATGCTTTTAGAACTTTTCTTACCACCTTCTAACGTCATTGAAATAGGAACTATAGGATCTTTGCCCTTAATAGGAAGAGAACGTTAGTACCGCAAGTTGAGTCAATTCTTGAAGTGTGAACTTTTGATGCTTGGTTTGGTTTGTTATTATGCTTATGCTTGATTTTGATTTTTGTAATGAGTGCTGGAACCTTGTGGGCATATCCACAAGTTCCCTAGTTAAGAACCTTAAGTAAGAACATGAATAAATAGTGGTTTGGGGGCATATCCTGCTTCTGTCCTTGCTGATCTCTGGAGCAGTCTGCAATAAATCTGGTACATCTCAAAATCTGTTCGTGCAATGTTCATCACATTTTTCTGGAGACAAGTAGACTTTCATATCTTTCTAATGCCGCAAGAATGACACTAAAATCTGTTATGGTCTGTGAGATACAACTGTTCAAAGTTGAAGTTTCTGCGCAGTCTGGAATTCTGGAACAGTTTTGGTTATGACCAGTTTTGACTAATTTAACAACAGAATCTGTTAAAATGATCTAAATGAAAGTTGTAGATAATTGCTTTATCTTTCCAACGGTGTATAGAATGTATCCTTTTGGATTATGGAACTTGAGATATGACTGGTTTTCTGATCTGCTGATGTTGGATATTCCCCAGAAAATTTCAGATTCCGTTAACTCTTGTAATTGTCATGTTGGACATTACTAAGATGTGTTTGTATACCTTGGAATGCATATGGCAGCAAGGGGAAGAGGCAGAGGCAGAGGCCGTGGCAATGACAATGGTGGCAATGCCCCAATCGCAGTGAGGAACTCATGCAAACCCAAAATGAGATGATGCACGTTTTCATGCAGCACCTACAGCAGCAACCTCCACCAACACCACCACCTGTTCATGTGAGGGATAAGCGTAGGGAGTTTATGAAGGGAAGACCTCCGATATTTACACACTCAGCTGATCCCATGGAGGCAGATGATTGGTTACGTGCTATGGAGAGGCAACTGAACATAGCACAGTGCAATGACTTGGAGAAGGTGTTGTATGCTTCTAGACAGCTTCAGGGGGCAGCTCAGACATGGTGGGAGTCATATCAAGTTGCTCGTCCCAACAATGCTCCTCCTATCACATGGCTGGAATTCTGTAGAGACTTCAGAGCTCGACATATAAATGAAGGAATGATGGAGCTCAAGCAAGAAGAATTCAGATCTCTTAGGATGGGTTCTATGTCTGTGGCTGAGTATCATGACATGTTTGAGCAGTTGGCTCGCTATGCCCCAAACGAAGTTAGAGAAGATGCTGACAAACAACGTCTCTTCATGAAAGGTCTCTACTATGAACTTAGGTTGCAACTAGCTGGAAACACATATCCTACCTTCCAGGCTCTGGTAAACCGTGCTATTGTGTTGGATAACATGCGTAAAGGTCAAGATAATAAGAGGAGGATGCTGGCACAAGGTTCTGGAGGCAACAACCGCCAACGTTTCAATTCTCAGCAGGGCGATCAACAGAGGTACCAGGGACCGGTTGGTCAATGGGATCGCAACCAACAATCCCAGCGTAATCCTAATCAACAACAGAGTGGACAGCAGACTTCCCGCTCAGGAAATTCAAATGCCACCTCTATGAAGAGAAGTGCTCCCAATACCCCTACTAGGTGTTTTCGCTGTGGAAAAGAAGGTCATATGTCATATGATTGCCCGAAGAGATCCAACCAGCAGAACAACAATAAAAAGTCTAATTCTCATGGAGCAAAGGTGAACCATGTGGCTGCAGAGACAGTACAAGAGGGACCGGAGATTATGATGGGTACGTTCAGTATCAACTCTATACCTGCTACAGTTTTATTTGATTCTGGAGCTTCGCATACATTCATATCACAAGCATTTGTTAGAGTTCATAGCATACCACTAGTTGCCATGAAAACCCATATGCTAGTAAACTCACCGGGAGGGACTATACCAGTTTCATATTGTTGCCCCTCAGCAAGTCTTTCTTTAAGGGGGTAGATTTCCCGGTTAGACCCATGGTTATGAGAACCTCAGGCATAGATGTGATATTGGTTTTGGATTGGATGAAGAAATATGCTACGAAAATTAAGTGCAAAGAGAAAGTAGTAGTTGTGACAACACCTAAGGGAGAGAGAATCAGTGTGGATGTAGCAGTGCAGGCTCCACCCACAGCTACAGTGAATCAGCTGGATGATGGTGTTGATCTTCAGGACTGTGTAGAGAATAAATTTTTAGATAAGTTACCAGGTATGTTACTTGACTAGAGACATGAATTTGCTAGTGCAATGGAATCGGTTGTTAGAGGCAGAAGCAACTTGGGAAAGAGATGATGATCTGAGGAAATCATACTCATACTTGTTTGAGTAAACACCTTTCAATCTCGAGGACGAGATTCTTTTAAGGGGGGTAGAGTTTGTAACACCCAAAATTTGATTTTCAAATAATAGGATTTAATTTGATTTATTTAAGTATTTTTGTGAGCATTTAATCTAGAAAATAAGTAATTTTTGGTGGAAAATAAAATTTATCATAAGTTTAGAAACTTGAATTTTGCATTTCATGCTGGAGCATATTTAATTCTGTGTTGTTGCCCTTCTTGTTTGAATTCATTTGATTCAAATTTCATTTGAAAAATGCTTTAGAAAAAGGAACAAAAGAAAAAAAAGAAAAGGGGAAGGACCCCAGCCGAACCCCAGCTTCCCCCCTCCTGCGCGCGGCCCATTTCTCTCCCCCGGCCCAGTTTCCTTTCCCCCCCGCGCGGCCCAGGCGCGCGCCTCCCCCCTTCTCCCATCCGCTGACTGTCGAACCCCACCTCTTCTTTCACCGCCAGCCGGGACCCGCATGTCAGCGCACTGTTTATCCCCTTCCTTTCTTCTTCACTTAACCGAGCCGGCTTCTCTCCCTCACCGATTTGGAAACAAACCTCCAATCTCGGGATTCCTTGCCAAATCACGCGCAACTGAGCCCTATAAAGCTCTCTATCCACCACGTATCCCTATTTTCGCATCCAAATCGCCCTAATACACCCTACCTTCGCTGTTTGGATCTTGCCGTGAGCCACGCGAAGCTGCCGCCGTGACGCGACCTCCCCACCCTCTTTCGGCTCGAGTAAACAATCTAGGTGGGTTCTCCTCCTCCCCCTCGACCCCCCGGTGCTTTTCCTTCAAGAAACGGTGTTCGGAATCGGCCAAGCAGCGAGCTCCCGCGAGCTCGGTCTCCCCGGCCATGGCGCCACCGCGCCGGAGGCCAGAGAGCCAGCCGGCCCGCCGCCTGGTGACCCCTGGAGAAATCTCGGCCGTCGGATGGAGATCACATGGCCCGCAAATGAAGATAGCCCTTCGTTGGAAATCTTTCTAAAGAGTCCCTGTGTTCTTTTGCAATTTAACCCGCGGTCCTTTACGTACTTTCCCGTTTACGCTTTCCAGTTTTAAAAGCGTAATCCTGTCCGGTTCAATTCAATTTACGCTTTCGATTATTTACAGTTTTGCCATCAATTTTATAATGCTCATAAAATACTCATTTTAACTACGTTTTTGTCCATTCAAATTTCGTTAGATTCGTATTTACGAGCTCTACATGTTAGAAGTATTTATTCTCTGTATTGAAACTTTTTAATTCTGCAGTAGCATTTAATTAATTATTTCTCTATAGGAAATCTTAGAAAATTCATAACTTCTACGTTTTAATTCCGATTTTCGTGAACTTTATGTTTGTGTGATCGTAGCGCTGCGTAGAATATTTTCATAAACTTTATCTTTGATTTCTCACTGTGGGTGTAATGTTCTAATTATAGCTTGTTTGCTTTCTGTATGATTGACTACATTGGATTGCGTGTTGTTGACTGATGTTTGGGAATAGACGGTGAGCCGTACGTTGGTGATCAAGACCAAGCTTTCGAAGACCAGCAGGCTCAAGAGAGCTTTGATCAAGGCAAGTATAACTTGGAATCATCCTTGTTGCCTATTCACTTATAACTACACATATATGTCATATGCATGCTATCACCTTGTCGACCTTAGCAAAATCATAGATGATTGTTACCTGGATTCCTTGCTACCTACTTGATATGCATTTGTTGTAGATGTGCTAGTGCTTGATATAATCCATGATCTTGTAAGATGATTAATAGCTATGCAATGAACATAAAAGAATGACAAATAACTGTATGAGATCTTGTCTGTAAGTGACCACCGGGACAACAGTGCAACCATGAGGGCTATAGTGGCTCTGGCTTTAGCTCAGTATGAAGACCTTTTCTAGCTTGTTAGAGGTTACCCGAAAGGGCGGAGGGGCTGAACCATTTTGGGTATAGTGCGAGCCCCTGTCCCTATGTGTATAGGCTGCGCGTCATTGTCCCATTCGGAAGGGGGGTATCTATATCTGCGTGCAAATGAAACCTTGCGGCCCTAACAGGTTAGACAAACTTTTGAAAGGCTTCATAGTGATCCCTGCCGACCTCCCTAGGAAGGGGGTTAAGATATTAGCTACCTTGGGCGAAAGGGTAAATCATGACTCATGGGTAAAGATGTACAACCTCTGCAGAGTGTTAAAACTGGTATACTAGCCGTGCTCACGGTTATGAGCGGCCTTGGGGGTTCTTGCTGCGCGGACGATGAGCTTATTAAGTTGTTATGTCCATTTGATTATCGTTTATGCTATGGATTAATTATGCTTACACTTGATCATGTGATTAATGGATTATTTATGCTACCTTGACATTTGCTATTTAATTATGAATATTCTATCCACTATTAAAAGCAAAATGCAGTCAAACCAGTGTCAGCTTTTTGAGCCTCATGAACCCCTGATTATACTTGTTGAGTACGATATGTGCTCACTCTTGCAATTTCCCAACACCCCAGGTTGTGCTAATGAAGATGACTGGAATGAGGATTACCGTTATGGGTACTAGGTTTGGAGTCAACCAGTCAACAGTGTCCCTGTGTGGAGCTTCCGTCGAGAGCGTTATTTACTTTATGCTATCATTTTTGTATGAGACTGTGTGATATCTTATATTCCGCTATGTAATAAACACTGCAATGGTACATTTGAGATTTGTCTACTTATGTGTGCGACTCTTTCTAGGGCACATATGACAAGCTCCTAAGGGTCTACACAGCTTGACCACACTCAATGCTCATAAGCAGCAAAAAGTAAATGTGTGGCTTAAAGTCTAGCAAGCATGTATATATGGCTGTGGTAGGAATTTAAACTCTCATCATAGAGGAACTCATCATGTGTTATTTTAAATATTTTCAAAGATAAAATTCTCCAGATTTCTAGCATATCTAGGAATAGATAAACAGCAGCTCAACCTTCCCATATCATATCCGTTAACAACTTAGACTTTAGATCAAGTGCTCTTCCCACAAGTTCAAGTTTAGAGCAGGTTTAAATTATAACAGTTATGCCTAAACTTGAGAGAGAGCACAAACTTGAAAACTAGGTACATGGCAAAGCAACTATTTATCATTTCCATATGAGAGCTTATCATGAGGGTTGATAGCAAACTTTATTTATTTATTTATTTAGCAAACTAAGCAAAGATATATATATAAGCACAAAATCTTTATTTGGGTTTTTTATGATTATGAAATTTTTTATTATTTGAGTAAAGTATAAACGCGAGTAGAAACACTTAGCTGGATAAATGGGGGTGCTCTCCCCCAAGCTGGATTTTGACGTAATTTCTTCTGATATAGCTAGCAGGTGGTGGAGGTGTATTTGAATGTCGGCAGCACCCTGACAGCGATTACTATGTCCTCCGTCTACTAGTCTTCTTTGATCCTTGAATTCTGTGGAGCTCAAATAGACAACAAAGCTTTGTGGAACTGGTTAAGTGTTAGCATAAATATCTAGCCTTTATCATGTTGAGCCTCCTTAATAAATGTTATTTATTTAGCACGATCATGCACTTATTATTTTTATATTTTTATTGTAAGATGAAAACATATTTATTTTATGCCACCACAGTCAATATACCTATGGGTTTTTAAACCACAAGTCTACTCACATGGGGCATACTATTTTTAACATTTTTATTTTCTTTTCAAGATAGCATGAACCTGATTAACTAAGCAAACTATTGAAAGGAAAAGGATAACTACCAAGTTTACCTCTTGGCAAGGCGTTCAGTGTTTTAAGTCCTCCGAATGGGACTCTCCGTTTTCTCAGTCGTCCTGGGATTCGCTGGATAGCGTAGTCGGTGGTTCCGGTGGCGCCTCCTCTTCGTGTATAACTATCTTCTCTCTCCACACCTGACTCGGTGCTACGGTCTCCTTAGGACAATCCTGTTCAAGATGTATATCTTCAGACCTTACCACTTCTCCTTCGTAGTCTGCCCATCCGTCCTTGATGATTTGCCTCCTCTGGTTGCGGTTGCGTCGTCTTCTTCTTGTCCTCACTTGCTTAGAGTCTTCAACTATATAGTTAGGGTCAGTAAAATAGTGGCGTACCTTCTCGGAGGGGAAGTGCATGTGGACTTCTCCAGTTCCAATGTAGATGATAACTTTGATAGTGTTGAGGAACGGTCTTCCAAGGATGATGGGTGGATCCTACTCGTCTTCTCCCATGTCAATGACCTGAAAATCATCTGGAGCTGAATGTATATTGGTTGTAGGGGCATGGTTCCATGCAGGAGCTGATAAGTGACTGCGGCCATTATGTTGACGTCAGATCCGGTGTCGTAGAGTGTCTTCTGAAAAGAGTATCCGTTGATTGTGCACTCGATGCTTGGAACACCAGGGTCACCCTTCTTGATCAGGAAAGGTTACTTGAGTTGACGATCTTGACCTCCTCTGACAAGGATCTAATGTTTTAAGTCTTCTGGACAAGACTTTTCACCGTCTTCATCCTTTAGGTGCATCATTTGATTAGTTGTGGACCTTGACGTCTGCACCTCTTGATACGGAGTCACCCATGTTCTTCGTTTGCCTAGCAGTTCGAAGTGTCGTGTTGGCAATATCCTGCTCATTGTGTTTGTGCTCGTAGATCCAGGTCCTTCACTTGGTGGAGTCTAGGAGTTGTAAAACTTCTCCATGTTTTGCTTGAAGTGTACCTGTTCATAGAGACAAGGCAGAGATCAAGTGCATGGGCCCTGTTGGTGGAAAACACCAACAGAACCAAAAGTGTATTTGTTCTTCTCTAACCTTAAGCGTAGTGAGCAAGACAAAGTTGATGGATCATGAGTGTAGCATTTGAAACATTTGTCAGATCAGATGGCTCAACCTAATTGAAAGATAATCTATCTATATTTATGTTTTGTTTATATCTTCCAAAGATTGAATGTGCAACATTTTAGCTTATATGATTAGGAGTGTGGGATCACGAAGGTAGTACTTAAGAACAAAGATTAAAGGACTAACATGTTGAATTAACTGGGTTGGTTAATTTATGTTTGTCTCTTTATTCATCTGTATGCCAGAACCAAGGAGAAGCTTATAAAAGTGATAGTCAAGTACCTTAAGGTGTTACCTTACTTGAAGAGTGATGGTATAGTATCACCTTGTGGAAGCTTTCCTTTCTTAGCGGTTGTGCATCGTGTTTGTGGCATTCTTTGTCTCGTTCCATGGATCATCTCTCTATGACGAATGAGCTATGTCTTCCTTGTGCAAATTGTTAAACTTCATGTGTCTCCTTTATCTCCAATATGTTTGTATATCAGGACTTCCCAGGTTGATATTGAAAGTTTTCCTGCAGGGGTTAGTCCGACAACATATACCAGTGCCTACTCAAGCAGTTTTTAGTTCAGTTACCAAACTAGACTCCATGTCTAATCAGATTAAGGAAGGCTATTTAACCTAAGCACCACGCTTAATTTAAAAGCCAATAGAAGTATGTACAGTACTTCCAAACTAACACTTACTAAGATAAACATAGGTAGCATGATGGCTTTTATAGAGATCTACTCAAGTGGAGATGAAGTAGTGTGGTTAGTATTTAACAAATTGAGCATGTCTCAAAGGTAAGGACAACCAACATAGCAACATGGCAAAAGATGTTTTTATGTAAAGTACTCCCCCAAGCTTGAATTTTGCAAAATTCAAGATTGGATGAATTTAATTCAATGTTGTGTGATGGTTGGTTGGACATACCTTGTGCTTGTCATTCATCCGATCTTCTTGCTCCAATCCTAGAAAGGTTAGTGACAAGAATACCTGAAGGAATATTTATACAATTATCTTTATATGCTCAATACACAAGGAAATGTTGCAAATAATTAAAAGTTTATGTTACAATCTGATCAGTGCTTGTTTTAGGACACTAAGCTTGTCCTTGGGAAACCATCAATTTATGTCAGCGAAGTGGTTTCCCTTCCAACGCTGACCTATATCAAGATCAACTGAACGAGATCTACAATATTTATTATAGGCACATGCATCGACAACCTCCCTTTTAAAGTTTTTATAAATAGAAAGGAAGAGGGGGTTGGAGATCTCAAATGTGGTGATGTTGGAGAGACCAATTGATTGGGGAGATGTTTTATATGAGCAAAGACTTGGTGAGGTATTTATGAAATAACTTCCATGCTCACTGTTGTTTCTCTCATTCTCAAACTCCAAGGATGATTCTTCATGAATGCTTAAAATTCCTCTAGGATTGTCTCTCAAGTTTTTTTTATCTATCCATTCAATGGTGATAGCATATGGATTTTTAATGCCCTCTAGCCATTGATGTTGCTCTTCTCGATCCTCCTTGTGGTCTTGGTGACTCTTATGCATGGGATGTCTAGAGAGATTCATAGGATTATCGGAAGGTTCAAGAGAAAGAGCATAGTAGAAATTATTAGGCTCAAGGATGGGTTGGATAGCTGAATCATGGGATTGGAATGTTTGGAAATCAGCTATTGAAACTTTCTTTCCTCGTTTGGGAGATGATTCCTTCTCTATCTCTAAGATTTTTCTATGAAGACTAGTACAAGAAGGATGTCCACGAATGAAGTCATACCTTGGTTTACTAACAGATAAAGAAAAAAAACTCTACCAAAGGTTATATGATTAAGACCAGTGTGAAAATATCGAGAAAAACCATGGTCTTGTAGGGCTAGGTCTAAACCAGAATTTATAGAAAGATTAAAAGATTCCCTAAGTGTAGCTAAAAGTTCATTATCTTCTTGATTAAAAGATAGGACCTCTGCTATAGAAAAGGGTTGGTTTTGACCTATTGCAATCAACTCCGGATATAGATCATAACTAGGGGTAGGACTTGTTGACTCCCATGGTCAATGGCGGGTCTCCGAAGTTGCAAGGAATTCAACAGTAGGTATGGAATTTGAGTTATCCACAAAGATGGAAAAAATAAAAAGATAAAAGAATAAAAGTATAAAAGTATAATACAAGATAATAGCAAGACTTAAAGTTATCTCAGCAAACCGTCTTTCTCCCCGGCAACGGCGCCAGAAATGCTTGTTGATATTTGGTAACACAATAAGGAAATGATCCGCAAGCGCACGGATATCGGTGAGCATTTCACCCGGGAGGTTATCTAGAGTATCGTATTTATATTTTTACCACTGGGAGAAAGCGTGCATCTGACTAACCAAATCTATTGCTACTACCCTTTAGGCTACAAAGAATGTTTCTCGATGTGAGCGATGTATAGAGGAGACTGCAACCGTAGTCTCGTTCTAACCTTGGTAAGGATGATCTACTAATTGGAGAGGCTCACGGAATCTAGACACCACAGAGGATGTTCAACCCGCACCTATAAACCCTATCCTTCCTACTAACGAGATATGGTTTGCAAAGGTAACTCGGAAATGTCACGTTCCTTGCTACTACCACGGTCCAGCTAGTCAGGGGATATCTATGAGTACCCTAGCCCAAACACCACGTTTACGCTAGCAATGATTACTCTAAACTCAACCAGAAGAGATTAAAGTAAACTCATAAACCAAAGAACAATAAAACAAGAACTTACTAGAATTAGAAGTCGAATTACTGAAGAATCCTAGGAGCAAGCCTCGGGTTAGAAGACTTGAGCCCGCAGGTACAACCTCGGAGTAGACACCGACAGGCCGGGCTTCCTCTGATCTACACCTCCACTCTATCTCTCTCAATCTAGTAGAAACTAGAAGATCTAATTCTACTCACATTGGATGCTAAGCCTAAAAGAAATTTTATTTAGAGGAGAGGTATTCCTTCAAGGGCTCCTCTCAACTCTATGATGAACTTGTCTCCTCCAGGGGCCAGGGGGTCTGGTTTTATAGTCCCCTCAAGTGAACGTGAGCCGTTGGATCAAACCGACATTGATTAGACGGTTATCCTTGATCCTTTAGGTCGGTGGAGCTTGGTCCCCGAGAAGAGTTCTGGTTGGACTCTGGGACAGGGCGGGCGCCCAAGGGGGGAGGGCGGGCGCCCTGCCTCCGGGCCCGTTCGCCTTCCCGTTCGTTCCCGTGGCTTCTAGAGTCTTCTAGATTACAGAAAATTGCGCGGCACGTTAATATCTCTATGTAAACCCGATGTGTGGGCCTTTCTTCCATATTTCTTGATAACCCCCTGCAGAAATAGACAAACACCAAAACTCGTGGAATTCTGTCATATAAAACCCTAAGTCTGGGTGTTGGTTGCATTTGGATCCTTTTCTTTATTTATTTGATGATTATATTTGGTACTTAAGGACCGTCAACAATGGATACCGTTGTAGCTTTCACCCAGAGGTTTTAAATATCATATCCATAGGGAAACGTGTGAAACTAACTACGATCTAACTCAACAAAAGGAGTGATAACTAGGTGGAGATGGATGATAACTAAGAGTAGCAACAAGGTTAGGATAAATAGGAGCATAAAAAGGATAACTATGGATCCTCTACTTCTAACTTAGGTAAACTATATTTTCTATTGTCCAACTTTGGCGGATGTCTTATAATTAAAGAACATATGAAATTTCTTCTCTACAAGCACCATAAAACCTGTCAATCGTATTAATGGAATAGTGGACTACAGAGGACTCAACGGGTCTATCACACCCGTGATCTACCATAGAACTCCAAAAAATAGGGGACCTTTATGATTAACCTAAGCCCAAGCACCACACATACACCTAACCTTAATACTCTACTCTCTTTAGTTGCACAAATAAAGCACTCAAAAGAGTCACAAACAATTGAACAATATAGACAAAGTAAACTTAGATCAAAAGTTGATTACTAGAGAATCTCAAAGAAAAGCTCAAGTACAACTTGGATCCACTGAAGTAGAGGTTGTAGAGGGAGCACCTACAGGCCAGCACATCCTCTAAACTCTTCCCTCACTCTTTATCTCTCTATTTCTATTCATAAGACTAGATCCTATGAAGATCTAATCTTCTCTTGATGGCTAACTCTAGGAGGTAGATCCATTCATGGGACCCCTCTCTTGATCCTAATAGACGAATATGAATTAGGGTTTTGGGACTGCTCTAGGGAGGGGGACACGGGTCTGATTATATAGCCCGGTGGGATGAACGTGAGGTCTTGGATCAAACCAACTTTGAAACATGGTGGAGATGCATCGTAGGAGGTGGTGGAGGAAGCTTTTGGAAGCAGGATGCGAGACGGTGCAGGGATAGGCTGGCCGACTCTTGGGTGGGACCGACTGGCCCCACTTTGGGCTCTTTCGGGGCTCGCATTTGCATGGTGTCTTCTTGATCCTTCTAGAGTCTTCTCTCATAATTTTCATAAATTAAATCGGTTGGTTTATTTGACGAATAGATCCTCCTTGATTGTTTTTCAGAAAAATCCTATAGAAAATAATAATTCACCAAAACAAACCCTAAACTTATGTAGATTCATTCTATTGTATCATTTATCATGTTTATTCAATTATAAATTGTTGACATTATCCACCGACAACATCTATGTCACACTTCCTTTCTTCATTACTCTTACGCACATCTAGAGTCGAGAGATAATTTGTAACTTAGTGCTTAGAATCCATATGAATCGATCATCTTTGTAACTTAGTACTCAAAATCCATATCAATCAATCATCTTAGTCATACGCTTTCCTTGAACATATAAATATGGTGCCTATACTCCTAAGTGAAGTGATGCATCGATTTTATTATCTTGGGGAATTATCATTTTGAGAATAAGACATACCAACATCTTGACCTTTCAGAGGCATAGGCTTGTCATGGCTCGTAGACGTAGTGGCTACTCCACCCCCTTTGATACGCTGTTGCACCTTTTGTAGATCCCACGATGGTGCTAGAACAGTATTTGTGTGGTGATTATATTAAAATGTGTTTATAGATTATGATGCTAACATTAGCCTAGTCAAAGAAAGGGGTACCTCTTTCTTGAAAAGCTCTTTGTTATCGTATATAAGTTTTATTCTAAGGTCTTTGTTATCTATCATGTATGTAATTTTATTTTAAGGTCCTCAAAATGATTCTATGTCTAAAAGTTTGGATGGACATATCTAAAAGTAAGACATAAATGGCTACAAAACCTAACCTTGTGATCTGGACCTATAGAAGATGTGGTCATAGTTGGGACTGCCTTGCTTCTTCACCTTGAACTTCAACAATGTGTGGCGCCCACACTTGTTGCACTCAGTGAGAGGGAACTACAGCCTCAATCGCTAACCATTGGAGGCAAATGGCCTGGACAGGTACGCCATCTATGGCAAGGAACACTAACTGGGTCTCCCTTTGAATCCACGATGACAAGGGTGACAGCTGCCTTGCTTCATTGTGATAAGGTGATAAGGATGAGAGATTGAGGATAAATTGGTCAACATCGTACACATTGGCAAAAATAAAAGGCATAGACTGGTTGTATGTCACACCCAATTTCAAGGAAGAAATTGAATGCATAAACTTATGTGTGCCCAGGGATCAATCACACACATAAATTACAAATTAAATATTATCTTCGTAGTGTTTACATCAAATGTAGTCATAACAACATAAAGTGTGGTACAACAAAGGAATATAAATAAGATAAATCTAAGATAACTCTCTCTTGGCCCCCACACACTGAAGGTCGACTGATGAAGCACAAGCCTAATAATCCTCCACGTAGTCCTCATAGCTACCATCATCTATTACCCATCCGGGATTTTTATCCACAAAGAAGTATAAACAAGCGTGAGTACATCTCGTACTCCATAAGCATAGCATGAGGATTCATGATGCTCAAAAAGGCTAAACTAGGTTTACTACATCAGCATTTTAGTAGGTCAGTATTTTAACATTAATTATTATTAAGTTACGCTTAAGCTCCGAATTAACCCATATGATCAGTTGTTAGAACCATAGTAAATCTGTTGATGCAAAAGCTGATCTGCAAACACAAAGGGCTAATACCCGGTTTAAATGTTAAGGCGTGCGAGCCGATTTGACCTTACTATCGGCAAAGGTGATAACTCGAATACTTTGGTCCCGACAACAGCGATGCGCTCCGATGCCACGGCCAAGAGGTATTCACGCGGAACTCGAGAATACGCCGAGCTTAAGTCGACGAACTTCTAAGAACTCGTAATGAAAAGGAAAATATGACGAAGTCATCGAAAAAGTAGATGCTGGAATATGAGTAAAAACTTGTGTTTGATTGATTGATAGATTGTCCCATTACAAGGCCCCAGGGTCTACATTTATACCCTGCTTAAAGAGCTGTAATCAGACACGACTAGGACTCGAATTCCAAATTAAACAGAATCCGTATACAAAACTATTTAAATAACTAAGGAAAGCACAAAACTATCCTCCCGTGACAAACTGGGACACCACCATGGACCAATCGGGAACCTTCACGTTCTCCTTCCGAGTCATCAGCAGACTCCTCATCACAGCCATCGGCAAAGGCTAATGCTGATCATCAGCATGAACGCGTCACCACTTATGGACTTAGCCATATTCAGCTGTCTCTTCATCCGCAACCACCTTCATCGGCAACTCCCCTGCAAACCATTTACTGTTGTCCTATCTTGCCGATCTGTACTCTACCGATTCCTGGGTACGTGTCCAAAAACGGTGTCAACACATGCCCCCCAATTTCGGAGTATAAAATCATTAATGCTCCCAAATTCTCTGCAGTAATGATGCCTTTCCGCAATTAATCCTCTCAATTTGGTAACCGACCGTTGAAGCCGAACAACTCTGGCCCGATTCTTCCGCAGATTCCTCGAATTCCTCAACCTCCCAAACTGGACATCTCCACTTTATTCGCCCATTGGCAATATTACCATTAGAGGGAGCTGCCGATGGACCGACCAGGAAATCCCGCACATTGAAATATCTCCAGATTATGGATGCTTCCTGTCAAATCACCTGCGCAATCCCTTGATTACCGTGCGAACAGTTACCATATCCACCTGAGTATCCTCGGATTTCACGGATACGGCAAAGAGATAAGTCAAATTTGCCCTTTGCCCGTTTTGTCCTATAAATAGTTCCTTCTCGGGTACTCCTTCTCCATCGCATCATTCTACAGCCCAACTCTGCTTTTCTGGCGGCGGCACTGTTCGAGAGCTCCAAAAACTCCAACAAGAACCTCCTCCAACAACCCCAAGTTCTCAATCTTCTCTCCTGCGAGGAGATGGCCATCAACTTCGTCGTTCCTGAGGTCAGCGTACTGCTCTTTTTCCTGCACTTTCATTGTATCCCCGTTTATCCGCAGTCTATCTTACCGAATTCTTTTTTCTTTTTGTTCTTCTTTTCGCTCCCAAAAATTTCTAGGATTTGGCCAATAAAATCGTTATTCCTACCGATCAACCCCACCTTCAATGCCTTGGTCCACTAGGAAACTTGGATCCCACCGATCTTATAAATGCGGAGACAAACAGAATCCCTTTTAGAGCCGAGAATTTCTCTTTAGATCTATGGAAGGATGCTTTTTGTTCCTAGCCCAATCCTATCAAGGGATGGAAGGATTGGTTCCTGAGAGTCAGTAACTCAAATGAGGTCCAATGGGGTGAACGGAAACTGGATCAATGCATTAGATTGTCTCTTGCCGATATGGAGAGAAACGAGTCGCTAGTGATAGCTGCCTCATACTTTTGGTCAGACACACTTAACGCTTTTGTTTTTGGCCATGGCCCTCCTTCCCCCACTCTTACCGATGTGCCTATGCTCACTGGCTTAGATGTATCCACTGCTGATAGTAGTCACATATTTGACACCCAACCTAGCGCTAAGGTGGAAACTCGCTCTATCGGTGGCTGGTCTGGGTACATTCAGAAGTACCGTAAAACAGGGCCTGTCGACATAAAGGAACAGACCACCTTCCTAAACATGTGGTTAGACAAATTTGTATTCTGCGGTCGATCGGCAGGACCAACCTCCGTTTACCTATCGGCAGCAGAGAGATTAGCCAATGGTGGCCGATTTCCCCTCGGCCGATACCTGCTTGGTTCTGCCTATCATCTTCACCACCAAGTAGCCCAGAAACTACTGCTTGGTCAACCCATCGGCAACTTAGGGGGCCCTTGGTGGTTCATCAACATGTGGCTTAGCCTCCATATGCACAAGCGACTGGAATTTGACCTCTTTGCACAGCGTTTCCCCAGGGATATAGCAGAGGATCATGAGTTAGATGAAGAAGAATCGGCAACCCGTCCTCCCTTAAACTGTGGTGAAGCCATCACAGTTTTGCCTGGTATTGGAGGCAAAGGAGATCAACTCAGCCGATTCTTTCAGACTCTTTACGAGGGTCTGAACAAAGAACAGCGAGAATGGATGCCTTATGAAGACTCAGACACCAGATTTCCTCTGACCTTTCACCCCTTCGACGATGCTCTCAATAAAGATCATGATGTGATGATGGCTCTTATCACTACCAGAGCTATACCAGTAAACTTCTTTGGTAGTGGGAAAGCCTCCAACCAGACCTATGAATTCTACAACCCATCGGCACTAGCCCGTCAGCTAGCTTTCGGTCAGCTGCCGATTGCACTCTGTTATGCCGATGTGATAAAACCCAGGGAAACCATCACTAGTCTTCTCGAGTGGACCAGAATAGCTCAACTGCCACCAAATGCCGACACAGATGCCGATCTATCAGATTGGATCCCGGCCCTCTTCATTACTTAGGCATACAAGCAATGGTGGGAAGAATGGAAAGAGCATTTGTTCTGCAAATCGGCTCTCACGTACCTCGGCATGATCGACCCCCAGTACAAAGTCCCTGATAATACTGTAAGTATTTCTAAACCGATGTTTCAATCCTTTCACTTTTATTTCCATCGGTAACTCACTTTTTGTGTTATATTATAGGTTGATAACACACCCCCTTCGGTAAGCAGGAGTGGTAAGCCGATTGAGCTCCTTCCATCGGGTCCGATTTCTTTGATCGGCAACAACTCTCCATCCCTGGCCGCTATAATGCATCGGGGTGTACGTCTCAAGAAAGTCACTACCAAGCGGACGAAGGCATCTCCGTCGGTAGCTGCCTCTACCTTAGCACAAGCCTTCAAGGTAAATTTTCAAATTCTTTTACCCATACTGATTCCATTCTTACATCTGTTACACTTGTACTCACAAATTTTCATTGTTGTATTAGCAAACTGGCACATCGGCAAAGACCAGAGGTGTGACTGCGATGCCCCCCAGTCCAGCCAACCAAAGAGGAAAAGCTCCAAGAGTACCAGAACCCAGGCGAAGCGCCAGAGAACAGCAATACCTTCTCCTCCCCCAGTGTCTCCAATCCCAGTAGCATCATCCTCCTCTTCTCCAGAAATCCAGACACAGCAGATTCCATCTCCTCCTCAGTCACAAGAAGAACTCCAACTGGAAGAGCTCCAGCCAGAGGTACCTCAGCCAGAAGAAATACCGGCTGATGTACACGAGCAGACCACCGATTCAGCAAACCTAGTCACAGCATCGGTAGTCTCCTCGATTCAAACAAGCACTGCACCCCCTCCAGGTAACATACTTTCCATTTACTGCCGATGAACCTGTTTTTCCACTTTATTAATCACTTCTGTCAATCTTTCAGCTGACAAAGTTTCATCGGCAATCTCAGCCGATCAGCCCATGATTCCATCGGCGTCATCCAGTCAGAGGCGAGAGAGGGCCTTGAAGCAAGTAAGTTACCTAATCTCTATCTGTATTGTTTATCAGTGCTTGATCATAGAATAACTTATTTTATTTTCCTTTTCAGGAACAGGACTCTCCTGATAGCTTGTTTTCTTTTGCCATCGACATCTCTGAGGATGAAGGCGAGGAGGCAAGTTCTTCTCGAGCTATCGGAATCTCATCGGCAGAAATCGGAGCAAAGTTAGAAGAATTGTCGGCCCTCCTTCATCAAGACACGGCCCAATTGGTTGACGATTCCGATCTAGCCAAGGCCTTGTTCAAGACTCTCAATCGAAACTCTTGAACAAGAGCGAAACATCCAGGCTCGTAAAGCACTGCAGATGAAGAAGAAGCTGAAGCCGGTGGAGGGCTCTGCCGATGATGACATGAAGGAGATAGAAGAAGCCAACCAGATCCGTCTACGCGCCATATCAATGATCTAGGCTTTGTTAAACATCTGAATTCTTCATCGGCGGCATATTTGCCCTTTTCTTTTGAACACTCCTAATATTTTGCTCTAGCCGATAGGACTGTTATCGGCACCTTTTAAACGTTAAGTCCGGCCCCAGATATAGTTTAATCCAGCCGATAGGAATGTTATCGGCACTTAATACTTTCATGCATCGACCCATATGCTCGGGTAATATTTCTTTAGATATTTGCCATTTAATGCCCTCGGAAATTCAACTCCTTCGAGAGTTTCTAAGATATAGGCGTTGCCAGGAGCAGATCGATTTATCCGATAGGGACCCTCCCAATTAGGAGACCACTTCCCAAATTTTGAACTTTTAGTCCCGATCGGTAAGACTAGCTTCCATACTAAGTCTCCATCGGCAAACTCCTTAGCTTTTACCTTCTTATCATACCATCTAGCAACTCTCTTCTTATTTTCTTCTATACTCATCAGAGCCCTTAGCCGATGCCCTGCTAGATCATCCAACTCGTCTGTCATCAAAGCAGCATAATCATCGGCAGCCAATTGATCTTGAAAAGATAGTCGCCTAGACCCAGTCTTAATTTCCCAAGGTAACACTGCATCATGCCCATACACCAACTGATAAGGTGAAACTTTGGTCGACCCATGACAAGCCATCCGATATGACCATAAAGCTTCATTCAACAATGTATGCCACCTCCTAGGATTTTCTTCAATCTTCCGTTTAATAAGCTTGATGATTCCTTTGTTAGATGCCTCGGCCTGCCCATTAGCTTGAGCATAATAAGGAGAAGAATTTAATACTTTAATTCCCATACCGATTGCAAACTCATCACTCCCCTGATGTAAACATAGTACCCTGATCGGTAGTAAATGTTTGAGGAATTCCAAATCGGTATATAATATGCTCTTTCACAAAATCAATCATATTGGCCGATGTAACTTTCTTCAAAGGAATAGCTTCAACCCATTTGGTCAAATAATTAGTGGCAACCAAAATAAACTTATGTCCTTTGCTGGATGGTGGATAAATCTGGCCGATCAAGTCAATAGCCCATCCTCGGAACGGCCAAGGTTTAATAATGGGATTCATGGCCGATGCGGGTGCCCTTTGAATGTTGCCAAACTTCTGACATCCTTGACACCCTTTGAAATACTTAAAACAATCCTCAAGTATAGTCGGCCAATAATACCCATTTCTTCTCATCATCCACTTCATCTTAAATGCCGACTGATGTGCTCCACACACTCCCACATGGATCTCTCCCATCAAACTTCTAGCCTCATCATTACCTAAGCACCTAAGAAGAATTCCATCAATAGTCCGATAATATAACTCATCTTCAAGGAGCACATACTTGGTAGCTTGAAACCGAACACGTCTCTCAACTTTCTTGGACGGGTCCTTTAAATAATCAATGATTTCTTTTCTCCAATCATCGGCACTGATTGCCGATACTGCGTTTATCATGGGCTGATATCCCGAGGCATGCTGAGCCAACCGATTGGCCTCATCATTATGCAACCGAGGAACATGCTCTAATCAGAAATCCTTGAATTCCTTTAACAGTTGCATACTCCTTTCGTGATAAGTTATCAGGACTTCGCTTCGGCACTCATAGCTTCTAGCCAATTGATTTATAACCAGCATAGAATCCCCGAAGATTTCAACAGCATCAGCATGAACTTCCCTTAGTAATTCCAACCCCTTTATCAAAGCTTGATACTCAGCTTGATTATTTGTTGACGTGGCAACAATCGGCAAGGAGAACTCATACTTCCTTCCCCGAGGGGAAATTAACACTATGCTGATCCTTGCCCCCCGGTCACACATGGATCCATCAAAGAAGAGCGTCCAAGGTACAATTCCCAAAGTCTCCACTGTACCGCAATGTTGAGTTACAAAATCAGCCATAATCTGTCCCTTAACCGCTTTAGCCGATTCGTAACGCAAATCGAATTTCGATAGCGCCAAAATCCACTTACCGATCCTGCCACTCATAATCGGCATAGACAGCATATATCGGACCACGTCATCTTTGCATATGACAGTGCATTCAGCCGATAACAAATAGTGTCTCAACTTAATACATGAGAAATAAAGACACAAACATAACTTTTCAATGGCCAAATACCTGGTCTCAGCATCAACCAATCTCCTGCTTAAATAGTAAATCACACGTTCCTTCCCTTCAAATTCTTGAATTAAAGCCAAACCGATGACCATCCCATCGGTAGACAAATATAACTTGAAGGGCTATCCTTGTTGAGGTGGAATTAGAACTGGAGGATTTACCAAATAATTCTTGATTTCATCTAAGGCCAACTGTTGCTCTTTCCCCCAGACGAACTCTTGATCGGCTTTCATCTTAAGTAAAGGACTGAAAGCATGAATTTTACCAGACAAATTAGATATAAACCTCCTGATAAAATTTACCTTGCCGATCAAGGATTGGAGTTCAGTCTTGTTGGTAGGAACAACTATTTTGTTGATAGCATCAATGGATCTCCGGCTAATTTCAATCCCCCTTTGATGCACCATGAAACCAAGGAATTGTCCTGCCGATACACCAAATGCACACTTATTGGGATTCATCTTTAAACCATGATTCCTTGTGCATTCTAACACCTTTCGCAAATTGGCGAGATGCTTTGTGAAGTCTCCAGACTTAACCACCACATCATTAATATAAATTTCCACCAGTTTGCCGATGAATTCATGAAATATAAAATTCATAGCCCTCTGATAAGTAGCACCAGCATTTTTCAAGCCAAAGGTGATGACTATCCATTCAAACAACCCAACATGACGAGGACATCTAAATGCAGTCTTTGGAATATCCTCTTCAGCCATGAATATCTGATTGTATCCTGCATTGCCATCCATAAAGCTGATGATCCGATGTCTAGCCGCAGCATCAACTAGTAGATCGGCAACTGGCATTGGATAGCCATCCATCGGTGTAGCTTTATTAAGATTTCTGAAGTCAATGCAGACCCGAAGCTTCCCATTTTTCTTGTAAACCGGAACAACATTGGAAATCCACTCGGCATACCGACACTGCCGAATAAATTTAGCTTCAATAAGTTTGGTTATTTCAGCCTTAATATCAGGAAGAATATTAGGATTACATCGGCAAGCTGGCTGTTGATGTGGCCGAAATCCAGACTTGATAGGCAACCGATGTTCAACAATCGATTGGTCCAAACCAGGCATCTCAGTATAATCCCAAACAAAGCAATCTTTATATTCTTTTAACAAATCGGTTAATTGCCGCTAACACTCACATTAACTTAGCACTAATAAAAGTCGGTCTAGGCTTATCACCACTACCTATATCTACTTCTACCAAATCATCGGCCGATGTGAATCCCTGGCCCAATTTTCCATCATCGGCGAACCTATCCATTAAAAACCTTCATCAGAACCGACTGCTTGGATCGGTGGAATTTCATAATCGGCAACTTTGAGAAAATCCTTCTCCCAAATTTCTCCCGAGATACACCTAGTCCTTTCATAAGTGTCTGCTTCTGCCGATGCAATGACATAAGAAGAATCCCCCGGGACAATCTCAATCTTGTCACCTACCCACTGGACCAAGCACTGGTGCATTGTAGACGGATGCAACAATTGGCATGAATCCAATCTCTCCCTAACAGCAAGTTATAAGCACCTTTTTCGCTGATCACGAAGAAAGTTGTCAGCAAGGTTTTGCTACCGATGGTCAACTCGACGCATATTGCCCACTTAACCGGAGACACGTTTCCCTCGAAATCCTTTAACATCATATCAGTCTTGGTCAAATCTTGATCCCCTTTTCCAAGCTTCCGATATACTGCATACGGCATGATGTTGATAGCGGCTCCACCATCAATTAATATCTTCGTCATTGGCTGACCATCAACCCTTCCTTTGACAAACAAAGCTTTAAGATGCTGCCTTTCATTGTCGGCAGGCTTTTCAAAGATAGCCGTCATCGGATCTAGAGCCAACTGAGCTATCTGGTCTGAAAACTCCAACTCCTCATCATCGCTGGACGGCGCAAGGAATTCCATCGGCAACATAAATACCATGTTGACATCTGCCGATGGCCCTTTCCCCTTAGGATCTAATTGTTGCTGATCCCCAGACTGGCCAGAGTTCTCGCCCTTGCTTAGCTCTTCTCATCTTTCGCGCTGCAGTCTTCTTTTCTGTGTTTTAGTCAACCCCTCTGGACACCAGGGGGAAGTGGTGACTGCCTTTCCGATGGACGACGATGTTCCCTTGACTCCATCCGATAAGTGTTAGCGTCCCTGCAAAATATGAACTCATCGGGAACCCGTGCATTAGCCATCTCCTCAAGCTCTTCCTAGTTACTGGGAAAATATTCAACACGATCACCAAGTCTATCGTGCACACTGAGCCTGCCCCCTAGTCGATCATGAACCGACGCTTTTCCCCTAATCGGCCTATTAAATCACCGATCATCATTATGATAGCGCCGGTCGTATCTGTCATACCGATCACAACCGTTGCACTCAGGGCAATCCCTAACAGTAGGCAACTTGATGTTCTGCTCCCAGCAATGGATAAAGAATGGGCAGTTCCAATGATCCTTGTGCCGATTCCACTCCTGTCGGTGTCTTTCTTCTTCCTGATGATAGTTTTCTTGCTAGCGCCGATACCGATGCTCACGTTGCTGCCAAGTTTTCCGAGGCCTTCTGTGAGTTATCAGAATACCAGATCGGGGAGGCCTTCCCGAGTTAATCCCCTCCTGGATCAAGCCTTTTCCTTTTGCATTGGCAGTAGTAATCTGATGCTGAGGATCCACCGATGCACTTCTTTCAGCTGCTTCCGATGTCAAGACCTTGGCCTTTCCCTTAGCATCCAGCATATTTGTTGGGAAAGGATGTTGATCAATCTTCATCGGCTTCTGAGTTTTGGAGCTATCAAATTTGATCCTCCCAGATTCTGTAGCCGATTCCAGCTGTTGTCTAAAAACTTTTGCACTGCATTGGTGCTGTTAGAGGTTGCATTATGCCACTTGCAGTATTTCATCTTCTTTAACTCTTCAGCCGATGGAATCACATGATTGGGCGACAACTTGATCTGGCCTTCCTAAAGTAGAAAGTCAAACATCCTATCGGCCTTGGTGATATCAAATGCAAACTTCTCTGGCTCCTTATGCCCGAAAGGACAAGACATCGGCTTCTTATTCTTTACCCATTCTGCCAAGCCGATGACTGGTTCTTCATCAGAATTTGAGCTTGCTGCCTCATCAACAAATGACACCTTTTTGTTCCAAGCCCTCTTAGGTTCAAAGGGCTTAATATCCTGGTCGGAAATCCTCTGGACCAAGTGACTCAGGCTCTCGAACTCTTGAGAAGCATATTTGTCTCCGATATGTGGCAACAAACCTTGGAAAGCCAAATCAGCTAGCTGCCGATCATCTAAAACCAGACTATAGCATTTATTCTTGACCTCCCGCAACCTCTGCACAAAACTTTCAATCGATTCATCATTACGCTATTTCAATCTAACCAAATCAGTTATCTTCTTCTCATGAACTCCAGAAAAGAAGTACTTGTGGAACTGCTTCTCTAGATCGGCCCAAGTAATCACCGAGTTGGGACGTAACGAAATAAACCAGGTAAAAGCCGATCTAGACAAAGACGATGAAAACAAATGAACCCTGTTTGTAGCTTCTCCACACTGGATGATGAACCTGTTGACATGCTCCATGGTTGACGTATCATCCTGCCCAGAAAATATAGTGAAATCCGGTACCTTGTACCGATTTGGAAGTGGAATCAAATCGTATGCAGGAGGATACGGTGTCCGATAAGAGTAAGTGTTGACTTTGGGTTTTATCCCAAATTGGTCCCTCATTACTTCAGCTATCTTATCGGCCCAATAGGCATCAGTATCTTGTCGATGGGGCGGTTGTGGATCTGGTGCCTGCGGATACACTTCCACATGTCGATGAGGCGCACGATCTGCATGGAACATGGGGTTGATTGTCTGACCACCAAACTGTTGACCAAGATTCATCGGCTGGTTGGGCAACCCTTGATTGTGGAACCCGGGGTAGATCTGGCCTTGCTGGAACCCTGAAGCTTGATGATTCTGTTGGGGCATTTGTGGAAAGACTTGCTGCACAGGCCATCCACTATTGGCATTCATCGGTATAGGTCCTGCCGATGACTGGTAATTGGGCATCATCATTGAATTGATATACCCTGGCTGAGTCATAAACCTCTGCTGCGTCGGCATTGAATCTGCTGATGCGTTAGGCATCTAGAATGTTGGAGCTTGAGAATTCCCAGTGTAAGGTCTCGTAGTAGTAGTTGTAGTATACTGGGGACTCTGGTTCATCGGCATATTTGGAGGTGCCGATGCCATAGGAGCCTTGCCTCTCATATCAGCCGTTTGAGATGTATAGGTGTCTTCAACATGAACTCTAGAGGCATACCAAAACCCCACCAATTAGGAGGAATAGATCCCAACATTGCCGATGCCAATAGGTCTGTGGTGAGCTTGATCGACTCATCTGATGTTGATGTATTGGCCGGCATTGGCGTGGATTAAGCGTTAGTGACTCCTAACGTGCTTGGAGGAACAGCTGTTTCTGCGCCCGCAGCGGCTGTCGCAGCCGATGGAGCTGTGACAACTGGTGACCCCGGCTGATGATGAGAAGGACTGTTGGGTATTTTAAACGCAAACAGAAAAATCCGCAAGCGCACGGATACCGATGTAGCTTTCACCCGGGAGTATTCCAGAGTATCGATTTTCCACAGAGAACGTGAGTGTACTAATTAAGATCCAAGATCGCCCAAGGATAACTATATAAGTATTTTTGGTGGGAAGAGAGGAAGTTTCCTGAGAGTTCTCTAGTTGATCTAAGAATCAAGAATTACTTCAAGATTATCTATATCGGGACATCAGAGCACTAACCACAGAAAGAAATGAGAAGGGGGCTAGGAAGGTCTGACTACGGTCCTACAAACACCGATCCGAACGAGGTGGAATACGTCGACCGTTAGGGTTGTCACTACCCTAAGGCTACCACAACAATCCGCAGGATTGGGTGCAATTCCAGGTAATCGCAAGACTAAACACCACGTCTAATCTATTAATTACTACTCTAGCGTTATAAAGACTAGAGCACTTGATGCAAGCGGGAATCCAATAAATAACTTGAATGTAAATAAAAGTAATTAAAGAACTCAGGAATTATGAATTGAAGAACTTGGAGAACGATGAAGAACGAACCAGTTGCTGCAAAAGTATAATGTTGAGGAAGATCCGACAGATCCGGCTCCTCCTCCGCTCTCCTCTTCTCTCTCCCTATTTTCTAGATTACAACTAGAACTAACTAGAACTAGAACTAGAGGAACTAGAACTAGAACTAGATGAACTAGAACTAGATCTAGATGAACTAGAGGTAGAACTAGAAGAACTAGAGGGATCCTCTCTACTTGGATGAAGAATTGAAACCCTAGCTTTTCTGTAGAAGAGGTATGATCTCCAGGGGCCAGGGGGTCTAGTTTTATAGTCCCTTCAAGTGAATCTGGGCTGTTGGATCAAACTGACATTGATTGAACGGTTATTATTGATCCTTTAGGTCGGTGGAGCAATATCCTGAAAGAGAGTCCTGATTGGACTCTGGCTGAGGGCGGGCGCCCTCAGAACTAGGGCGGGCGCCCTGTCCCTGAGGCCTCTCGTCTTCCGCTTTGTTCCCGTGGCTTCTGGAGTCTTCTAGATGATAGAAAATTGCGCGGCACGTTAATATCTTTATGTAAACCCGACGTGTGGGCCTTTCTTCCATAATTCCTGATAACCCCCAGCAGAAATAGACAAACACCAAAACTTGTGGAATTTTGTCAGATAAACCCCTAAGTCTAGGTGTTGGTTGCATTTGGATCCTTTTCTATGATTAATTGATGGTTAATTGTGAGCATTAAGGACCGTCAACAAGCTCCCCCAAGCTTAACCTTTGCTCGTCCCTGAGCAAAGATGGACTCAAGAGTTTCTGCAGTGGTTTCATGCCTTAAAGATACACATGTGTTCAAACAAGATCTCATCTCTAGGTTAGGGTAAACTGTTAAGATTTAAACTTACTCATTTTACCTTCCACCATGGGGCTTGTAACCATCACTTGTGTCTTGAGCAGTTAAAAGATAGAACGGTCTAGTCAAGCACCTTGTCTCTTGTTCTTCGATTAACTATAGCTCTGGAGTTTTTGCAGATTTTCAAATAAAACTCAGAGATTCCTTGTATGACTCTCTCTAGTCTCTCTTTTGTGGTATTTCTGGATCCTTACCAAGGCAGTAATGGTGTACGCCTTCTCTCAAAGTATGTGGTATTTGTGGTATAAGGCATAGTGACATTGCCTTCTCTCTCACCCTACTCTAATAAGGTTTTGATATATGGAGCTCATAGGTGGGAGACAGCTAATACATACTTACAAGACATTTATTGCATAGTCAAACCATGGATCCAAAGTAACAAGTCAATAAGTCAAATCAAGATGTGCATGTGTGGCGAATGAATGGTGTATGGTGATGATGGTGATAACAATGGTGAAAGTCTAATTCTACTTGTGCTCTTTTGAGGGGATACATACCTTTCTTGCTCTTTTAAAACTTTTTGAGGAGAATGAGATGCTCTATATTTTTTTTCTTTTCTCTCAGGTGGGTATCTTGTACCCCTAATTCTACTATCGAACACTTGTCCATTTTTACCTCTCGTCTCACTTTTTCTTTTCTTTCGAGGTTCCGGGCACTTGCCCCTTTTTATTTCCTCGTATCTATTTTTTTTTCTCTCTTTTTTTTTATATTAGAGCACTCATCTCCTGAAATAATATAGCAAGTGGTAGTAACCAAGATAACTTGAGCATTTATTTCACAGGGGAAAACAGAAATGTTTTTGGTTATTCTCTCCCTGATTAGGAGTAGAATATTTTTGGGTGGTTTTGGAGATGGAAATGGATGGATATATGTGGATGCGTACTTCTAGAGTAGAAGCAGCATGTATGAGTGAACGTGCAAGTGAATCTTGATTTAACCACATGACAAGCTCCTAAGGGTCTACACAGCTTGACCATACTCAATGCTCATAAGCAGTAAAAAGTACATGTGTGGTTCATAGTCTAACAAGCATGTATATATGGCTGTGGTAGGAATTTAAACTCTCATCATACAGGAACTCATCATGCAGCATTTTAAAGATTTTCAAAGATAAAATTCTCCAGAATTCTAGCATCTCTAGGAACAGACAAACAGCAGCTCAACCTTCCCATATCATATCCGTTAACGACTTAGACTTTAGATCAAGTACTCTTCCCACAAGTTCAGGTTTAGAGCAAATTTTAATTCATAACAGTCATGCCTAAACTTGAGAGAGATTTCAATTTTTAGAACTAATCATGCCAGAGCAACTATTCATCATTTCCATGTGAGAGCTTATCATGAGGGTTCATAGCAGACTTTATTTATTTATTTATTTAGCAAACTAAGCAAAGATATATATAAGCACAAAATCTTTATTTGGGTTTCTATGATTATGCATCTTTTTATTATTAGAGTAAAGTATAACCATGAATAGAAACACTTAGCTGGATAAATGGGGGTGCTCTCCCCCAAGCTGGATTTTGACGTAGTTTCTCCTGATGTAGCTAGCAAGTGGTGGAGGTGTATTTGAACGTCAGCAGCACCGTGACAGCGATTAGGATGTCCTCCGTCTGCTAGTCTTCTTTGATCCTTGAATTCTGTGGAGCTCAAATAGACAACAAAGCTTTGTGGAACTAGTTAAGTGTTAGCATAAATATCTAGCCTTTATCATGTTGAGCCTCCTCAATAAATGTTACTCTCTTTAGTAGGATCATAAATTTATTTTTATATTTTCATTTTTATAGGACAGGAATATATTTATTTTATTTTTACGCCACCATAGTGAATGTACTTATGTGTTTTATGCCATGAGCATACTCACATGGGGCTTACTATTTTTAACATTTTTATTTTATTTTCAAGATGATATGAACCTGATTAACTAAAATAATTGAAAGGAAAAAGATAACTACCAAGTTTACCTCTTGGCAAGGCGTTCGGTGTTTTTAAGTCCTCCGAACGGGACTCTCCATATTCTCAGTCGTCCTGGGATTCGCTGGATGGCGTAGTCGGTGGTTCCGGCGGCGCCTGCTCTTCATGTATAACTATCTTCTTTCTCCACACCTGACTCGGTGCTACGGTCTCCTCACGACAGTTCTGTTCAAGTTGTATGTCTTCAGACCTTATCACTTCTCCTTTGTAGTCTGACCATCCGTCTTTGATGATTTGCCTCCTCTGGTTGCGGTTGCGTCGTCTTCTTCTTGTCCTGACCTGCTTAGAATCTTCAACTATATAGTTAGGGTCAGTAAAATGGCGGCGTACCTTCTCAGAGGTGAAGTGCATGTGGACTTCTCTAGATCCAATGTAGATGATTGCTTTAACAGTGCTGAGGAACAGTCTCCCAATGGTGATGGGTGGATTGTACTCGTCTTCTCCCATGTCAATAACCTTAAAATCTTTCGGAATGTCTGATCTGCCATCTGGAGCTGAATGTATGTCGGTTTTAGGGGCATGGTTCCGAACAGGAGCTAATAGGTGACTGGGTCGTCCTTTTTGGTTAGGAATGGTGACTTAAGTCGCCGATCTTGACCTCCTTAAACTGTAGTGACCATCTTAGCTGACTTGGTCCACATTTGCTTATTCCTGTTGCTCCTGTTGGTCCTCTTCCTTGGTTCATGTTGGGATTGCTCTGAGATTTGTGTAGTCTTGTTCTCGATGAAAACGTCTCCTTCATCCCCTTGATGTAGAAACTAATATTGGCAGCACTAGCGTAGATGACAGCTCCCGAGGTGTTCAGGAATGGCCTCCCTAAGATGGGTGCCCTCTCATCAGTACCAGTCTCTATCACCACAAAGTTTGCTGGGGCGTACAAGGTACCAACTCAGACGTAGAGGTTCTTCAATATTCTCTTTGGGAAACTTAGCGTACGATCTGCAAGCTAAAAACACATGGCTGTTTCTAATAAAGGATGTGTAAAGAATTTTTCATAGAGTACCCTAGGCATAATGTTGACGCTCGAGCCAAAGTCGCAAAATGCTTCTAGGAAGTCCACCATGTCGATGGAGATCGGGATGACGCGGCGTCCTGGATCGTCTCTCTTGACCGGCAGAAGGTCAGTAATTACTTCCACAACGGGGTTACTCCAGTAGTTACGTCCTCAAGCATCTCAGGGCAGTGATTGCCTGAGTGTCCAGTATCTCCAGTGTGTTTATGCTCGTAGATCTAGGTTCTTCACTTGGTGGAGTCTAGGAGTTGTAAAAGTCCTTCATATTTTGCTCAAAGTGTACCTGCTCATAGAAAGAAGGCAGAGATCAAGTGCATGGGCCCTGTTGGTGGAAAACACCAACAGAACCAAAAGTGTATTTGTTCTTCTCTAACCTTAAGCATAGTGAGCAAGATAAAGTTGATGGATAATAAGATCATGAGTGTAGCATTTAAAACATTTGTCAGATCAGATCACTCAACCTAATGGAAAGATAATCTATCTATACTTATGTTTTTTTTATATATATATCTTCCAAAGATTGAGTGTGCAATATTTTAGCTCATAAGATTAGGATTGTGGGATCACAAAGGTGGAAGGACTAAACATGTTGAACCGATTGGGTTGGTTAATCTAGAGTTGTAAATCATACATGTTTGTCTCTTTTATTCATGTGAACGCCAGAACCAAGGAAAAGCTTATAAATGTGATAGTCAAGTACCTTAAGATGTTACCTTACTTGAAAAGTGATGGTACAGTATCACTTTGTGGAAGCTTTCCTTTCTTTGTGGCACCCTCCATGGATCATCTCTTGTGAGCTATGTCTTCCTTGTGTAAATTGTTAAACTTCATGTGTCTCTCTCTTTATCTCCAATGTGAGTTTATCTCAGGACTTCCCAGGTCGATATTGAAAGTTTTCCTACAGGGGTTAGTCCAACAAAATATCCAATACATACTATAGCATACTATCGGCTCAAAAATCAACCTAGACACCATGTCTAATTTGATTTAGGAGGGCATTTTAACCTAAGCACCATGCTTAATTTAAAATCCTTTGGAGGTAAGATCATCATTCCTAAACTAAGCACCATGCTTAATTAAGAGATAAATGAAACTACTCCAAACCTAAACATATACTAAAGCAAATAAAGGTAGCATGAGAGCATTTATAGAGATCTACTCAAGTGGAGATGAAGTAGTGTGATTAGTATTTAACAAATTGAGCATGTCTCAAAGGTAGGGACAACCAACATAGCAACATGGCAAAGGATGATTTTATGTAAAGTACTCCCCCAAGCTTGAATTTTGCAAAATTCAAGTTTGGATGAAATTAATTCAATGTTGTATGACGATTGGTTGGACATACCTTGTGCTTGTCATTCATCCGATCTTCTTGCTCCAATCCTGGAAAGGTTAGTGACAAGAATACCCGAAGGAATATTTTTACAATTATCCTTATATGCTCAACACACAAGGTAATGATGCAAATAATTAAAAGCTCATGTTACAATCTGATCGGTGCTTGTTTTAGGACACTAAGCTTGTCCTTGGGAAACCATCAATGTATGTCGGCGAAGTGGTTTCCCCTCCAACGCTGACCTATATCAAGATCAACTCGACGAGATCTACAATATTTAATATAGACATATGCATCGACAACCGACCTTTTAAAGTTTTTATAAATAGAAAGGATGAGGGGTTGGAGATCTCGAATGTGGTGATGTTGGAGAGACCAATGGATTGTGAAGATGTTGCATATGAGCATGGAGTAAATGAAGTGGCTATGAAATAAATTCCATGCTCATTAATGCTTAGAGTGAAAATCCATGTGGTGTGGTGAAAATGGTAAGGTGAATGTGGTAAAAAAAGGAAAAGAAAAAGGATACACGGACGACTTGGTTCGAAACTAGCACAGCTACCGTTCCCCGGCAACGGCGCCAGAAAGCTTGTTGGGTATTTTAAACGCAAACAGAAAAATCCGCAAGCGCACGGATACCGATGTAGCTTTCACCCGGGAGTATTCCAGAGTATCGATTTTCCACAGAGAACGTGAGTGTACTAATTAGGATCCAAGATCGCCCAAGGATAACTATATAAGTATTTTTGGTGGGAAGAGAGGAAGTTTCCTGAGAGTTCTCTAGTTGATCTAAGAATCAAGAATTACTTCAAGATTATCTATATCGGGACATCAGAGCACTAACCACAGAAAGAGATGAGAAGGGGGCTAGGAAGGTCTGACTACGGTCCTACAAACACCGATCCGAACGAGGTGGAATACGTCGACCGTTAGGGCTATCACTACCCTAAGGCTACCACAACAATCCGCAGGATTGGGTGCAATTCCAGGTAATCGCAAGACTAAACACCACGTCTAATCTATTAATTACTACTCTAGCGTTATAAAGACTAGAGCACTTGATGCAAGCGGGAATCCAATAAATAACTTGAATGTAAATAAAAGTAATTAAAGAACTTAGGAATTATGAATTGAAGAACTTGGAGAACGATGAAGAATGAACCAGTTGCTGCAAAAGTATAATGTTGAGGAAGATCCGACAGATCCGGCTCCTCCTCCGCTCTCCTCTTCTCTCTCCCTATTTTCTAGATTACAACTAGAACTAACTAGAACTAGAACTAGAGGAACTAGAACTAGAACTAGATGAACTAGAACTAGATCTAGATGAACTAGAGGTAGAACTAGAAGAACTAGAGGGATCCTCTCTACTTGGATGAAGAATTGAAACCCTAGCTTTGATTTTGTAGAAGAGGTATGATCTCCAGGGGCCAGGGGGTCTGGTTTTATAGACCCTTCAAGTGAATCTGGGCCGTCGGATCAAACCGACATTGATTGAACGGTTATTATTGATCCTTTAGGTTGGTGGAGCAATATCCCGAAAGAGAGTCCTGATTGGACTCTGGCTGAGGGCGGGCGCCCTCAGGACTAGGGCGGGCGCCCTGTCCCTGAGGCCTCTCGTCTTCCGCTTTGTTCCTGTGGCTTCTGGAGTCTTCTAGATGATAGAAAATTGCGCGGCACGTTAATATCTCTATGTAAACCCGACGTGTGGGCCTTTCTTCCATAATTCCTGATAACTCCGTGCAGAAATAGACAAACACCAAAACTTGTGGAATTTTGTCAGATAAAACCCTAAGTCTTGGTGTTGGTTGCATTTGGATCCTTTTCTATGATTAATTGATGGTTAATTGTGAGCATTAAGGACCATCAACAAGGACCAACATAATTTGGTGGCAATTGTCCTTCTTTGAAAGTTCTAGCCACGGCATTGAAAACCGTATTGGACAGCACACCAGCTTGATTGATCAAGGCACGGTTAATAAAACTATCAACCATGTCTTGAAGTTTACCACGATTGGCTTCAAAAGTAACCTGCCGAGGCATCGGTAGTGCTTCCTTCTGGATCACCTCGCCACTCCTGTTAATGCTGAAGGACTTGAGACATTGTTGCTTGTAATCCTCCATAGCCTTTGCAATAGCTTGCTTCTACTCATCTTTGAGATTAGCTTCCGTCACGGGGATGACATTCTCCAAGTCGAAATCGCTAGTCGCCATGTCGATCTTGGTCTTGAATCTGGTCCCACTGGGTGTGCCAAAAGATGTGTTGATGCAAAAGCTGATCTGCAAACACAAAGGGCTAATACCCGGTTTAAATGTTAAGGCGTGCCAGCCGATTTGACCTCACTATCGGCAAAGGTGATAACTCGAATACTTTGGTCCCGACAACAGCGATGCGCCTGGATGCCAAGGCCAACAGGTATTCACGCGGAACTATAGAATACGCCGAGCTTAAGTCGACGAACTCCTAAGAACTCGTAATGAAAAGGAAAATATGACGAAGTCGTCGAAAAAGTAGATGCTGGAATATGAGTAAAAACTTGTGTTTGATTGATTGATAGATTGTCCCATTACAAGGCCCCAGGGTCTACATTTATACCCTGCTCAAAGAGCTACAATCAGACACGACTAGGACTCGAATTCCAAATTAAACAGAATCCGTATACAAAACTATTTAAATAACTAAGGAAAGCACAAAACTATCCTCCCGTGACAAACTGGGACCCCACCATGGACCAATCGGCAACCTTCACGTTCTCCTTCTGAGTCATCGGCAGACTCCTCATCACAGCCATCGGCAAAGGCTAACGCTGATCATCAGCATGAACGCGTCACCACTTATGGACTTAGCCATATTCAGCTGTCTCTTCATCGGCAACCACCTTCATCGGCAGCACCCCTGCAAACCAGTTACTGTTGTCCTATCTTGCCGATCTGTACTCTACCGATTCCTGGGTACGTGTCCAAAAACGGTGTCAACAAAATCATTAAGTCACATTATAACATAACTATACATCATCGAGCACCACATAATCATTAGTAGCCAGCTATTTTGTGAGTTTTTTGGGCCGCTCGTAACCGTGAGCATGGCTGTTATAACAATTATACACTCTGCAGAGGTTGTGCACTTTCACCGTGAGTCATGCTGCCCATATGCCCGAGGTCCATCAACCCCCAAACACTACCAAGGTGAATGGGTAGGGTACACTATGAAGCCTTCCATAGGCCTATTCTAACAAGTTAGGGCTGCGAGGTTTCCTTGGCACGTAGATGTAGAAAACCCCCCTTTTCTATGGCACATTTCCATCGTGGCTAAACTCATAGAAACAAGGGCAGCACTACACCCAAAGTGGCAAGCCCCTCTTGCGCCCTTTCGCATAACCTCTAATGAGTTAGAAAAGATCCTATTACTAAGCTAAAGTCAGAGCCATGTGACTCTCCCGGTTGCACTGTGAATCCCAGCTTTTGCTGACAGATAAGTCCTTATGGAGGGTCTAGGACAACATGACCAACAGTCATTTGTACCATAGCCCTAAGTTCAATTTACCATAATCATGTTTAATCAATTAACCATGGTTACATAACTGATTTCAGATCATATATGTAAGTAGAGTTAGAGCGCTAGCACTTCTACCAACATGCAATTAAACCCTTAGGTATCAAAGTGATTGTCATCAACAACTAGGATATCCTTATAATAGGCATAATAGACACATGCAGTATGAAATGGTTAAAGTGAGTGGGACATCAAGGTAAGCCCATGCTATACTTGCCTTGGTTCACGAACTCCTGCTGGTCCTCGTAGAACTCCGGACTCCTGAAATACTCCTCACCGTCTGAACTCAATCAACACATTACAACCAACACGCATTACAAGATAGACTTGGAAGAAATCAATTCCTAGGGTTAGAACAATACACCAGCAGTAAATAAACTAAAATAAAAGTTTTATAAAGACATCTATGCGCTGCAATGATCACGTCAACACGAAATTCATGAAAAATGGACTTACTGTTGGGACTTCTTAACGTCACTACCAAAAGTAGACTTAGTTTTCTAATTTTGATAACGGCGCCAAAAATGCCAAACCTATCCCTCATGCCTCTTAAGCCAAGTTGTCATCCCCAGCATGACATAAGAGACGCGGTATTGAAATATGCAATTGCTCTTCTAAATAAATAATAAATGAGATCTGCAAGCGCACAGATTAATACCGATGTAGCATTTTAACCGGGAAGTATTTCAGGTATCGTTATTTATATTTTTACCACTGGGAAGGGATTGCTAAACATCAATGTTGATTATGGAATGGAATATAGAATTGGGTATCTATCATTGCATGTATAATTGAGAGCATTTATCTATCTCTTTCATACAGGGATAAGTGTCACATAAAAGATAGATAAAGTATGAATGGTGACAAAGATAATTAATCTGATCAGCATAACTTAGCCACATATAAATATGATAAGCACCTCAATAGATATTCTAGCAAGTCATTAGCATGGAATTAGGACGAACTACAAGAATATTTCCTAAGTTATTCTTAACTATAAAGTCTAGCTTATCATAGTTAGTGCAATTATACTTGGCAATCATTGCGAGACAGGACTACGGCCATGCATAGTGATATTATCAAGGTAAATGAGAAACAAAGCAATCACTCCCCTGTAATAATGTTGCTCTGCCAGCCCTATACACGAGAGGGGGACTATATAAGAATCAATGGAGCTGTCACTACCACGAACTACCCCGCGATCTGGCATATAGGGTACAATCGTAGATAAATACGGTATAGGCACCACGCCTACACAATACTTATCATTTACCCACTGTACACATGGATAAACGCTATATGATCCTAAACATGTATATAAATCCAATCTAACTAAGCCAAGCGTATAACTATGATAAACTAAGAACAATATAATTGCAAATATAAACAAGTAGAGCAAAGTCATAATCAATATACTGAAGTAGAACAAAGTCATATTCATAATATTGAAGAACAAAGATGAACAATTGAAGAAGAGTAGAGGAATTACCAAGAATCCTCTTGACAGATCCGGAAACCAATCGAAGATTGACTCCTTCTAGTTCTAATCCTATGTAGCTATGCTAAACTAGAGATCTATTGATGTGGTGGCTCTAGGGCTTGATCAGAGGCTTCTTCTCCCAAGATTAATAATAAATTAGGGTTCAGAGGTCCTCTCCTCCAGGGGCCAGGGGGTCTGCTTATATAGTCCTTCCAAGTGAATGTGGGCCATTGGATCAAACCGACATTAATCGCACGGTTTTCCTTGATCCTTTAGGTCGGTGGAGCATGATCCGCGAAGTTGAAGCTGATTGGCCCCGAGGCCAGGGCGGGCGCCCTGCCCCCGAGCCCGTCCGGTCTCCCGTTCGTTCCCGTGGCTTCTGGACTCTTCTAGATGTTAGATAATTGCGCGACACGTTAATATCTCTATGTAAACCCGACGTGTGGGCCTTTCTTCCATAATTCCTGATAACCCCTGCAGAAATAGACAAACACCAAAACTCATGGAATTCTGTCAGATAAAACCCTAAGTCTGGGTGTTGATTTCATTTGGATCCTTTTCTTTATTTATTTGCTGATTATATTTGATACTCAAGGACCGTCAACACTTACGACGTGAAAGTTACACATTAAACGTGACTTCAAAAGCAATCTACGGACTCATAATTATCTAGGAAATCTAAGAGTGGTAAACCTAGACAACAGTGGTACCAACACAAAGCTTATAAAATTATGAAACTAACACAACTTGAACGGATCGAATCAGAGCTAAAATGATGATTTTACAAGCAAAACAGTGCAGTGGCAGTTCTATAAATATTGCAAATATTAAACATTTTAAAATAAATCAAGAAATTCTGGAATTTCCCTAGCCAGGGACCGTGGGCACGAAATCTAGGAAACTAGGGGTTTCTTTATCAATTTGACCCGCGAAGGGGTATGGGGTGTTTCTGGCCATCGATCTAGCGATGGGCGGCTAGGATTAAAAGAAAGAGAAGAGATATGGAGAAGAGAGGTGCGGCTGCTAGAGGGGAGAGAGGAGACGGTAGTGCTGCCAATGCCGGCGACGCGGAGCTCACCGGCGTGACCCGTTCGGTAGCTATGGTGCACCGATTTCCAATCTGTTTGAACCAGGAGAAAGAGGAGAGCAAGGCGAGTCTGATCCCCTCCCTTGCGTGGCCGGGGGTGAGCCCGCGCTGGGTGCGGCAAGGCCGGGGGCCATGGAGCTCACCAGATATCATGGTGAAGGCACTAGAGGGCTTCAAATCACACAAAAATTGACCGGAAGAAAGCGGGAGAGGAGGAGAGCTCACCACGACGAAGAATGGAGGCGGAAACGGCTCAATGATGGCTGACCACGTGGAACAGTGGTGGTGTCGCTCCTGCGCACATTGGCGATGGTTAGCGAACAAACCAAAACAGGAAAAAAAAGAGGGGAAAATACTTGGCGACTTTGCGGGGCCGAAGCAAAGCTCAGCAAGGAGCTCATGGAGGGAGACTCGACGAATCGGGAGCTCAACCACGGCGGTGATCTCGGCGGGTTCGGCGAGTTCACTACGTGCTCGAAAGCGAGACAGAGTGGGGAAGGGGCAGAATGGGAGCGAGGGGTTGCGGCACTGGCTATTGCCTATTCAAAAGAGAGCGAGGCGCGGGGGCGTGGGGGAGAAAGTGGGGAGCGGGCATGCGGTCGAACCGCACGGGCGGTTGCCGAAGCCACTGGAGAGAGAGGAGGGGGAGGAAAGGCGCTGGCGGGCTGGAGCTTGGGCCACGGTGCTAGGCCATGCAGGCCAAAAGAGAGAGAGAGAGAGAGAGAGAGGAGAAATAATTTTTTTTTCAAACCACATTTTCAAATTGAATTTGAAACAAATTTGACCTTTGGATTTTTTATTTAATCATCACAATAAAAATACACCAGCATGCATGCATAAAAAATGTTTTCTAAACTTATATTAAATTTTTTATTTCCCCAAAATTTATTATTTTCCTATTTGTAATGCTTCAAAAAATATTTATTTTAAACAATTTCATCTATTTAAAAGAAGTAAATTATTGGGTGTTACAATTCTACCCCCCTAAAAATAATCTCGTCCTCGAGATTGGATGGTGGCTTACTCAAAGAGTTGTGGGTACTGTTGACGGTCCTTAAGTATCAAATTTAATTATCAAATAAACAAAGAAAGGGATCCAAATGAAATCAACATCTAGACTTAGGGTTTTATCTGACAGAATTCCACGAGTTTTGGTGTTTGTCTATTTCTACAGGGGGTTATCAGGAAATAACGAAGAAAGGCCCACATGTCAGGATTACATAGAGATATCAACGCACCGTGCAATTTTCTACCATCTAGAAGACTCCAGAAGCCACGAGACCGAAGCGGAGGCGAAACGGGGCCAGGACCTGGGCGCCCGCCCAGTTTCCTTGGGCGCCCGCCCACCTGCCAAGCCCAATCAGGACTCTTTCTCTCGGGAGATCTCCACCAACCTATTGGATCCAGAATAACGTAGTACCACCTCGCCTACCGACCCAAAAACGCATAGAAGGGGAGGACTATATAAGGAGAACCCCCTGGCCCCTGGAGAAGACATGAAGAAATTATCATAGAGATTGAGGGGTGCCCTCGAAGGAAAACCTCTTCTCTAAATAATATTTCTTTTTAGGTTTAGCAACCAATGTAAAGTAGAAATAGATCTTCTAGTTTCTACTAGATTGAGAGAGATAGAGTGGAGGTGTGGATCGGAGGAAGGCCGGCCTGTCGGTGTCTACTCCGAGTTGTACCTACGGGATCAAGTCTCCTAACCAGAGGCTTGCTTCTAAGATTCTTCAGTAATTCGACTTCTAATACTAGTAAGTTCTTGTTTTATTGTTCTTTGGTTTATGAGTTTACTTTCATCCTCTTCCGGTTGAGAATTAGAGTAATCACTTGCTAGCATAAACGTGGTGTTTAGGCTAGGGTACTCATAGATATCCTCTGACTAGCTGGACCGTGGTAGTAGCGAGGAACGTGACATTTCCGAGTTACCTTTGTATCCCACATCTCGTTAGCAGGAAGGGTAGGGTTTATAGGTGCGGGTCAAACATCCTTTGTGTTGTCTAGATTCCGTGAGCCTCCCCAATAGAACAGTAGATCATCCTTACCAAGGTTAGAACGAGACTACAGTTGCAGTCTTCTCTATATATCACTCACATCGAGAGACATTCTTTGTAGCCTAAAGGGGTAATAGCAATAGATTTGGTTAGTCAGATGCACCCTTTCTCTCAGTGGTAAAAATATAAATACGATAACTCTGGAAAACCTCCCGGGTGAACTGCTCACCGATATCCGTGCGCTTGCGGATCATTTCCTTATTGCGTTATCAAATATCAACAAGCATTTCTGGCGCCGTTGCCAGGGAGAAAGATGGTTTGCTGAGATAACTTTGAGTCTTGCTATTATCTTGTATTATACTTTTATACTTTTATTCTTTTATCTTTTTATTTTTATGGATAACTCAAATTCCATACCTATTATTGAATTCTTTGCACCTTCGGAGACCAGCCATAGACCATGGGAGTCAACATGTCCTGCCCCTAATTATGATCTGTGTCCGAAGTTGATTGCAATAGGTCAAAACCGACCCTTTTCTATAGCCGAGGTCCTATCTTTTAATCAAAAAGATAATGTACTTTTAGCTACACCTAGGGAATCTGTTAATCTTTCTATAAATTCTGGTTTAGACCTAGCCCAACATGACCATGTTTTTCCTCGATATTTTCATATTGGTCTTAATCATATACCCTTTGGTAGAGTCCTTTTTTCTTTATCTATTAGTAAAGGAAGGTATGTCTTCATTTGTGGACATCCTTCTTGTACTAGTCTTCATAGAAAAATCTTAGAGATAGAGAAGGAATCATCTCCCAGACAAGGAAAGGAAGTTTCAATAGCCGATTTCCAAACATTTCAATCCCATGATTCGGCTATCAAACCCATCCTTAATAAATTCTACTATGCTCTTTCTCTTGAACCTCCCGATAATCCTATGAATCTCTCTAGACATCCCATGCATAAGAAGGAGGATCGAGAAGAGCAACACCAATGGCTAGAGGGCATTAAAAATCCATGTGCTATCACCATTGAATGGATAGATAAAACAAACTTGAGAGACAATCCTAGAGGAATTTTACATATTCATGAAGAATCATCCTTGGAGTTTGAGAATGAGAAACAACAGTGAGAATGGAAGTTATTTCATAAATACCTTACCAAATCCTTGCTCATATAAAACATCTCCCCAATCAATTGGTCTCTCCAACATTACCACATTTGAGATCTCCAACCCCCTCTTCCTTTCTATTTATAAAAACTTTAAAAGGGTGGTTGTCGATGTATATGTCTATAATAAATATTGCAATATTGAATTAAATTCATCCAATCTTGAATTATGCAAAATTCAAGCTTGGGGGAGTACTTTACATAAAAACATCATTTACCATGTTGCTATGTTGGTTGTCCCTACCTTTGAGACATGCTCAATTTGTTAAATACTAATCACACTACTTCATCTCCACTTGAGTAGATCTCTATAAATGCTCTCATGCTACCTTTATTTGCTTCAGTATATGTCTAGGTTTGGAGTAGTTTCATTTATCTCTTAATTAAGCATGGTGCTTAGTTTAGGAATGATGATCTTACTTCCAAAGGTTTTTTAAATTAAGCGTGGTGCTTAGGTTAAACAGCCTTCCTTAATCTGATTAGACATGGAGTCTAGTTTGGTTATTGAACTAAAAACTGCTTGAGTAGATATTGGTATATTTTGTCGGACTAAACCCTGCAGGAAAACTTTCAATATCAACCTGGGAAGTCCTGAGATAAACTCACATTGGAGACAAAGAGAGAGACACATGAAGTATAACAATTTACACAAGGAAGACGTAGCTCGTAAGAGATGATCCTTGGAGGGTGCCACAAACACGATACACAACCACTACGAATGGGAAGTTTGCACAAGGTGATACTGTACCATCACTCTTCAAGTAAGGTAACATCTTAAGATATTTGACTATCACTTTTATAAGCTTCTCCTTGGTTCTGGCATACACATGAATAAAAGAGACAAACATGTATGATTTGTAGCTCCAAATTAACCAACCCAATTAATTCAACATGTTTAGTCCTTTAATCTTTGTTCTTAGTACTACCTTCGTGATCCCACGCTCCTAATCCTATAAGCTAAAATATTGCACATTCAATCTTTGGAAGATATAAACAAAACATGAATATAGATAGATTATCTTTCCATTAGGTTGAGCCATCTGATCTAACAAATATTTTAAATGCTACACTCATGATCCATCAACTTTGTCTTGCTATGCTTAAGGTTAGAGAAGAATGTTGACGGTCCTTAAGTATCAAATTTAATTATCAAATAAATAAAGAAAAGGATCCAAATGAAATCAAGATCTAGACTTAGGGTTTTATCTGACAGAATTCCACGAGTTTTGGTGTTTGTCTATTTCTGCAGGGGGTTATCAGGAAATATGGAAGAAAGGACCACATGTCAGGATTACGTAAAGATATTAACGTGCCGCGCAATTATCTTACATCTAGAAGACTCCAGAAGCCACGAGACCGAAGCGGAGGCGAAACGGGGCCAGAGACAGGGCGCCCGCCCTGCCCCCAAGTCCAAACAGGACTCTGCTTTGCGGGAAGTCTCCACCGACCTAAAGGATGAAACTAAACCATACAATCTATGTCGGTTTGATCCAAGGGCTCATATTCACTTGAAGGGACTATAAAACCAGACCCCCTGGCCCCTGGAGGAGGGAGCCTCTCAACCCTAGTTCATTGTTCCTCAAGGGAGAAGAAGCCTCTGATCAAGATTAGAGCCACCACATCAATTAGATATCTAGATTAGCATAGCTACATAGGATTAGAACTAGAAGGAGTCAATCTTCGATTGGTTTCCGGATCTGTCAGGAGGATTCTTGGTAATTCTCTAATTATGCTTCTAATTGCTTTCTAATTATCCTTGTTCTTCAATATTATGAATATGACTTTGTTCTACTTCAATATATTGCTTATGACTTTGCTCTACTTGCTTATATTCAAGATTATATTGTTCTTAGTTTATCATAGTTATGTACTTGGCTTAGTTAGATTGGATCTATATACATGCTTAGGATCGTATAGCGTTTATCCATCGGATCCATGGGTAAATGATAGATATTGTGTAGGCGTGGTGCTTATACCGTATTTATCTGCGATTGTACCCAATATGCCAGATCGTGGGGTGGTTCGTGATAGTGACAGCTTCATTGATTCATATATAGTCCCCCTCTCGTGTATTGGGCTGGCAGAGCAACATTATTACAGGGGAGTGATTGCTATGTTTCTCATATTCCTTGCTAATATCACTATGCATGGGCGTAGTCTTGTCTCACAAAGATTGCTAAGTATGCTTGCACTAACTATGATATGCTAGACTATATAGTTGAGAATAACTTAGGGAATATTCTTGTAGTTCGTTCTAATACCATGCTAATGACTTTCTAGAGTATCTAATTGAGGTGCTTATCATATTTATTATGTGGCTAGATCAGATTAGTTATCCTTGTCACTATTATTATTTCATATATCTTTTATGTGACACTTATCCCTGTGTGAAGAGTTAGATATAATGTTCTCAATTATACATGCAATGATAGATGCTCAATCTCATATTCTATTCTGTAATCAATAGTGATGATTGCTAATCCCTTCCCAGTGGTAAAAATATAAATAACGATACCTGGAATACTTCCCGGTTAAAATGCTGCATCGGTATTAATCTGTGCGCTTGCAGATCCCATTCATTATTTATTTAGAAGAGCAATTGCATATTTCAATACCGCGTCTCTTATATCATGCTGGGGATGACAACTTGGCTTAAGTGGTGTGAGGGATAGGTTTGGCATTTTTGGCACCGTTACTAGATTTAGAGAACTTAGTCTACTTTTGGTAATGATGTTAAGAATACCCAACAAGCATTTTTGGCGCCGTTGCCGGGGAAGGTTGATTACCAATCAGGAATGGAATAAAAGATTTTGAGTTATCATTCGTATCACTAATATAATTGAGCTTATCTATTCTCTCATACAGTTTTACCCCGATATTTTTCTATTTTATCTTATGCAGGGGAATGTATGAATAGAAGACATCTTCCAGGAAATTTTGTTGACAATCCCGAAGCATTATTCAAGAAGACGAGAGCCAAGCTCAAGAAATCATCAACACTTCAGCAAGAAGCTTCATCTAATCAAGAAGATCACCGGAACTTGTCTTCAGAGTTCGAAGCCATGGCGAACAAATCAATCCGCGAGTTCTCAGCTCCCACTACGGACAACATCCGCACTGGACCTGCTGCAGAGATCGATGGCAACTTTGAGCTCAAGCCTGGACTTATCAACATGGTGCAATCCAACCAGTTCTGTGGGAAGGCACACGAAGATGCTAGTGCTCATTTACAACACTTCCTGGAGATTTGCAACACATTCACCATAGCAGGAGTTTCCAAAGACGCTATACTACTTCGCCTCTTCCCATTCTCACTGTTAGGAAGAGCGAAGCAGTGGTTCTACGCTACAAAGGAGAAGAATACTACGTGGGCACTCTGCTCAACAAACTTCCTGGCAAAGTTCTTTCCCATGGGCAAGACCAATGCTCTCCGTGGGAAGATTACAAGTTTTCAGCAACAAAATGATAAATCTGTTCCAGAAGCATGGGAGCGCTTTCAAGACTACATCCTAGAATGTCCCCATCACGGAATGCAGAGTTGGCTATTGATGCAGACATTCTATCATGGGCTCAGCAACAGTGCTCGAGAAACCATGGATGCTGCAGCTGGAGGAGCATTCTTATCACTTACTATACCACAAGCCACAGCTCTTGTGGAGAAGATGGCGTCCAATCAAAGTTGGAATGAAGAGAGGACCCAGACATGCAAGAGAGGTGGAGGTATGCATCAGCTCAAGGAGGTAGACATGCTGTCTGCAAAGCTAGACCTGCTCATGAAGAAGCTCGATGATAGAGCTGGAGACAAGAAAGAAGTTATGCACATCTACGACTCTCACATGACTTGTGAGGAGTGTGGAGACACTGGACACTCAGGCAACCACTGCCCTGAGATGCTTGAGGATGTGAACTACATCAACAACAACAACAACAACTACTACAACCGTCCTCAACAAAATCAAGGTTGGAATCAACAGAGGCCTAACTACTCAGGTAATTATCAAGGTAACAATTCTTACAACAATAATAATAATTTACCACCTTTGAGAGAGTTAGTGTCTAATCAAGGAAAGCTAATGGATAACCTATCTAAGAAATTGGCATCTAATGATAAAATGCTAGAAAATATAAATAATAGAATGGATAATTTCTCTACTGCCATCAAGAATCAAATTAGCTTTAATAAAATGATTGAATCCCAGTTAAATCAAATAGCTACTGCTGTTCCTGCTACTAACCCCGGTATACCATCACAACCGGAAGGATTAGAATCTGCAAATCTTATAGACATGTTTGATGCAGGTAATTGGAGTAACCCCGTCAATGAATTCTCTACTGACCTTCTGCCGGTCAAGAGAGGCGACCCAGGACGCCCCGTCATTCCGATCTCCATCGGCATGGTGGATGTCCCAGAAGCACTCTGTGACTTTGGCTCTAGTGTCAACATTATACCCAGGGTACTCTATGAAAAATTCTTTACATATCCTTTATTAGAGACAACCAAGTGTTTGCAGTTTGCAGATCAGACGATAACTTTCCCAAAAGGAATCGTGAGGAACCTTTGTGTCCGAGTTGGTACCTTGTATGCCCCAGCAGACTTCGTAGTGGTAGAGACCGAAAATGATGAGAGAGCACCTATCATCCTAGGGAGGCCATTCTTGAACACCACGGGAGCTATCATCTACGCCAGTGCTGCCAAGATCAGTTTCTACGTCAAAGGGAAGAAGGAGACATTTTTCTTCAAGAACAAGACTACACAAATTCCAGATCAATCCAGACGTAAATCAAGGAAGAGGACCAACAGGAGGAACAGGAACAAGCAAGTGTGGACCAAGTCAGCTAAGATGGTCACTATAGTTCATGGAGGCCAAGATCACCAACTTAAGTCACCGTTTTTGACCAAGAAGGACGACCCAGGAATGCCAAGCATTTACTGCTCCATAAATGGATACAACTTTTACAAGACGATTTGCGACACCGGATCGGGCGTCAATATAATGGCTGCAGTCACCTATTGGCTCTTGTTCGGGACCATGCCACTAAGACCAACATACATTCAGCTTCAGATGGCAGATCAGACATTTCGAGAAGTTAAAGGAATAGTATCCGATGTCCCAGTCAAAATAGACGATCACTTTGTCTATACAGACTTTCAAGTTATTGACATGGGAGAAGACGAGTATGATCCACCCATCATCCTTGGAAGACCGTTCCTCAGCACCGTTAAAGCAATTATCTACATTGGAACCGGAGAAGTCCATATGCACTTCCCCTCAGAGAAGAATCTAAGCAGGTCAGGAAGAGACGCAACCGCAACTAGAGGAGGCAGATCATCAAGGACGGATGGGCAGACTATGAAGGAGAAGTTGTAAGGTCAGAAGACGTAGAGTTTAAACAGAATTATCTAGAGGAGATTGAAGCACCGAGTCAGGTATGGAAAATGAAGAAAACTATACAAGAAGAGGAGGCGCTGCCGGACGTACCGACTACGCCACTCAACGAACCTCAGGACGATTGAGAAAATGGAGAGTCCCGTTCGGAGGACTTAAAAACACCGAACGCCTTACCAAGAGGTAAACTTGGTAGTTATCCTTTCCTTTTCAAATTATTTCAACTAGTTTACTATGTTCGTGCTATTCTCAAAAGAAAATAAAATTGTGAAAAACAGTAAGCCCCATGTGAGTAGACGAGTGGAGTAAAACCCATAAGTACATTCACTGTGGTGGCATAAAAATAAAATAAATATTTTTCTGCTTTATAAAACAAAAATATAAAAACAAGGAGTAATAATTATTAAGGAGTCTCAAGATGATGAAGGCTAGATATTTATGCTAACACTTAATTAGTTCCACAAGCTTTGTTGTCTATTTGAGCTCCACAGGATTTAAGAAACAAGAAGACTAGCAGACGGAGGACATTCTAATCGCTGTTAGAATGCTGCTGACTTTCAAATACACCTCTGCCACCTGCTAGCTACATCAAGAGAAATTACGTCAAAATTCAGCTTGGGGGAGAGCACCTTCATTTATATCGATAAGTATTTCAATCTATCTTTATATTTATATTATTTTAGAATATTAAAATACATAACTATGGAAAACCAAATAAAGATTTTATGCTTATATATATATCTTTTGTTTAGTGTGTTTAATAAATAAATAAAGTGGCTATGCTAATCTGTATCTAAATAAAACTTAAGCATGGATATGATGAATAGTTGCTCTGCCTAATTTGCACATTTTAAGTTTTCTCTCAAGTTTAGATATAACTGTTATAATTTAAAGCTTGCTCTAGACCTAAACTTGTGGGATGAAAACTTGATCTAAAGTCTAAGTTGTTAACGGATATGATATGGGAAGGTTGAGCTGCTGTTTATCTGTTCCTAGAGATGCTAGAATTTTGGAGAATTTTATCTTTGAAAATCTTTAAAAATGTTGCATGATGAGTTCCTGTATGATGAGAGTTTTAAATTCCTACCACAGCCATATATACATGCTTGCTAGACTTTGAGCCACACATTTATTATTTACTGCTTATGAGCATTTAGTGTGGTCAAGCTGTGTAGACCCTTAGGAGCTTGTCATGTGGTTAAATCAAGATTTCACTTGCACGTTCACTCATATATGTTACTTCTACTCCGGAAGTACCATCCACATATATCCACCCATTCCAACTCCAGAATCACCCAAAAATATTCTACTCCTAATCCAGGAGAGAATAACCAAAAATATTTCTGTTTTCCCTTTGTGAAATAATTGCTCAAGTTATCTTGTTACTACCACTTGCTATATTATCTCAAGAGATGAATGCTCTGAAAAAAAAGAGAAAAAAAAGATACGAGGAAATAAAAAGGAGCAAGTGCTCGGAACCTCGAAAGAAAAGAAAAAGTGAGACGAGAGGTAAAAATGGACAAGTGTCCGACAGTAGAATTAGGGGTGCAAGATACCCACCTGAGAGAAAAGAAAAGAAAAACAAGAGCATCTCATTCTCCTCATAAAATTTCAAAAAGCAAGGAAGGTATGTATCCCCTCAAAGAGCAAAAGTAGAATTAGACTTCCACCACCATTGTTATCACCATCATCACCATACACCATTCATTCGCCACACATGCACATCTTGATTTGGCTTATTGATTTGTTTCTTTGGATCCATGGTTTGACTCTGCAATAAATGTCTTGTAAGTATGTATACTTTATCTCCCACCTATAAGCTCCAGATATTAAAGCCTTATTAGAGTAGGGTGAGAGAGAAGACAATGTCACTATGCTTTATACCACAAATACTACATATCTTGAGAGAAGGCATATACCATCACTGCCTTGGTAAGGATCCAGAAATACCACAAAAGAGAGACCTGAGAGAATCATACAAGGAATCTCTGAGTTTTATTTGAAAATCTGCAAAAAAACCCCAGAGTTATAGCTGATCAAGAATAAGAGACATGGCACTTGGCTAGACTGTTCTATCTTTTAACTACTCAAGACAGAAGTGATAGTTACAAGTCCCATGGTGAAGGTAAAGTAAGTAAGTTTTAAGTCTTGACAGTTTACTCTAACTCAGAGATGAGATCTTATTTAAAAGCATATGCACCGTCAAGTTTTAAAATATTGCAGCAACTTCTGATCCATAGCTGAGTCTATCCTTGCTCAGGGACGAGCAAGAGGTAAGCTTGGGGGAGTTTGTTGACGGTCCTTAAGTATCAAATTTAATTATCAAATAAATAAAGAAAAGGATCCAAATGAAATCAAGATCTAGACTTAGGGTTTTATCTGACAGAATTCCACGAGTTTTGGTGTTTGTCTATTTCTGCAGGGGGTTATCAGGAAATATGGAAGAAAGGCCCACATGTCAGGATTACGTAAAGATATTAACGTGCCGCGCAATTATCTTACATCTAGAAGACTCCAGAAGCCACGAGACCGAAGCGGAGGCGAAACGGGGCCAGAGACAGGGCGCCCGCCCTGCCCCCAAGTCCAAACAGGACTCTGCTTTGCGGGAAGTCTCCACCGACCTAAAGGATGAATCTAAACCATACAATCTATGTCGGTTTGATCCAAGGGCTCATATTCACTTGAAGGGACTATAAAACCAGACCCCCTGGCCCCTGGAGGAGGGAGCCTCTCAACCCTAATTCATTGTTCCTCAAGGGAGAAGAAGCCTCTGATCAAGTTAGAGCCACCACATCAATTAGATATCTAGATTAGCATAGCTACATAGGATTAGAACTAGAAGGAGTCAATCTTCGATTGGTTTCCGGATCTGTCAGGAGGATTCTTGGTAATTCTCTAATTGTGCTTCTAATTGCTTTCTAATTATCCTTGTTCTTCAATATTATGAATATGACTTTGTTCTACTTCAATATATTGCTTATGACTTTGCTCTACTTGCTTATATTCAAGATTATATTGTTCTTAGTTTATCATAGTTATGTACTTGGCTTAGTTAGATTGGATCTATATACATGCTTAGGATCGTATAGCGTTTATCCATCGGATCCATGGGTAAATGATAGATATTGTGTAGGCGTGGTGCTTATACTGTATTTATCTGCGATTGTACCCAATATGCCAGATCGTGGGGTGGTTCGTGATAGTGACAGCTTCATTGATTCTTATATAGTCCCCCTCTCGTGTATTGGGCTGGCAGAGCAATATTATTACAGGGGAGTGATTGCTATGTTTCTCATATTCCTTGCTAATATCACTATGCATGGGCGTAGTCTTGTCTCACAATGATTGCTAAGTATGCTTGCACTAACTATGATATGCTAGACTATATAGTTGAGAATAACTTAGGGAATATTCTTGTAGTTCGTTCTAATACCATGCTAATGACTTTCTAGAGTATCTAATTGAGGTGCTTATCATATTTATTATGTGGCTAGATCAGATTAGTTATCCTTGTCACTATTATTATTTTATATATCTTTTATGTGACACTTATCCCTGTGTGAAGAGTTAGATATAATGTTCTCAATTATACATGCAATGATAGATGCTCAATCTCATATTCTATTCTATAATCAATAGTGATGATTGCTAATCCCTTCCCAGTGGTAAAAATATAAATAACGATACCTGGAATACTTCCCGGTTAAAATGCTGCATCGGTATTAATCTGTGCGCTTGCAGATCCCATTCATTATTTATTTAGAAGAGCAATTGCATATTTCAATACCGCGTCTCTTATATCATGCTGGGGATGACAACTTGGCTTAAGTGGTGTGAGGGATAGGTTTGGCATTTTTGGCACCGTTACTAGATTTAGAGAACTTAGTCTACTTTTGGTAATGATGTTAAGAATACCCAACAAAGAACAAATACACTTTTGGTTCTATTGGTGTTTTCCACCAACAGGGCCCATGCACTTGATCTCTGCCTTGTCTCTATGAGCAGGACACATTTTGAGAAACATGAAGGCGTTTTACAACTCCCAGATTCCATCAAGTGAAGAACCGGGATCTATGAGCACAAACACAATGGAGATCAGACACTTAGTTTCCCAAAGGAAATATTGAAGAACCTATGTGTCCGAGTTGGTACCTTGTACACTCCAGCAAACTTTGTGGTGATAGAGACTGGTACTGAGGAGGGGGCACCCATCATCTTAGGGAGGCCATTCCTAAACACCAGAGCTGTCATCTACGCTAATGCTGCCAAGATCACTTTCTACATCAAGGGGGAAAAGGAGACTTTCCTTCAAGAACAAGACTACACAAATTTCAGAGCAATCCCGACATGAACCAAGGAAGAGGATCAACAGGAGGAACAGGAACAAGCAAATGTGGAAAGAGTCAGCTGAGATGGTCACTGCAGCTCAAGGAGGTCAAGATCGTCGACTCAAGTCACCTTTCTTGATCAAGAAGGACGACCCTGGTGTTCCAAGCATTGAGTGCACAATCAATCGATACTCTTTTTAGAAGACACTCTACGACACCAGATCTGACGTCAACATAATGGCCGCAGTCACTTATCAGCTCCTGAATGGAACCATGCTCCTACAACCAAAATACATTCAGCTCCACACGATTTTCAGGTCATTGACATAGGAGAAAACTAGTATGATTCACCCACCATTCTTGAAAGACCGTTCCTCAACACTATCAAAGCAATCATCTACATTGGAACCGGGAAAGTCCACATGTACTTCCCCTCTGAGAAGGTACGCAGCTATTTTACTGACCATAACTATATAGTTGAAGACTCTAAGCAGGTCAGGACAAGAAGACAACGCAACCGCAACCAGAGGAGGCAAATCATCAAGGACGGATGGGTAGACTACGAAGGAGAAGTGATAAGGTCTGAAGACATATAGCTTGAACAGAACTGTCCTGATGAGACCGTAGCACCGAGTCAGGTGTGGAGAGAGAAGATAGTTACACACGAAGAGGAGGCGCCGCCGGAACCACCGACTACGTCATCCAGCAAATCCTAGGACGACTGAGAAAACGGAGAGTCCCGTTCGGAGGACTTAAAAATACCGAACGCCTTGCCAAGAGGTAAACTTGGTAGTTATCCTTTTCCTTTTAATTATTTAAAATAGTTTGCTTAGTTAATCAGGTTCATGCTATCTTAAAAAGAAAATAAAAATGTTAAAAAACAGTAAGCCCCATGTGAGTGTACGAGTGGCATAAAACCCATAAGTACATTCACTGTGGAGGCGTAAAAATAAAATAAATATATTCTTGTCCCATAAATATAAAAATATAAAAATAAATTTACGATCCTACTAAAGAGAGTAACATTTATTGAGGAGGCTCAACATGATAAAGGCTAGATATCTATGCTAACACTTAACCAGTTCCACAAAGCTTTGTTGTCTATTTGAGCTCCACAGAATTCAAGGATCAAAGAAGACTAGCAGACGCAGGACATCCTAATCGCTGTCGGGGTGCTGTCGACTTTCAAATACACCTCCATCACCTGCTAGCTACATCAGAAGAAATTACGTCAAAATTCAGCTTGGGGGAGAGCACCCCCATTTATCTCGCTAAGTATTTCTACCTATCTTTATACTTATATTATGTTAGAATATTAAAATACATAAACTATGAAAAACCCAAATAAAGATTTTGTGCTTTTATATATATATCTTTGCTTAGTTTGCTAAATAAATAAATAAATAAAATTTGCTATGATCCCTCATGATAAGCTCTCTCATGGAAATCATGAATAGTTGCTCTGCCATGACTAGTTCTTAAAATTGAAATCTCTCTCAAATTTAGGCATAACTGTTATAATTTAAAGCTTGCTCTAAACCTAAACTTGTGGGAAGAGTACTTGATCTAAAGTCTAAGTCATTAACGGATATGATATGGAAGGTTGAGCTGTTGTTTATCTGTTCCTAGAGATGCTAGAATTCTGGAGAATTTTATCTTTGAAAAATCTTTAAAATATCACATGATGAATTCCTGTATGATGAGAGTTTAAAATCCTATCACAGCCATATATACATGCTTATTAGACTTTGAGCCAAACATTTACTTTTTTACTGCTTATGAGCATTGAGTGTGGTCAAGCTGTGTAGACCCTTAGGAGCTTGTCATGTGGTTAAAATCAAGATTCACTTGCACGTTCACTCATACATGCTGCTTGTACTCCGGAAGTACGCATCCACTTACATCCACTCATTTCCATTTCCACATTCACCCAAAATTATTCTACTCCTAATCCGGGAGAGAATAGCCAAAAATATTTTCCTATCCCTGTTATTCCCTGTGAAGTAAATGCTCGAGTTATCTTGGTTACTACCACTTGCTATATTATTTAAGGAGATGAGTGCTCTAAAAAAAAGAGGAAAAATACGAGGAAATAAAAAGGGGCAAGTGCCCGGAACCTCGAAGAAAAAGAAAAAGTGAGACGAGAGGTAAAAATGGACAAGTGTCCGACAGTAGAATTAGGGGTACAAGATACCCACCTGAGAGGAAAGAAAAAGAAAATATAGAGCATCTCATTCTCCCCAATAAGCTTCAAAGTGCAAGAAAGGTATGTATCCCCTCAAAAGAGCAAAAATAGAATTAGACTTTCACCATTGTTATTACCATCATCACCATACACCATTCATTCACCACACATGCACATCTTGATTTGACTTATTGACTTGTTTCTCTGGATCCATGGTTTGACTATGCAATAAATGTCTTGTAAGTATGTATTAGCTGTTTCCCACCTATGAGCTCCAGATATCAAAACCTTATTAGAGTAGGGTGAGAGAGAAGGCAATATCACTATGCATTATACCAAAAATACCACATACTTTGAGAGAAGGCATATACCATTACTGCCTTGGTAAGGATCCAGAAATACCACAAAAGAGAGATCTGATAGAGTCATATAAGGAATCTCTGAGTTTTATTTGAAAATCTGCAAAAACCCCAGAGCTATAGCTGATCAAGAACAAGATACATGGTGCTTAACTTGACCGTTCTATCTTTTAACTGCTCAAGACACAAGTGACGGTTACAAGCCCCATGGTGAAAGGTAAAATGAGTAAGTATTAAGTCTTAACAGTTTATTCTAAATCAGAGATGAGATCTTGCTTGAATGCGTGTGTACTTTTAAGAAATGAAACCACTGCAGAAACTCTCGAGTTCATCCTTGCTCAGGGACGAGCAAGAGGTAAGCTTGGGGGAGTTTGTTGACGGTCCTTAAGTATCAAATTTAATTATCAAATAAACAAAGAAAGGGATCCAAATGAAATCAACATCTAGACTTAGGGTTTTATCTGACAGAATTCCACGACTTTTGGTGTTTGTCTATTTCTGCAGGGGGTTATCAGGAAATAAGGAAGAAAGTCCCACATGTCAGGATTACATAGAGATATCAACGCACCACGCAATTTTCTACCATCTAGAAGACTCCAGAAGCCACGAGACCGAAGCGGAGGCGAAACGGGGCCAGGACCTGGGCGCCCGCCCAGTTTCCTTAGGCGCCCGCCCACCTGCCGAGCCCAAACAGGACTCTTTCTCTCGGGAGATCTCCACCGACCTATTGGATCCAGAATAACGTAGTACCACCTCGCCTACCGACCCAAAAACGCATAGAAGGGGAGGACTATATAAGGAGACCCCCCTGGCCCCTGGAGAAGACATGAAGAAATTATCATAGAGATTGAGGGGTGCCCTCGAAGGAAAACCTCTTCTCTAAATAATATTTCTTTTTAGGCTTAGCAACCAATGTAAAGTAGAAATAGATCTTCTAGTTTCTACTAGATTGAGAGAGATAGAGTGGAGGTGTGGATCGGAGGAAGGCCGGCCTGTCGGTGTCTACTCCGAGTTGTACCTACGGGATCAAGTCTCCTAACCCGAGGCTTGCTTCTAAGATTCTTTAGTAATTCGACTTCTAATACTAGTAAGTTCTTGTTTTATTGTTCTTTGGTTTATGAGTTTACTTTAATCCTCTTCCGGTTGAGTATTAGAGTAATCACTTGCTAGCGTAAACGTGGTGTTTAGGCTAGGGTACTCATAGATATCCCCTGACTAGCTGGACCGTGGTTGTAGCAAGGAACGTGACATTTCCGAGTTACCTTTGTATCCCACATCTCGTTAGCAGGAAGGGTAGGGTTTATAGGTGCAGGTCGAACATCCTTTGTGTTGTCTAGATTCCGTGAGCCTCCTCAATAGAACAGTAGATCATCCTTACCAAGGTTAGAACGAGACTACGGTTGCAGTCTTCTCTATATATCACTCACATCGAGAGACATTCTTTGTAGCCTAAAGGGGTAATAGCAATAGATTTGGTTAGTCAGATGCACCCTTTCTCCCAGTGGTAAAAATATAAATACGATAACTCTAGAAAACCTCCCGGGTGAAATGCTCACCGATATCCGTGCGCTTGCGGATCATTTCCTTATTGCGTTACCAAATATCAACAGGTACGACTTTCTCAAATCCTGTTCTCTTTCCTAGGTGGCTTCATCTTCGGTATAGCGATTCCTGTGTACTTTGCACATCTTTATGGTTCTACTTCTTGTAACTTTGTCTGCAGTTTCCAAGATCTTTATTGGGTACTCTTCATATGTGAGATGTTCTCTAATGGTCAACTCTTCTATAGGAATATGCTCTTTCGGTACTCGCAAACACTTCTTCAACTGAGAAACATGGAATACATCATGTACACCTAAGAAAAGCTCTCGAATTTCCGTGTCGTTTCATATACTAGTCGCTTTGGTGTAGACTGTTAAGTTGAACTTCCACCTAGAGTACATACTACACTTAGTCACAACTTGAACAATGGACTATGCCTTGAATTGCAAGTTTTGTGTGATATAAGTTTCATCTAAACTCATAACTGATATCGGGTTGCATGAACATCCCCTTTGGTTGAAGCATATAAGTCATACTTCTAGCCCATTCATGAGTATCTTAGAGATCACCCAAATCTCATAGACTGTGCCTAGCAGTCAAACTCGTATAGGTGTATTCCTTAAAGATGTTCTGTAGGACAACATCTATCGCTTCACAAGCCGCTTTGGAATACATTAAGGTATATAACCAGCCTTCCTTACAGACATAGGAAAGAAGTGCAATTGAGATGAGTTAAGTAACAGGTCTTTCCTCACAATCTACTTCTGGCTTGTTTCACCATTCTACTTCACGGGATCTCCGATCATATAGAATAGGTTGCCACCATGGTAGACCTCACGTGGGTCTCAAACCCATCTCACTCGATGCACTATCTATCACATTACGTGATAGTCCCTTTGTGAATTGATCTGCCAGATTCTTAGACGTATGGACATAGTCCAAGCTATAACTCCAGAGTTTCTCAATTTTGACAGTCTTCAAACGCCGTTTGACATGCCTAGTAGACTTCATGTTGTCCTTAGGACTTTTGACTTTTGTGATCACCGTTTGATTGTCACAGTTCATGGAAATAGCCGGCACAAGTTTTTCAACCACCGGTAGATCCATCAGGAGTTCACGAAGCCACTCGGCCTCAGCGCCGGCGGTGTCTAATGCTGTGAGTTCTGCTTCCATGGTTTACTTTGTTAAGATAGTCTGCTTGCTAGACTTCCATGAAACAGCACCACCTCCAAGCAGAAACACATATCCACTTGTGGCCTTTAACACATCAGCATCAGATATCCAATTTGCATCACAATAACCCTCTAATACCTTCGGGTATCCGGTATAGTGAATGCCATAGCTCACAGTACCTTTCAGATAGCGCATCACTCTCTTAAGAGCTTGCCAATGAATATCTCCTGGATTTGACACAAACCGGCTAAGTTTGCTCACTGCAAACGAGATATCAGGCCTCGTTGCACTTGCAAGGTACATCAATGAGCCTATAATTTTGGAGAATCTTAGTTGATCCCTTGTTATTCTTCAATTTTTCCTCAATAGCACACTAGGATCATAAGGCGTAGGAGCAGATTGACAGTCACTGTACCCAAAGCGACTTAAAATCTTTTCCACATAGTGGGATTGCACAAGTGTAATCCCACCATTACCTTCTCTTGAAAGCTTAATGTTTAAAATAACATCAGCTTCTCCCAAATCTTTCATCTCAAAGTTATTAGACAAAAAGTCTTTAACTTCCTTGATCACATCAAGGCTTGTCCCAAGGATCAGTATGTCATCCACGTACAGACAAAGGATCACACCTTCACCCCCACCAAACCGATAGTACACACATTTCTCAGCTTCATTAACAGCAAAGCCGGCAGAAGTTAAAGTTCTGTCAAACTTCTGATGCCATTGTTTTGGAGCTTGTTTTAGGCCATATAGGGATTTTAATAAATTACACACCTTGCCCGTTTGACCACTTGTTACAAATCCATCAGGCTGATCCATATAGATCTCTTCCTCTAACTCTCCATTTAGGAAAGTTGTCTTCACATCCATCTGATGAATGAGAAGACCATGAGAGACAGCCAAGGATAATAACACTCAAATTGTTGTCAAACGGGCAACTAGTGAATAAGTATCAAAGAAATCTTCCCCTTCTCTTTGGGTATAACCCTTAGCCACAAGCCTAGTCTTGTACCTCTCAATTGTACCATCAGGCCTAAGCTTTTTCTTGAACACCTATTTACACCCTATAGGTTTACACCCATAAGGCCGTTCAACCACTTCCCAAGTTCCATTAGACATTATTGAATCCATCTCATTCCTTATTGCTTCCTTCCACAAGTCACCATCAGGAGAGGAAAATGCCTCTTTAATGGTTGTTGGGGTATCATCCATGAGGTACAAAATATAGTCATCTCCAAAAGACTTCACTTTTCATTGTCTTATGCTCGTTCGAGTGACTACATTGTCATCCTCCTCAGGATAATGAACATGGGGTTCCTGAGATTGTTCTATCGGAATAAATTGCTCATGGGAATTTATAGACTCATGACTAGAAATATTAGGTGTACTTGTCATAGGGAACTCATTTTCAAAGAATGTTGCATCTCTGGATTCTATTATAGTACCAACATTCATATCTGATACTCCAAAATTTGTAATTAAAAACCTATACCCTACGCTGTGAGTAGCATAACCAAGGAAAATACAATCAACTGTCTTAGGTCCAAGTTTGTGTTTCTTGTTTATTGGCACATTCACTTTAGCCAAACAACCCCAAGTACGCAAATAGGAGACATTTATTCTTTTCTTTTCCCATTCCTCAAATGGTGTGATTTCTTTATTCTTTGTAGGAACTATATTCAGGACATGACATGCTGTCAATATCGTCTCACCCCACCATTCCTTAGATAGTCCCAAAGTTCTCACATGGCGTTAACCATCTCAGTTAGAGTACGGTTCTTTCTTTCGGCAATCCCATTGGACTGTGGTGAATATGGCGGTGTCCTCACATGAATAATACCATGTTCTACGCAGAAATCAGAAAAATCGCTTGAAAAATATTCTCCACCACGGTCGGACCTTAAGTGTTTAATTTTCCCCTCAAGTTGATTTTCTACTTCAGCTTTATAGGCTTTAAAATATTATAATGCTTCATCCTTTGTTTTAAGCAAGTACATATGACAAAATCTAGTACAATCGTCTATAATGTAATGAAGTATCGTTTACCACCTTTAGTCAACTCACCATTCATCTCGCATAGATCAGAATGGATTAGTTCTAATGGTGCCAAGTTCCTCGCCTCCGCAGCCTTGTGTGGCTTGCGAGGTTGCTTGGATTGCACGCATACATGACACTTAGAACCTTTGACTAAATTAAATTTCGGGATTAAATTCATATTTGCTAGCCGCGTTAAACAACCATAATTAACATGACAAAAACGCGAATACCAAATATTCGACTCACTCGAACTAACAGTATGGTTCACGATTTTATTACACACATCATGCATAGATAAGCGGAAAAGCCTCTGCAGTCATAACCTTTACCAATAAAAGTTCTAAACTTTGAAAGTATAACTTTATTCGCCTCAAAGACTATTTTGTAGCCATCTCTGCAAAGCTGTGAGCCGCTAACTAGATTCTTTTTGATGGAGGGGACATGCTGCACGTTCTTCAACAGCACCGTCTTTCCCGAAGTGAACTTAAGAATGACCGTACCAACACCAAGAACACGCGCATGAGAGCCGTTCCCCATCAGTAAGGCTCCAGTGTCGCCGGCCTGATAAGAAGAAAATAAAGAGATGTCAGCACATACATGAACATTAGCCCCAGTATCCATCCACCACTCAGTTGAATTTACCATACCCAGATGTTCCTCCTTCAGCCTCGCTAATGACCATGTTCACTGATTTTTTCTCTTCTCGTTTGAATTTGCGGTTTGGACAAGCACTTGCCCAGTGGTCATCGCTACCGCAAACAAAGCAGCCTCCATCTACCTTTTTCTTCTTAAAGGTTGCAGTTTCCTTTGGCTTCGGATTTGTCCCTTGCTTGTTCTCTTGCTTGTTCTTTTCTTATTACAGAATGCAAATTGCTTTTTCTTTTGCACCACATTGGCACTAGAAGACTCAACGCCTTTCCCATGTGTATCTTTTGCTCTCGCCTTCTCCTCAACATCAAGAGTTTCCATGAGTTTGGCAAGACCAAACTCTTTCCTCTGATGTTTTAGAGAAGTAGCAAAATCCTTCCAAGAAGGTGGCAACTTAGCGATTATACTGCCGGCCACAAACTTTTTAGGCAACACATTAGGGAATTGTTCTAGTTCCTTAGCTAGTGCCTGTATCTCATGTGCTTGTTCAATCACAGAACGGTTATCCACCATTTTGTAATCAAACAGTTGCTCCATGAGGTACAGCTCGCTACCAGCATCAGAAACCCTGAACTTGGCCTCAAGCGCATCCCATAATTCCTTAGCAGTGGTGCAAATGATATAGTTATCAACATACTTTTTATCGAGCGCACTAATCATGGCACCTCTGAAGAGGTTATCGGCTGCCACGAACGTTCGCTCCTCCTCAGGAGTAAGCTGTTCCGGCTTCCACATCGCGGTGTGATAGCAACTCATAGCAGTTAACCACAATATCATTCTCGCGCGCCACCGCTTATAGTTTGAACCATCAAACAGATCCGGTTTTAACGCAGCAGCAAAACCACTAACAGAAAAATGCCTAATATCAGGTTTTTAGATTGTTAGAAAATTAGACATTTTAATGTTTGATTTAATCCAGAAAATTACACATAATATTTTGGTGGCATAGATGTGCACGTGTGCAATTTTATCACTACTCAGATTAGAGATAAACATTGCAAATATTAATGCAACTACTGCAGACATATTAAAAATAAAAGGCAATCATTTAAGATTGTACCCCGAGGAGGGACCAGTGCCGAAGGCACCGGCGGCTCCATTCGCACTAGTCGACATAGTGCGTTGCTTGCAGTAGTGGACCACAGTCAATGCAGGAAGATGATCGCAGTGCAGTCCCACAAACATCCATCAGGAAGAAGACAAAGTAGTTGCAGTTCTGAACTCGACCGTCCACCAGGAAGAAGACGATCTCGTCGGTGAGCAGTCGCGGAAGACGCTCCCCAAAAACCTGATTGCCTGCACACCCGAGCCGGTGTCTCGATGCAGGGCGTCGGGTTCCGGAGGCCTGCTCTCCTGATCTCTGTGCGCGCAGAGGTGCGGCACGGGGACGAACAAAGAGCAACTCGACAGGAGATGAGAGGACTGAGTGTTGTGTCTCGCAGGTAAGGAAAGAGTGTCTGCGTATGGAATATATAGGCTCTAGGAGGAAAAGTCTGGTTAATGGCAATCAATCACAACTAATTGCCATTAAGGAGTCAATCAATTAGCAATTAATTGCCATTAATTGCACAACGGTCAGATCCCGTTTTCCTCCCTTTCCTTATTCACCACGTGAGTGCCACGTCACGTCTGGTCTGGTCCTCGTGTGTCATGTCATGCACGTCTCGACAAGACAAGACAACAAGACAAGACACGCACGCACGCCACGCCACGCCACGCCACGGCTCGGCTTGGCGGCGACACGCGCGCGCGTGTGGCACCCCTTTTCCCTTCCTCAAATTATCCATAGGGGCTATCAAAGGCCACCTATTTAAGTTGAGTTAACACATGGTCAATCATCAATACGGTACTAAATCGTTTTTATTATAGCATTTATTATGGGCCCTTGAATTAATCATCGAATATAACTATGGGCTAAAAGCCCATTATATTCAACATTACCCTGCAAGAGAGATAGATAAAGACATGGTTAAGATCTCCATGACTAACATGCAGTGCTCATTGCTCATTATCCATTGCAAGTACCTTCCTAGTGGTAAAAATATAATAACGATACCTCGAATACTCGTGGTGAAAATGCTACATCAGTATTATCTGTGCGGTTGCGGATCCTTTATTTATTTATTCCTAGAAAAACATATAGATTTAATACCAGCACTTCTATATCATGTTATGGCTGACAACCTAGCTTAAGTGATATTAAGTAATTTTACGCTGTTGCTAGGGATAGGTTTAAAAGTATATTTTTAGTAGTTGCGATAAGAAGTGTCAACAAGCATTTTTTGGTGCAGTTGCCGGGGGTAGGTTTAATAGTCTATTTTTAGTAGTTGCGTTAAGAAGTGTCAACAAGCATTTTTGGTGTCGTTATTGGGGAAGGTGAAAGCATCAAAGGATAATGAGCATCACTACATCAACTCATGGATTGAGCACCATCCACCCTTCTCACTCATCCAGCTTTGCCCTTGTCTTTTTGTCTATTTTTGTCATATGCAGGGTAATGTATGAACAAGTTTGATCTCCCAAATAACTTCATTGATAATCCGAAGACATTGATTAGGAAGACAAAGGCTAAGTTGAGAAGGAATCTATCAACATCATCAACACATCTCAGCTTGCTAATCCTCCTGAGTCAGAAGGTCAACCTACTCAAAGTTTGACACCAGAGATTGACATCATGGTTGTGTTGACATCGTTTTTGGACACGTACCCAGGATCGGTAGAGTGTAGATTGGCAAGATAGGGCAACAGTGACTGGTCTGCAGGAGAGTTGCCGATGAGGGTGGTTGCCGATGAAGAGACAGCTGAATGTGGCTAAGTCCATGGGTGGTGATGTGTTTGTGCTGATGGCCAGCATTAACCTTTGCCGATGGCTGCGATGGAGAGTATGCCGATGACGTGGAAGGAAGGCTTGGAGGTTGCTGATTGGTCTATGGTGGCGTCCTAGTGTGTCACGGGGGGATAGTTTTATGTTTTCCTTAGTTATTTAGATCGTTTTGTATACGGATTCTGTTTGATTTGGAATTTGAGTTCTAGTCGTGTCTGGTTGTAGCTCTTTGAGTAGGGTATAAATGTAGACCTTAGGGCCTTGTAATGGAGACATCTATCAATCAATCAAATATAAGTTTTTACTCACATTCCAGCATCTACTTTTTCGACGACTTCGTCATATTTTCCTTTTTCATTACGAGTTCTTAGGAGTTCGTCGACTTAAGCTCAGCGTATTCTCAAGTTCCGCGTGAATACCTCTTGGCCGTGGCATCCGGGCGCATCGCTGTTGTCGGGACCAAAGTATTCGAGTTATCACCTTTGGCGATAGTAAGGTCAAATCGGCTGGCACGCCTTAACGTTTACATCGGGTATTAGCCCTTTGTGTTTGCAGATCAGCTTTTGCATCAACACATCTTTTGGCACGCCTGGTGGGACCAAATTCAAGATCAAGATCGACATGTCGACTACTGAGTTTGATCAGGAGAATGCCATCCCTGTGACGGAAGCCAATCTCAAGGATGAGCAGAAGCAAGCTATTGCGAAAGCCATGGAGGATTACAAGCAGCAATGTTTGAGATCCTTCAGTATCAACAGGAGCGGTGAAGTGATCCAGAAGGAAGCACTGTTGATGCCTCGGCAGGTTACTTTTGATGCCAATCCTGGTAAACTTCAAGACATGGTTGATAATGCTATTAACCGTGCTTTGATCAATCAAGCTGGTGTGCTGTCCAATACGGTTTTCAATGCCGTGGCTAGAACTTTTAATGAAGGACAGTTGCCACCAAATTATGTGGGCCCTTCTCATCATCAGCCAGGATAACCGGTGGTCACAGCTCCATCGGCTGCTACAGCCGCTGCGGGCACAAAAACTGCTGTTCCTCCAAGCACGTTAGGAGTCACTAATGCACAATCTAGGCCGATGACGACTAATCCACCGACTTCAGATGAGCAGATTAAGATTACTACAGATCTATTGGCATTGGCAATGTCAGGGTCAGCCCCTCCTCCAAACTGGTGGGGTTTCGGTATGCCTCCGGAATAATTGTTGAAGACACCTGGCACGTCTCAGGCGGCTGATATGAGAGGCAAGGCTCCTATGGCATCGACACCTCCAAATATGCCGATGAATCCGAGTCCCCAGAATACTACAACTACTGCTGCAAGACCTTACACTGGGAATTCTCAAGCTCCAACGTTCCAGATGCCTAACGCATCGGCAGACTCAATGCTGATGCAACAGAGGTTTATGACTCAGCCAAGGTATGTCAATTCAATGATGATGCCCAATTACCAGTCATCGGCAGGACCTATGCCGATGAATGCTAATAGTGGATGGCTTGGGCAGCAAGTCTTTCCGCAAATGCCCCAACAGAATCATCAGGCTACAGGGTTTCAGCAAGGCCAGATCTACTCCGGGTTCCAGAATCAGGGATTGCCCAACCAGCCAATGAATCTTTGACAGCAGATCAGCGGACAGCAGATCGGCGGGCAACAACTTGGTGGTCAGCAGATAGGTGGCCAAATGATTAACCCAATGTTCCATGCAGATCGTGCACCGCACAGACACGTGGAAGCTTACCAGTAGATGCCAGATCCGCAACCGCCTCATCGGCAAGATGCCGATGCTTATTGGGCCGACAAGATTGCTGAAGTAATGAGAGACCAATTTGGGATAAAACCCAAAGTCAACACTTACTCTTATCGGACACCGTATCCTCCCGCATATGATTTAATCCCGCTTCCAAATCGGTACAAAGTGCCGGATTTTACCAAGTTTTCTGGGCAGGATGATACATCAACCATGGAGCATGTCAACAGGTTCATCATCCAATGCGGAGAAGCTGCTAACAGGGACGAGTTAAGGGTTCGCTTGTTCTCGTCATCATTATCTGGATCGGCTTTCACTTGGTTTATATCGTTACCTCCTAACTCAGTAATTACTTAGGCCGATCTAGAGAAGCAGTTCCACAAATACTACTTATCTGGAGTCCATGAGAAGAAGATCACCGATTTGGTCAAATTGAAGCAACATAATGATGAATCGGTTGAAAGTTTTGTGCAGAGGATACGAGAAGTCAAGAACAAATGCTATAGCCTGGTTCTGGATGATCGGCAGCTAGCCAATTTGGCTTTCTAGGGCTTGTTGCCACATATCAGGGACAAGTATGCATCTCAGGAGTTTGAAAGCTTAAGTCATTTGGTGCAGAGAATCTCTGATCAAGATATCAAACCTTTTGAACCCAAGAGAGCATGGAATAAAAAGGTGTTATTCGTTGATGAGGCAGCAAGCTCGGATTCTGATGAGGAACCAGTCATCGGTTTAGCAGAGTGGGTGAAAAATAAGAAACCGATGTCTTGTCCTTTTGGGCACAAAGAGCCAGAGAAGTTCGCATTTGACATCACTAAGGCCGATAGGATATTTGACTTTCTACTTCAGGAGGGTCAGATCAAATTGTCACCTAATCATGTAATCCCATCGGCTGAAGAATTAAAAAGGATGAAGTACTGCAAATGGCACAATGCAACTTCTCACAGCACCAATGAGTGCAAAGTTTTTAGACAACAGTTGCAATCGGCTATAGAATCTGGAAGGATCAAATTCGATAGCTCTAAGCCGATGAAGATTGATCAACATCCTTTCCCAACAAACATGCTAGATGCTAAGGGAAAGGCCAAGGTCTTAACATCGGAAGCAGCTGAAAGAAGTGCATCGGTGGATCCTCAGCACCAGATCACTACTGCCGATGCGAAAGGAAAAGGCTTGATCCAGGAGGGAACTAACTCAGGAAGGCCTCCCCGATCTGGTATTGTGATAACTCACAGAAGGCCTCGGGAGACTTGGCAGCAACGTGAGGATCGGTATCGGCGCTAGCAAGAGGACTATTGTCGGAAGAGGAAAGACACCGACAGGAGTGGAATCGGCATAGAGATCACTGGAATTGTCCGTTCTTCATCCATTGTTGGGAGGAAAATATCAAGCTTCCTACTGTCAGAGATTGTCCTGAGTGCAATGGTTATGATCGGTATGACAGATCCGACCGGCGCTATCGTGATGATGATCGGCGATTCAATGGGCCGATTAGGGGGAGAGCGTCCGTTCATGATCGGCTGGGGGGCAGGCTCAGTGTGCACGAAAGACTCGGCGATCGTGTTGAATATTTTTGTAACATCCCCGATGTTACGGTTACTAAAATTTGGATCATGTCATCATGAGCATTGCATTGCATACCTGTTAAGCACATTATTATGCATCCACCTAAAACAAGTTTATTTTGAATGGTTGTGCTTAGGGAATTAAAGTGTGTATATGTGGTGTATGGGTGCTTGTGTTGGGTGCTAAAACCCTAGGGTGAAAGATTCCCGAAAGATCAGGGGGGAAACCCTGATTTTTGAACCCTAGAGTTGCCCCCTTTTGTGCAATTCAAAAACCAAGCAAAGTTCTAGATCTTGTCAAGATGTACAACTTTAGTGTTTTGAGTTTTTGAAGTTTCATTATAGAATTCAAAGTAATTTTGAAAATACAGAATTCAAGAAAGTGTCCCCTTTTCCAATTTGAACCTCCAATTCAAAATCTATTTGGAATTTTGAAAAGTGACCAATATGAAAGTTGTAGAGCTCAAAAAGTTGAACAACTTTGATGTTGGGAGTTTTTCAAGTTCTTTGGAAAAATCAAAAGTAATTTTGGAAATCCTGATCTGCCCCAATTCAAAAATTTGAATATTCCCAAATTGGATTTTGAACTTCAAACTGTTTGGTCAAATTCACCATGTTCCACTCAAAATTAGCTCTGGTCACCAAAATATGATTTGTAGCTTATAAAATTTTGCACAACTTTCATTTTGGTGGCAATTTGGCTTTAGTTCAAATTTTAGTCGAATTTCACAAAAAACAGAGAAGAGGGGATAAGGGCCAGCTACAGTGATCCGATGAGGATCACCGGTCCCTGTCCAGCGCAGCCGCCGCGCAGGCAGCGCCGCGCGCATGCGTGCGAGCACGCAGCTGCTTGCTGCCAGTGCCGCCAGGCGACATGGACGCCCCGGGCTCGCTTCCTCCTCCACTTGAGCCCCAGCGTGGACGACGCCGCCCGATTTCTCTGCCCACGACCATGGAACCCCGACGGCTCTCTCTTTCAAATTCACCGTGCTCAGTCCCTCTCGAGCCAAATTGAGCACTCCACTGCGTTCGCCACCTCCTTGCGAACCCAGTGCACCCTCGAGCTCACTCCCTAGTCCACTCAATCGCCGGAGCCCCTCTGTCTTCTCCAACTCCGGCCGGAACCGCCGCCGTGGAGCTCTTCCCGTGGCCACGGTGTTCCCGTCGGTACCACGCCTATCTAGCGGCCGTTTCAAGTTCTTTCCGTGCTCCAGTTGCTCATGCGCTCGCTCCTTCTCCCTGGGCGTGAACAGGTCCACCGAAACGACATCGCCAAGGCTAGAGCGCCCGCCCGACGACACCGCCTCCGTCGCCAGCGACCTTGGCTACTCCCGCGAGCCTTGCAACGTGAGCACCACCCTCTCTAACCTGCGTGGAAGCTCTCTAGCTCATCCGTTTGCGCTCTACCGAGCTCTAGTGGCCGGTCTACGGGTGACCGCCATGGCCGCCCGCCTCTCGCGTGGCCGAGGTGGAAGGGAAAGGGTAGAACGAGAGTAGAGGATGCCGACAGAGTCGCAAAGGCGAGGCGAAGCCGATGCGCACGCGCGCGCGGGCCGGGAACCACGCTAGCGGCGGCCAGAACCGTGGCCGAGCCGCCGTGCGCGGTAGAGACGAAGCTGACAAGTGGGGTCTTCCTGTCAGCGTCTCGCAGAGAGGAGAGGAGGGGGAGCCTGATGAGCGGGACCCGCCCGTCAGCGACCGCCTGAGGAAGGAGGAGGCGCGCGCAGCGCCTGTGTGGGCCGAGCGGGAGCGGGCCGGCCTGCGGGCCGATTTCCCGGCTGCTCGCTGCGCAGCAGTTTTTCTTTTTCTTTTTGTGCAGTTTTTGCTTTAAGTTTGATTTGGTGTAGAAAATTGTAGATTAATTCAAAAATCATGGAAATTTTTGTATAGCTTCCATAAAATGAATAGAACATAGGAAAAATATTAGGTTCTGTTTTCTAATAGTTAGCAAGTGTATAAAAATTACATCTTTTATTTAAGGAATAAAACTTCCAGGAATTTTAATAATTTACTGATATGTCCAAAAATCACCAAAATTTGGGGAATGTCTCTGAGGATTATTCCCTGGCTCCACACAAAATTTGGTGGCATTTGGATAATGTTTGAATAAAATATTATTAAACCCCTATTTAGTACTTAAATAATAATTCTAAAATAATTAGATGATAATTAGTTAAATCCTCCTAATTGGGGTCGAGTGATTTTGAAATTGTGTGGTGACCTAAGGTCATTAACCCTAACGACCTTTGGCATTTGGTTATTGTTTGGCACTAATGCTTAATTACTGTCATTAATAATTAATTAAGGTAAATAGGATTAATAAGTAATTAATTTGGGATAATTATGAATTAAGAGGAGTCTTAGTTTACAGATGCAACCTCTTGGGTAAAGACACTGAGTTGATAAGAAACTTTAATTACTGTTTAGTCTATGTTGCACCAAGAAGGCAAGTTGTACTCGACTTAGTCCTTCTTGCATATTTGTCATACGCATATCATGAGCATTCATCCTTTTTGCGTATAGTGCCCGTGACCGAAGGAGCGACCGTTGAACCGAACCCCGAGGTCGGTGCACCATTCGAGGAAGTCGGATCCGAGACTTGGGAAGTCTCCGAGGGTCCCTCTCTGCCCTGCAACCAAGGCAAGCCCCGGATGCATTAACCCCTCCTTGAATGTTTTAAATCTTTTATCACTTATGAATTGAAAATGCTGCATTAGGTAGTTGAGAATTGGGTTAACCTACTTGCTGCATTCACTACCTTGATTTTTGTTATCTTGTCCTTTGCACCGTTTATTTTAAAAATTGCGTAGAGATGCTTAGCCCTGCTACTAGATAGGTTTTCAAACAAAGTTTGAAGGGTTGTTGTGAAATACACTTATGATCTATGAAATTTCAATTTGAGACCGGTCGGTGGACTTGCTTTAAGAATGGAGTCTTAAAGAAGTGTCTCCAACTGTGTCAGTTAAGGACCGTTCCGTTGATGGCCTGCTAGGTTGAGACTTTATAGTACTACCCACTTGCCCTCGGTAAGCCCGATCTTGTAATCCCTCGACGCGAACAGCTACTCGCGCATTGGGCGTGGAGCGATGGCGAGAGTAGTGTGTACCCACCTTACGGATCCGAGATGACCAGGAAACATCTAGATCGGCTGTAGGATGATGGAGTACTGTGCTCTCGGGTGCCGCGAACCTGGTCAAATTTGGGGAGAGCTTGATTTGGGTTGACATATGCAAGATTTGGTTCTACATATGTCGGGTGGTTAGGAACTCCAGCTGGATTGCTAAGCGATTCGAATCGTCGTTGCTCCCCGATTGGGAGACTCAATTCCTTCGACCCTCATCGTAGATAATTATGCAACTAAGTGATAAAATGAGAAAGGGGAAATTGTCTCATGAGGTTCGGATCCCAATTCCCGGACTCAGAGTGACATGAAGCTATGGCCGTTGGATAGATAATACATTGAATAAGGACTAGGAGCTCATAGACTTGTCTGTGAGAGGCAACTAGATAGACTGTCCTCGAACTCCTCGGCCTCTCAAGGAGAGGAATTCGCGGGTAAAACTTGAAAGTAAAGATGCACTATTAGTAAGCTTTTCAGCAAAACACTTTGGCTCATTGGTTATCCACTCCTTGTCTACCCTAAGCCTGCATTCCCTAATTTCTCCTCTTTTCCTACCGGGTAAGTCTTGTTGAGTACTCCCATACTCAGGGTTTTATAACCCCTGTTGCAGGTGAAGCTCAAGAGCCGACTTGTTTCGGACCCTGTTGTGTGACCGTCGTCGAGGTTGACGACGAGGAAGAGTGAGCGTGACCCATGGGTAGGGTCTGTAAATTTGAAATCTGTGTTCTAAAGTTTAAGTTGCTCCGCTGGACCAGGCTTGTAATAACACTTCACTATTTGGAAGAACTCCTTTTGTAAATTAAGTTATGTAATACTTCCGCTGTTTTACTCTGAAATGTTATTTTGATCGTATATCGTCTGTGATACTGCAACGTCTTCGCAACGAGTGATCCTGGTGTTAAGGTGGCCACTTGCTATCCTGTAAGGGAGAGAAGAAGAAGTTCTCGTTAAGTGACCATCGCTAGTGGTCAGGACGAGTTCGCTTAATACTCCATAGGTAGCGGTGGGATGAGCGTCCTGAGGTGTTCATCGGACTTCTGGAGTGGGAGGATCCCCGGCGTCACCGTCAGAGGTCCTTGGGACAATGACAGGTGTCGGTGGGCCCAAACACTTAGGAGGTTCTGCCACAGCTGGTATCAGAGCATTCGTTGCTAGGATGACTGCTGTATCCTTTGAAAAACTTCAAAATCATTTGGATCTAATGCTATAAACTTGCCTATTTTGAGTCTAAGTGCTGTAGCCCTATCTTACCCCTGTCTGTAGGCCTTCTTAGAATTTTTGAAGTGGTGTGGTGGAGCAACATAAGGTATTGCCCTATGTTGTAAATTTTTAAGTAATATTGTTACGAATCTCTAGTACGACTCGTAAGTTCGTGCATGCATCATGATATATTACTTGGTTAAAGTTCCTTCCTCCTTATTCGGGTTGGGTTGCATAGAATCATTCCCATTCTTGCTAACCTTTAAGGTCTCTCTTACTAATCCAAACTTACCCTCTACAGGATGGGCCATTGGAAACAGACCCCGCGCAAGAGGACTGGTCCAAAAGGAGTCCCTAAACACCCGTTGGCCCCACGAAGCGATCAAGCAAGCAGTAGCCGTTCACCGCCTCAGCAGGAGGTGGACAGGTTGTCCGCCGAGTTGACCGAAGTGATGAGAGAAAGGATGTACAACGTCATGGAGATCGGTGAACTTAAAGCCCAACTAACCAAAGAAAAACAAGCCACAGAGAACTGTGAGGCCATGCTGTCCCGTATGGTGGAGGAGAGGAATGCCGCTATTGCCCGAGAAGAGGAAGCCAGGAGTGCACGCAGGCACGAGCTGACCAGGATGAAGGCAAAGCTGGACAAAACCAAGTACCTTAAAGATCTGTACGTGAAGATGACGGCCACGGTCACCGCGCAGCGGGATGTCGCGTGGCAGTGGGAGGACTAGCTCCAGTTGGAGAAGCTGGAGCTGGCACATCATTTAGACACCGTCAATGACTTGGCAATGCAATATCGTGATATTGCATTTGACCTATATCATCAACTCCATCCACCTCTAGGCGAAGGAGAGATGGATACGAACGGAGAGTTGGCGGATGCTGGGGAACCCGATCAAGACCCTAGTGACGGGGAGGAGTCTGACTCCGGTGATGACAACCCGGCGGGTAATCTTGACGATGGCAATGACGACCCGGGCTACAGCTCTGGCCACACCGACTAGTTCGGTGAAGCCGCGGGCAACGTCGTTGTAGGATTTCTAGTTTACCGTAGTGGGGTCAGGTTTGTAGTATAAAGTTTTCTTTCAGTCTAAGAAGTTGTACACGTTTGTTTGCAGTATGTTGAACTGATGTTTGATAAATAAATGGAAGTATGTAAGATATGTTCTAAGTTATGAATTTCATGTGGTAACAAGTACCTATAACTTTTGTAGCAGATGCCGATGCGTACCCGAGGATCTGATGGAGCCGGGACGTCTCAGGGAGGGGAGGATATCCCCAACCCTCCACCTGCTCCACCTTCTCTGGCTGATGCCATTGCTATCCTTTTGAGTGCCACTACCGACAACGCTCGCTTGCTGCGCGAGTTAGCACAACGTCAACCACACCCCGCCCCAAACCTCAGAGCACAGCACAATGGGGACGGAGAAACTCGGTACGTGGACTTTACCGAGACCAGGCCCCCGGTATTCACAAAGGCTGATGAGCCGTTAGAAGCGGATGACTAGCTCCGGACCATGGAGCACAAATTCAGTCTGATTCGATGTTCGGAAACTCAGAAGCCCCTGTTCGCAGCTCAGCAGCTTCGGGGAGCTGCGGGTGCCTGGTGGGAGAACTTTCTAGCCATCCAAGCTCCGGGACACCAGGTTACCTGGCCAGAGTTTAAGGACGCGTTCCGCGCCGATTACATCCCTGAAGGGCTCATGGCCATGAAGGCCGAAGAGTTTCTCGCCTTGCAGCAAGGCGATAAAAGTGTCATGGAGTACGTGGCAAAATTTAATCATCTTTCTCAATATGCCACAGACCATGTGAACACGGATAGAAAGAAGAAAGCCTGTTTCATGCGTGGTCTAAACACTAAACTTCAGACCATGATGACCACCTGTCAAAATGCTACCTTCTACGAGGCGGTAAATATTGCCATCGCCTCAGAAGAAAAGAATAGAAAGCACAAAGAAGCCAAGAAGAAGGCTGCTTCTTCCTCCCTCTCTGGTCACGGTCAAAAGCGCCAGAGAATCATTTATCATCCGCAGGGCCACGGACGCTTTCAAGCGCCGTCACCTTATCGTGGTCCCTTCTCCCCTCCACAATATAGACCAGGGCAGCAGGTATACCCTCAACCTCCTGCCATCGTCACTGCACCACGCCAGCCGAACGCCCCAGGTGTTCGTCCCACTGCTCCGCCCAGCCACAATTATCCTTGTTTCAATTGTGGTAAGCCTGGGCATTTTTCTAAAGAATGCCCTTACCCCCTCCAAACCATCCCCACCTTCCAAAGGCCACCCACTGGCCAACCCCAGCCAAGCCAATTCAGGACTGGGGCTCAGAAAGGACAACAGGTGCAAAAGGGTAGACCCGTAAAGAAGACGGGGCAAGTCTTCCATACAGAGGTGGAGACGATACCGGAAGGAGAACCGGTGATGATGGGTACGTTTCCTGTTGCGAAACATCCTGCTTTAATGCTTTTCGATTCTGGTGCATCTCATACATTCATCAACCGCACCTTTGTGTTAAAGCATGGCATACCCATTGGGGAAACGAAAGATCATTTTTATATACAGTCGCCAGGAGGACGGTTGATGTAAAAAGAAATGGTTCACCAGGTACCCATCGAATTTAGTGGGCATAGTTTTCCCACTAGCATGATTGTTCTTAAGGACCAAGAGATTGATGTCATACTAGGCATGCATGAACTGGATGGCACAACGAGGGGTTGTGCTAGACACTTTGCATCGAACCATTAAAATACCATTGCCCCATGAGAATTCCTATCTGCTAATTCAATTAGTTACTCCCAAGCAGGCAATTGGGCAAGTTCATGCCACTAATGTGTCTGCAGTCCAAGATATCCCGGTAGTTCGGGATTTTCCGGATGTGTTTCCTGAAGCCTTACCAGGTCTGCCCCCGGACCGGGATGTCTAGTTCAGTATAGAATTGAAACCAGGGACAGCCCCAATATCTCGAAGAGCCTACAGAATGGCACCGAAAGAACTGGCCGAATTAAAAACCCAACTACAAGAGCTGTTACAGAAAGGTTTTATTCAGCCCAGCTCCTCACCATGGGGTTGCCCAGCCTTATTTGTGAAAAAGAAAGATCAAACACTAAGGCTGTGTGTCGATTATCGTCCCCTGAATGAGGTGACGATTGAGAACAAGTACCCATTGCCCCGTATTGACTTACTATTTGACCAGTTGGCCGGGGCCAAAGTGTTCTCAAAAATTGATTTGAGATCAGGGTACCACCAAATTAAAATTAGGCCGGAGGATGTACCCAAAACGGCGTTTACAACCCATTATGGGTTGTATGAATACTTGGTGATGTCTTTTGGGTTGACTAATGCACCAGCCCATTTCAAGTACCTGATGAACTCTGTCTTCATGCCAGAACTAGACAAATTTGTGGTCGTCTTCATTGATGACATCTTGATTTATTCCAAGACCAAGAAAGAACATGCTGAACATCTGAGGATTGTGCTGACCCGTCTTAGGGAGCATCAATTATATGCCAAGTTCAGCAAATGTGAGTTCTGGCTGGACAAAGTCCATTTCCTGGGTGATGTATTATCAGCAGAGGGAGTCGCTGTAGACCCAGGCAAAGTAGAAGAAGTGTTGAATTGGAAGCCCCCGACTACGGTACATGAGGTCCGTAGTTTTCTGGGTATGGCGGGATATTACCGTCGTTTTATCCCAGACTTTTCAAGAGTCGCCAAACCAATCACGACCTTGCTCAAGAATCAAACAAAATTTCTTTGGTCACCTCAATGTGAGCAAGCCTTTCGAACTCTAAAAGGATTATTGACAACTGCACCTGTCTTAGTCCAGCCAGATATTGAAAAGCCCTTTGATGTGTATTGTGACGCATCAGGAATATGGATAGGCTGTGTGCTAATGCAGGAGGGTCGCGTAATTGCATATGCTTCCAGGCAGCTTAAACCACATGAAGAGAATTACCCGACCCATGATCTTGAACTAGCCGCCGTAGTACATGCATTAAAGATCTGGCGCCATTACCTGTTGGGAAGCACTTGTCATCTATACACAGATCACAAGAGCTTGAAGTATATCTTCACTCAAGCTGAATTGAATATGCGCCAGCGAAGGTGGCTAGAGTTGATTAAAGATTACGACCTTGAGGTGCATTATCACCCGGGCAAGGCAAATGTAGTCGCTGATGCCCTCAGTCGTAAGGCTCACTGTAATTGTTTAACAGTGACGCCTAAAGATATAACTTTGTGCCAAGAGCTAGAGAACTTGGGGATTGAAATGATTTCCCAAGGAAGCCTTGCCAATCTAAAGATTGATTTTAATCTCGAAGCTCAGATCATAGAGGCACAAAAGGAAGATAAAGGCATGAAATATCTTAAAGAGAAAATTTCTAATAGCGCACCCACAGACTTTAAGGTGGATGATGCAGGAGTGATCTGGTTCAAGAACCGGTTAGTGGTTCAACAAATCGTGGATGAAGCTCATACTACCAGATATTCTATTCATCCGAGAAGCAATAAGATGTATCAGGACCTAAAGCAAAGGTTTTGGTGGACGAAAATGAAGATAGAAATAGCTCGCTATGTGGCCCAATGTGACACCTGCCGAAAGGTCAAAGCTATTCATCTCAAATCCGCTGGAGAGTTGCAACCTTTGCCTATTCCAGCATGGAAATGGGATGATATTAGTATGGATTTCATAGTAGGGTTGCCAAAGATAGCCAAAGGCTTTGATTCAATTTGGGTCATTGTAGATCGTCTCACCAAAACAGCACACTTCTTGCCTGTAAAGACATTATATCCTACCTCCACCTATGCTAAGATTTATTTTGATCGTATACTAAGTCTGCATGGGGTGCCAAAGACAATAGTGTCAGATAGAGGCACACAATTTGTCTCCCAATTCTGGAAATATTTACACGAGTCCTTGGGCACCAAACTTTTATACAGTACAGCCTACCACCCTCAAACCGGTGGGCAAACTGAAAGGGTGAATCAAACCCTAGAAGATCTATTAAGATCTTATGCCCTGAATTTTCCAGATAAGTGGGATGACTGCTTGCCTCTAGCAGAGTTTTCTTACAACAATAGCTACCAAGAGAGTATCAAGATGGCTCCCTTTGAGGCACTATATGGTCGTCGATGTCGAACTCCATTACACTGGTCGGAGCCCGGAGAAAGATGGTTCTTCGGGGTTGACTTAGTGAAAGAGACTGAGAACAAAGTTAGACAAATCCAAAATAACTTGAAGGTTGCTCAGTCTCGGCAGAAAAGCTAAACCGATAAAAGACATCGACCGTTAAGGTTCGCTAAAGGTGATCATGTGTATTTGAAAGTATCCCCAATGAAAGGAGTAAATCGTTTTGGTGTTAAAGGCAAGTTAGCGCCCCATTACATTGGTCCATTTCCAATCATTGACCGATGTGGACAGGTAGCTTACCGCCTTAAACTGCCCGAACGATTATCCGGGATACATAATGTGTTCCATGTGTCTCAATTGAAAAAGTGTCTTCGGGTACCAGACCAAGTTCAAGATGTCGAAGATGTAGAACTTGAACCGGATCTGACTTATGCGGAATACCCTATCCGAGTATTGGACCAAAGAGATAGAGTAACTCGAAGAACAACTACCAAGTGGTACAAGGTGCAATGGAGCCAGCACTCTGAAGAGGAAGCCACATGGGAATCTGAAGATTTTCTAATGGAGAATTTCCCTGAGTTCTACGCTTCTCATCAAGACAACATTTGATAAATAGGGAGTGTACTCTAGTGAAGGAAAGGAATAGTTAAAGTCATGTACTTAGTGCACATATATGTTTATAATGGAATAGTTTTCCCCAGCTTCTTGTTTTATGAAGAGAGTCGAAGATGAAATAGTTTGACACATTTCCTTTTCCATTACATACCCTAAGGCTTTAAATCTCGGGGACAAGATTTCTTTAAGGGGGAAGGGCTGTAACATCCCCGATGTTACGGTTACTAAAATTTGGATCATGTCATCATGAGCATTGCATTGCATACCTGTTAAGCACATTATTATGCATCCACCTAAAACAAGTTTATTTTGAATGGTTGTGCTTAGGGAATTAAAGTGTGTATATGTGGTGTATGGATGCTTGTGTTGGGTGCTAAAACCCTAGGGTGAAAGATTCCCGAAAGATTAGGGGGGGGAAACCCTGATTTTTGAACCCTAGAGTTGCCCCCTTTTGTGCAATTCAAAAACCAAGCAAAATTTGAGGTTGAGTTCAAAAGCAGAGTTGTAGATCTTTTCAAGATGTACAACTTTAGTGTTTTGAGTTTTTGAAGTTTCATTATAGAATTCAAAGTAATTTTGAAAATACAGATTTCCAGAAAGTGTTCCCTTTTCCAATTTGAACCTCCAATTCAAAATCTATTTGGAATTTTGAAAAGTGACCAACATGAAAGTTGTAGAGCTCAAAAAGTTGAACAACTTTCTTGTTGGGAGTTTTTCAAGTTGTTTGGAAAAATCAAAAGTAATTTTGGAAATCCTGATCTGCCCCAATTCAAAAATTTGAATTTTCCCAAATTGGATTTTGAACTTCAAACTGTTTGGTCAAATTCACCATGTTCCACTCAAAATTAGCTCTGGTCACCAAAATATGATTTGTAGCTTATAAAATTTTGCACAACTTTCATTTTGGTGGCAATTTGGCTTTAGTTCCAATTTTGGTCGAATTTCACAAAAAACAGAGAAGAGGGGATAAGGGCCAGCTACAGTGATCCGATGAGGATCACCGGCCCCTGTCCAGCGCAGCCGCCGCGCAGGCAGCGCCGCGCGCATGCGTGCGAGCACGTAGCTGCTTGCGGCCAGTGCCGCCAGGCGACGTGGACGCCTTGGGCTCGCTTCCTCCTCCACTTGAGCCCCAGCGTGGACGATGCCGCCCAATTTCTCTGCCCACGACCAAGGAATCCCGACGGCTCTCTCTTTCAAATTCACCGTGCTCAGTCCCTCTCGAGCCAAATTGAGCACTCCACCGCGTACGCCACCTCCTTGCGAACCCAGTGCACCCCCGAGCTCACTCCCTAGTCCACTCAATCGCCGGAGCCCCTCTATCTTCTCCAACTCCGGCCGGAACCGCCGCCGTGGAGCTCTTCCCGTGGCCACGGTGTTCCCGTCGGTACCACGCCTCTCTAGCAGCCGTTTCAAGTTCTTTCCGTGCTCCAGTTGCTCATGCGCTCGCTCCTTCTCCCTGGGCGTGAACAGGTCCACCGGAACGACATCACCAAGGCTAGAGCGCCTGCCCGACGACACCGCCTCCGTCGCCAGCGACCTTGGCCACTCCCGCGAGCCTTGCAACGTGAGCACCACCCTCTCTAACCTGCGTGGAAGCTCTCTAGCTCGTCTGTTTGCGCTCTACCGAGCTCTAGTGGCCGGTCTACGGGTGACCGCCATGGCCGCCCGCCTCTCGCGTGGCCGAGGTGGAAGGGAAAGGGTAGAACGAGAGTAGAGGATGTCGACAGAGTCGCAAAGGCGAGGCGAAGCCGATGCGCACGCGCGCGCGGGCCAGGAACCACGCTAGCGGCAGCCAGAACCGTGGCCGAGCCGCCGTGCGCGGTAGAGACGAAGCTGACAAGTGGGGTCTTCCTGTCAGCGTCTCGCAGAGAGGAGAGGAGGGGGAGCCTGACGAGCGGGACCCGCTCGTCAGCGACCGCCTGAGGAAGGAGGCGCGCGCAGTGCCCGTGTGGGCCGAGCGGGAGCGGGCCGGCCTGCGGGCCGATTTCCCGGCTGCTCGCTGCGCAGCAGTTTTTCTTTTTCTTTTTGTGCAGTTTTTGCTTTAAGTTTGATTTGGTGTAGAAAATTGTAGATTAATTCAAAAATCATGGAAATTTTTGTAAAGCTTCCATAAAATGAATAGAACATAGGAAAAATATTAGGTTCTGTTTTCTAATAGTTTGCAAGTGTATAAAAATTACCTCTTTTATTTAAGGAATAAAATTTCTAGGAATTTTAATAATTTATTGATATGTCCAAAAATCACCAAAATTTGGGGAATGTCTCTGAGGATTATTCCCTGGCTCCACACAAAATTTGGTGGCATTTGGATAATGTTTGAATAAAATATTATTAAACCCCTATTTAGTACTTAAATAATAATTCTAAAATAATTAGATGATAATTAGTTAAATCCTCTAGTTAAATCCTCCTATTTGGGGTTGAGTGATTTTGAAATTGTGTGGTGACCTAAGGTCATTAACCCTAACGACCGTTGGCATTTGGTTATTGTTTGGCTCTAATGCTTAATTACTGTCATTAATAATTAATTAAGAATTAATTAAGGTAAATAGGATTAATAAGTAATTAATTTGGGATAATTATGAATTAAGAGGAGTCTTAGTTTACAGATGCAACCTCTTGGGTAAAGACACTGAGTTGATAAGCAACTTTAATTATTGTTTAGTCTATGTTGCACCAAGAAGGCAAGTTGTACTCGACTTAGTCCTTCTTGCATATTTGTCATACGCATATCATGAGCATTCATCCTTTTTGCGTATAGTGCCCGTGACCGAAGGAGCGACCGTTGAACCGAACCCTGAGGTCGGTGCTCCGTTCGAGGAAGTCGGATTCGAGACTTGGGAAGTCTCCGAGGGTCCCTCTCTACCCTGCAACCAAGGCAAGCCCCGGATGCATTAACCCCTCCTTGAATGTTTTAAATCTTTTATCACTTATGAATTGAAAATGCTGCATTAGGTAGTTGAGAATTGGGTTAACCTACTTGCTGCATTCACTACCTTGATTTTTGTTATCTTGTCCTTTGCACCGTTTATTTTAAAAATTGCGTAGAGATGCTTAGCCCTGCTACTAGATAGGTTTTCAAACAAAGTTTGAAGGGTTGTTGTGGAATACACTTATGATCTACGAAATTTCAATTTGAGACCGGTCGGTGGACTTGCTTTAAGAATGGAGTCTTAAAGTAGTGTCTCCAACTGTGTCGGTTAAGGACCGTTCCGTTGATGGCCTGCTGGGTTGAGACTTTATAGAACTAGCCACTTGCCCTCGGTAAGCCCGATCTTGTAATCCCTCGACGCGAACAACTACTCGCACACTGGGCGTGGAGCGATGGCGAGAGTAGTGTGTACCCACCTTACGGATCTGAGATGACCGGGAAACATCTAGATCGGCTGTAGGATGGTGGAGTACTGTGCTCTCGGGTGCCGCGAACCTGGTCAAATTTGGGGAGAGCTTGATTTGGGTTGACATATGCAAGATTTGGTTCTACATATGTCGGGTGGTTAGGAACTCCAGCTGGATTGCTAAGCGATTCGAATCGTCGTTGCTCCCCAATTGGGAGACTCAATTCCTTCGACCCTCATCGTAGATAATTATGCAACTAAGTGATAAAATGAGAAAGGGGAAATTGTCTCATGAGGTTCGGATCCCAATTCCCAGACTCAGAGTGACATGAAGCTATGGCCGTTGGATAGATAATACATTGAATAAGGACTAGGAGCTCACAGACTTGTCTGTGAGAGGCAACTAGATAGACTGTCCTCGAACTCCTCGGCCTCTCAAGGAGAGGAATTCGCGGGTAAAACTTGAAAGTAAGGATGCACTATTAGTAAGCTTTTCAGCAAAACACTTTGGCTCCTTGCTCAGCCACTCCTTGTCTACCCTAAGTCTGCATTCCCTAATTTCTCCTCTTTTCCTACCGGGTAAGTCTTGTTGAGTACTCCCGTACTCAGGGTTTTATAACCCCTGTTGCAGGTGAAGCTCAAGAGCCAACTTGTTTTGGACCCTGTTGTGTGACCGTCGTCGAGGTTGACGACGAGGAAGAGTGAGCGTGACCCATGGGCAGGGTCTGTAAATTTGAAATCTGTGTTCTAAAGTTTAAGTTGCTCCACTGGACCAGGCTTGTAATAACACTTTACTATTTGGAAGAACTCCTTTTGTAAATTAAGTTATTTAATACTTCCGCTGTTTTACTCTAAAATGATATTTTGATCGTATATCGTCTGTGATACTGCAACGTCTTCGCAACGAGTGATCCTGGTGTTAAGGTGGCCACTTGCTATCCTGTAAGGGAGAGAAGAAGAAGTTCTCGTTAAGTGACTATCGCTAGTGGTCAGGATGAGTTCGCTTAATACTCCACAGGTACGGTTGGATGAGCGTCCTGAGGTGTTCATCGGACTTCTGGAGTGGGAGGATCGCCGGCGTCACCGTCAGAGGTCCTTGGGACAATGACAGGTGTCGGTGGGCCCAAACACTTAGGAGGTTCTGCCACAATTTTCCCAGAAACCAGGAAGAACTTGAAGAGATGGCTAATGCGCGGGTTCCCGATGAGTTCATCTTCTGCAGGGACGCCAATACTTATCGGATGGAGTCAAGGGAAAATCATCGCCCATCGGTAAGGCAGCGGCAACTTCTTCCATGGTGACCAGAGGGGTTGACCAGGACACAGAAGAGAAGACTGCAGCGCGAGAGGCGAGAAGAGTTAAGCAAGGGCGAGAACTCTGGCCAGTCTGGTGATCAGCAACAACCAGATCCTAAGGGAAAAGGGCCATCGGCAGACATCAACATGGTATTCATGTTGCCGATGGAATTCCTTGTGCCATCCAGTGATGATGAATTGGAGTTTTTCGACCAAATACCTCAGTTGGCTCTGGATCCGATGACAACCATATTTGAAAAGCCTGCCGATGATGAAAGGCAACATCTTAAGGCTCTGTTTGTCAAAGGAAGGGTTGATGGTCAGCAGATGACCAAGATTTTAATTGATGGTGGAGCTGCTATCAATATCATGCCATACACAGTGTATCGGAAGCTTGGAAAAGGAGATCAGGATTTGACCAAGACCGATATGATGCTTAAAGACTTTGAAGGGAATGTGTCTCCGATCAAGGGAGCCATATGCGTTGAATTGACCATCGGCAGTAAAACCTTGCCGACAACCTTCTTCGTGATCAGTGGAAAGGGTGCTTATAACTTACTGTTGGGAAGAGATTGGATTCATGCCAATTGTTGCATCCCGTCTACAATGCACCAGTGCTTGGTCCAGTGGGTAGGCGACAAGATTGAGATTGTCCCGGGAGATTCTTTCTATGTTATTGCATCGGCAGAGGCAGACACCTACGAGAGAACTAGGTGTATTTCAGGAGAAGTTTGAGAAAAGGATTTTCTCAAGGTTGCCGATTGTTGACACTTCTTAACGCAACCACCGGATATCGGCGACGGCGCCAGAAGTGCCCTGGTAGGGTAACTCTATTTACTATTGGATAATTCCGCAAGCGCACAGAATGTACCGCTGTAGCACTTCACCAAGGAGTATTCCAAGGTATCGTAATTTATATTTTCCCAAGGGAAAGCGGCTAAGTGTGTTTAACAAAAAGGGGAATGAGATTCCTTGAGTTGTCTAGTATCAACTAGTGAATAAGGGTGGTAAATAACGAATAGGAAGGGTAGTGGTGAATCCAAGGTCCTATGCTAAAGGTAAATGGTAGAGTTAGCTAGGTGGGAGGACAACGAGTGAGTAAAGGACTCCTATGTATCTAACTTGACTTCTGTGACTTACTTTAATAGATAATTGCCTTAACTACGCTAGAGCCTTACTAACTGTGTGCGAGGGATAGCCGAGCTGGTAAGACGCTTAGAAGGTTTTTCACCTAACCCCTTACCGAAAGCGACTATTGGGCTTATGGACGCCTTACCTTTTAAGAACTAGCCTGTACGTGAGGAGAACCTAATGCCGCCCACGATCTGTCACCTACTAGGGAGTGCGCTCCTACTTTCCGTTCAAGCCAGCGGTAATCAAAGGTAATCTTAAGTATGAGCACCACGCTCACACTTAATCCTACAACTCTAACTAGTTGCAGCTAGCTAGAGCTCCTATACAAGATAGGACGATGATGCACACACAGGAGTGGTTACAGGTCACTAACTTCACTAAGACAACTATATTACTAAAGTAAATGCACAACAAGACTAAAAGACTTGCACTAAGTAAGAACTCAGTAAAGTAAAGTAAGAATAATATATTAATAAAAGGAAAGTCTTACAAAAGTAGAAAGGTACAAGAGCTATACCAGACTCTCCAGAAGACGACTCCGGAGACCCCGAGCTTCGCTCGACTCGACTCTAACTCCCACTCTAGACTAACTACTACTCTACTTGTATGCTTGGAACTTGTAATGCACTTGGCCTTGGAATTGCACACTTGAAATGAAGGGTGGAGGCTGCCTTTTATAGAGGGAGATGGAGTAGGGGTTACTCCATCGCCACGTCATCGATCCGCGTGACATCTTCTCTCCACCCTTGGATCAAACCGACCTCACAACCGCCATTTGATCAACGGCAGGGGCAAATCAACATGTGGGACATGTGGGGAAGGTCGGTGGGAGGCCACCGACCCTGGAACCGCCTTTGATGTGGGGTCGGGCGACCCCACTTCTGGGCCTCTGGGCCCACCAGCAGTGTCCACAGGGGTCCCTTATGTCGGTGGACTAGGTGGCACACCTGGGTCCCACCAAAGAGGGGTCGGGCGACCCCCTCCCTGTGGGCCCAGGGTGTCACCTGTTGTCCCCTCGATCTCCTCTTGATGATTTTGATGTTGGCTTTGTCAAATAATGTCTTGAATTTGTTGTTCCTGCATAAACAAGCTAAGAGTACAAGTGGAACTAGTTATGGATAAAATATGTTCATGTCATGTCATTTCCCCTTGCAACCGAGGCATGTTGACGGTGTTTTGTATGTGGATTTCTATGGTATATCCACCGTCAACAAGATCCCCCAAGCTTAACCTTTGCTCGTCCCGAGCAAACAATCAAACTTAGCCTCGGTGGATCAGGTATTGTTACTATGTTCACATTTCAAGAGTACCATGTGTACAACAAAGTTCTTCTCTTTGCATGAAAAATTTAGCTATGTAAACTTACCCCTATTACCTTAGTCCCTTATGGGGCTTATGGATTTTCCTTTGTCTTAGGTGGTTGAGAGACAGAACAGTTTGACTTGAGCACTAACTTTCTCATTCTTAGCAAGTTTCATATCAGAGGTTTTGTGATATTTTCAAAAGAAAGCTTAAATGTTCCTCTTATGGTTCTCTCATGTCACTCAAATGGTGTATGATTCCTCACCAAGGCATATGGTAAGAGTTGCCTTCTCTATTTCATCCTATTTCTAAAAGGCTTATGTGGAGTTCAAGGTAGGGATGAAAGGAGATAGCATACTTACTTTGCATGTATTGCGAAGTCAAAGCTCGGATCCTTGAAGAGAAGTGTCATACTCCCAGATCAAGATGTGCAAGTGTGATATATGGTGGACTAGGTTGCTCCTTTATTTGATAGACTCTCTATGTATTGAGACATGGCTAGCATTTTTTTCTTCTTTTTTTTTCTTTTTTTTTATATATGAGCTTTCATGTGCTCAATTTTCTTTTTCTGTGGACTTGCACATGTCCATCTTTTTATTTCATTTTGCCTAGCCTTTTGATGTCTCATTTACCAAATAATGCTTAGAGAGATGTTCTAACATTTAGAGTATGGAGCAACCTATTTAGTGGATGCGAAATACATGTGGTTGCGTACTTCCAGTGTAGAAGCAGCATATATATATGTGGTGTGTACGTGATCTTGATCTTAGGAGCATGAAAAGTCTCTTAACAAGGGTCAACAAGACTTGACGACACTCAACCCAAAGCAAATAGCTTATGTGGAAAGGTTGCAATTATGTAAAGTAGATATGGCTGTGGTAGGAATTCATCACCATTGAGGAACAATTAAGGTTTTGATCATTTTAAGAATAAATCTCTGATAATCATGCATGCTTAGAAAAATATTATAGTAGCTCTTGTCTTACTATCTCATGTCCCACAACAACTTAGACTTAGTTCTAACACTTGCAACCCACAAAGTTTTTAGGTTCATGGCAGTTTAAGTGAGCTAAGTGATCCATACTTAGTGAAATACTAAGTTGTATACTAGGCACTAGAGAAACATTAACAAGCAACTAGTCATCATTTCCATGAGGGATATAAACATACATGAAGCATATATGCTAAAGGGAAATGCTAATAAATATTTTTTTTAAGTAAGAATGATAAAATGCATGAAAATAAATAGGATAGAATACTTACCTTAGTGGGGGAGAGGATCTCCCCCAAGCTAGATCTTCGCTCACTGTGGTGGCGGAAAATTCTGGTACCATCCAGCCCAGCGTTGTGCGTCTTCCTCTCGCACACGTCGGATATGTTGGCCGTTTTGTAACGCCAGTTGCAATGTTGCTTCTTGCCCAATCTGCAATTCGCCCATGTCATTAATGAGACTGTCCATACCTGTGGGCTGGTGACGCCTAGCCTTGTCCCTTGGGCGTGGAGTGCGTTGTGGAGGTAGACCCATGGAGTCTGAAGCATCTACTGACATCGCTTCATCGCCCTCTTCAACGTCATGGTGCGAGGATCCTCCTTGCTCCATCTGGGCGGCTTGCATCATCCTTCTTGTCACCCTGCGTGTCCCTGCAATATCTGGACTTGCCACTTGGGCTAGTCTAATGGTAAGTGTGCGGACCCCATACAACCGGCGCCTCGCACATGGGAGAGGAATTTCGGTTGTATAGCCCGGATAAATCATTTTAAGTTCACCATTTGGATTTCTTATGAGCATGTTAGCATTGATAAAGAAGTTCTCATCTACCACTCCTCTAACATAGCCAATGTCTTCAAAATAATGTGATTCAAGTAATCCAAAAGTATCGGCTATTCGAGTAATAAAGGATGTGAAATAGATGGGCTTCCCATACTCAATAGAGTTAAGCCAATAGTTCACTAGCAGTTTCACAGGGGAGACCTTGATTTTACTAACCATGGCATAGAGAATTTTAAGTTCATCATCAATTAAAGTATCAGTTCCCATGCCAGGATATAGAGTGCACATGATCCAGAAGTGAAGAAAGCGCAAGGTTGGATTATGGATTTCAATGGGAGTAGGATTTGAACAATCATTAGAGCCAGAAATTGCTTTCCAGAATCTAAATTTATCGAACATTCTAGTGGCATGATCTAGATCAAGTTCACATTCATGTTCACACCCTAAAGCAGTGTTTAGCAAACTCCAATTTAATTGATGTTCTTGCTCACACATGCGAAAAGATATTCCATTATTTGTGAGTTTTAGGGTGCATAGAAATTCCTTAGCAAGCAATTCTTTTCCAAATTCAGGCACTTGCCAAAAACTACTCCAACCAATTGCTCTAAACACCTTATCGAATTCAACATCCATACCTGTGCGGGCCAAAAGGTCCGGATCGATGATGCTAGTGTGTAGGAAGAGACCCTCTCGGATGATGTAGTACCTTTGCAACTCTTCTTGGCTTAACATGAGGCCGCTCTCGGGCTCTCTCATCCTTGATGGAGGCTCGTAGGGTACCATCCCATGGTAACCTTCTTCTTCCTCCCTTCCATGAGCATGGTGAGAGCCTTGAGAAGAGCTCTCACCCTTTGCTTTCTTGAACTTGCCGAAGATATGCTTCTTCATCCTCCTACACAAGTGAGGCAAACCAAGCTCCTACTACTACTACTATGCAAGGGGAATCTTTTTGGGTTTTTGTTTTGATGACTATTTCTAAACTAAACTTGAGAAATGGCTTGTAACAAAGAGAGAAGAGAAAGGATTGTGAGCTCGAAATGGTTCTGGTGGTTTTGGGTGTGGAGTTGAGCTCACAATGCTGTGGTATTTATAGGGGGAGAAGGGCAAGTAGTGGACCCACAATATAGGGGTCGGCCGACCCCCCCTAGAAGCACTTTGAATTTGAACTTAGCTTTATACAGGGAACCATTCTGCATGCTTTCAAGATTTTGCAGAGATGGTCCAAAATGGGGGTCGGCCGACCCCCATCCTAGCCCCTCCTCCACTTTAAACATTGTGTCATTGATTGTCCAGAAAAGTAAAGGCTAGGTGTGGACCAAAAGTTTTCAAATTGTTTCTGAGATTCCCTGTTTTAGTGCTTTGTGAAAGGTAAAAGATGAATGGCAAAAGTGGAGACATGTCTAAAGTGATTCCTATGGACCATGGGAGCACTCAAGCATGCCTAGGTGACCACTTTGCAGAATTTAAGCTAGTGGAGTGGTCCCAAAAGAATCAAAGATGAAAGGAGCATCTTATGACTAAAGTAAAGGATCAAGGGACCACTCTTTTTCAAACTTTAGCTAGTGTTACAAGCATAGGACTCCATTGTGATTCAAATGGTGGCCAGCAGGAGGCAAGTGGGGCCAATATGGGGGTCGGCCGACCCCCACATTGGAGCTCCCAGAGCATCCAAGTGCTGGGTTGGAACCTCTATGACTAGCAAGGTTGAAATGTGGTGAAGTGGGCCCCAAGGTGGGGTCGGGCGACCCCCCTTTGGGAGCTCCAGCAGCTCAAATTTTTATGACAAGTTATTCTCAAGATTTTATTTATTATGGCTAAACATTTTGTCGAGATAAGATATGCAAAATTCAAAGTAAGAATGCAATTGAAAAGTGAATAGTAGAAATTGAAATGCAGAAAATAAATATGGGATAACTACTGATTTACCTTATCAGCAAGGGCTCCATGTTTTAGGTCCGTAGAGCAGGACCTCTCCATCTTGTTCATTCTTCGGGTGCATCAGATGGTCCCGGAGACGTGGACCTTGATTGCACCTCTTTCTCCCGCCATACTTGCTTGGTATTGATTTTTGGTTCAGCGGGTTCCTCTTCTTTCTTTTCGGCCCTTTTGGCCGACTTACCTCTCTTGTCCCTTCGGCGTCGGATGTGGCGAGGCTTAGTCGGAGGTTCTTTGTCCTTCACCTGCATGTTAGCTTTATAACCATTGAATGGACATTTTACCTTCCATCCTGGGAATTGGAGGTGAATCTGGCCGGACCCCACATAGATGACTGCATTGACCGTGTTGAGGAATGGCCTTCCCAAGATGATCGAGACATCATTATTGGATCCCATATCCAAAATGATGAAGTCGGCAGGGTCGTAGTCGTCTTGGACCTTTACCAGTATGTCCCTTGCCAACCCCTCAGGGAACCTGATCGTCTGATCTGCCATCTGCAAACGAACAAATGTGGGGTGAAAAGGCCCCCCTAGCAAATTATCATAAGTTACCTTGGCCATGATGTTGACACCCGATCCAAGGTCGCAGAAGGCGTTGTGGAAGATTTGCGGTCCGATCTCACAGGTGATGGTCGGCAGGCCTGGGTCGTCTTTCTTGGTGATGAAGGGCGAATCCAGAAGATAGCTCCAGTTGGATTGTACCGGAGGCTTACCGAACCTCGTAGTAACTAGTTTAACTCCTTCAATTGGGTCCTCAGGTTTCCCTGGGATCTTACCTTGCTCGAAGGATGGGACAGCTGCTGCTAATTGAGCTAATTGTGTTTCTAGCATTTTGTTAAAGCTCAACTGATTTTTCATAGCAGAGTTAAAGCTATCCAACTTTTCACTTAAGTTTTCAAGGATCTTATCATTAGCCATCATTTTCTTGTTAATGCTATCATTGATTTTAGATTGGCCTAAGACAAGATCTCTAAGAGAAGGTTGGTTACCAAAAGAATTATTGAAATTTTGATTGTAACCATTACCTTGATTACCTTGGTAGAAGGGGCGCGAGTTCCATTGCTGTTGTTGGGGCCGGTACCCATTGTTGTTGTTGTTGTTGATGAAGCTCACTTCCTCCTTTGTTTCGGGACAATTGTTTCCCGAATGATCATCTCCTCCGCACACTTCGCACCATGAATCAGATTCAATGGCCCGTGTAGTGGCGTAAGGTTGAATGGCCTCTTGCTTGGAACTTTCTTCCATCTTCTTCATTAAGAGGTCCATCTTAGCAGAGAGCATGTCCACCTCATTCAAGGCATGGACACCTCTTCTCTTGGGTTGGAGGCGTTCCTCATTCCATCCTTGGTTTATAACCATCTTTTCAATGAGGTCCTTGGCATCCTTGACATTGTGTTGCAAGAATGCTCCTCCAGCGGCAGCATCAAGGTGACTACGGGCCAAACCGGTCAGGCCATGGTAGAAACCTTGGATTAGGAGCCACTCCTCTATCCCATGATGAGGACAGGCGCGAATGTACTCCTACAGACGTTCCCATGCTTCGGGAATCGTCTCATCCGCTTGCTGTTGGAAGCTGGAAATCTTTCCACGAAGGGCGCTGGTCTTGCCCATCGGAAAGAACTTCTTGAGAAATGCATTGGCGCACCTCTCCCACGTGGTCACTTCACCCTTGTTGGCGTAGAACCATTGCTTCGCCTTCCCCAATAACGAGAATGGGAAGAGGCGAAGACGGATGGCGTCTGCGGCGACATTCTTGATGGTGAAGGTGCCGCACACCTCCAAGAAGTGTTGGAGATGGGCATTGGCATCCTCGTGTGGCTTTCCACAGAAGGGATTGGCTTGCACCATATTGATAAGCGCAGGCTTCAACTCAAAAGTCGCATCCCCCAAGTTAAGCTGCGGACCCGTGGCGACATTGTCAGCCGACGGCGCAGAGTACTCAGAGATGGTCTTCTGGGCCATAGCTTCTTTGATAACCGGTGCAGATACTCCTTCCTCTAACGGATTCAGGTTCGAGATGAACCTTTGAGGTGGAACTTGACGACGTCTAGTTCTCCTCAACAGTTGCTCAGGATCTTCAACGAAGTTTGACGGCAATTGGAAACCGCTCATACACTGTCAGGCTTCACAATAAAGGAAGACAAGACAAGTGATGGGTTATCCCTATCACTACTTGATAACTAGCAAACTCTGGATTCTCTTTTTGTTAAAACTCTTAGACAGACGCTCTCCCCGGCAACGGCGCCAGAAATGCTTGTTGACACTTCTTAACGCAACCACCGGATATCGGCGACGGCGCCAGAAGTGCCCTGGTAGGGTAACTCTATTTACTATTGGATAATTCCGCAAGCGCACAGAATGTACCGCTGTAGCACTTCACCAAGGAGTATTCCAAGGTATCGTAATTTATATTTTCCCAAGGGAAAGCGGCTAAGTGTGTTTAACAAAAAGGGGAATGAGATTCCTTGAGTTGTCTAGTATCAACTAGTGAATAAGGGTGGTAAATAACGAATAGGAAGGGTAGTGGTGAATCCAAGGTCCTATGCTAAAGGTAAATGGTAGAGTTAGCTAGGTGGGAGGACAACGAGTGAGTAAAGGACTCCTATGTATCTAACTTGACTTCTGTGACTTACTTTAATAGATAATTGTCTTAACTACGCTAGAGCCTTACTAACTGTGTGCGAGGGATAGCCGAGCTGGTAAGACGCTTAGAAGGTTTTTCACCTAACCCCTTACCGAAAGCGACTATTGGGCTTATGGACGCCTTACCTTTTAAGAACTAGCCTGTACGTGAGGAGAACCTAATGCCGCCCACGATCTGTCACCTACTAGGGAGTGCGCTCCTACTTTCCGTTCAAGCCAGCGGTAATCAAAGGTAATCTTAAGTATGAGCACCACGCTCACACTTAATCCTACAACTCTAACTAGTTGCAGCTAGCTAGAGCTCCTATACAAGATAGGACGATGATGCACACACAGGAGTGGTTACAGGTCACTAACTTCACTAATACAACTATATTACTAAAGTAAATGCACAACAAGACTAAAAGACTTGCACTAAGTAAGAACTCAGTAAAGTAAAGTAAGAATAATATATTAATAAAAGGAAAGTCTTACAAAAGTAGAAAGGTACAAGAGCTATACCAGACTCTCCAGAAGACGACTCCGGAGACCCCGAGCTTCGCTCGACTCGACTCTAACTCCCACTCTAGACTAACTACTACTCTACTTGTATGCTTGGAACTTGTAATGCACTTGGCCTTGGAATTGCACACTTGAAATGAAGGGTGGAGGCTGCCTTTTATAGAGGGAGATGGAGTAGGGGTTACTCCATCGGCACGTCATCGATCCGCGTGACATCTTCTCTCCACCCTTGGATCAAACCGACCTCACAACCGCCATTTGATCAACGGCAGGGGCAAATCAACATGTGGGACATGTGGGGAAGGTCGGTGGGAGGCCACCGACCCTGGAACCGCCTTTGATGTGGGGTCGGGCGACCCCACTTCTGGGCCTCTGGGCCCACCAGCAGTGTCCACAGGGGTCCCTTATGTCGGTGGACTAGGTGGCACACCTGGGTCCCACCAAAGAGGGGTCGGGCGACCCCCTCCCTGTGGGCCCAGGGTGTCACCTGTTGTCCCCTCGATCTCCTCTTGATGATTCTGATGTTGGCTTTGTCAAATAATGTCTTGAATTTGTTGTTCCTGCATAAACAAGCTAAGAGTACAAGTGGAACTAGTTATGGATAAAATATGTTCATGTCATGTCATTTCCCCTTGCAACCGAGGCATGTTGATGGTGTTTTGTATGTGGATTTCTATGGTATATCCACCGTCAACACCGATTATGAAATTCCACCGATCCAAGCAGTCGGTTCTGATGAAGGTTTTTAATGGATAGGTTCGCCGATGATGGAAAATTAGGCCAGGGATTCACATCGGCCGATGATTTGGTAGAAGTAGACATAGGTAGTGGTGATAAGCCTAGACCTACTTTTATTAGTGCTAAGTTAAATTCTGAGTGTAAGCAGCAGTTAACTGATTTGGACCCTGGTTTGATAGCTTTGCTTGGGCTTATACCGAGATGCCTGGTTTGGACCGATCAATTGTTGAACATCGGTTACCTATCAAGTCTGGATTTCGGCCACATCAACAGCCAGCTCGCCAACGTAATCCTAATATTCTCCCTGATATTAAGGACGAAATCACTAAACTTATTGAAGCTAAATTTATACGGCAGTGTCGGTATGCTGAGTGGATTTCCAATGTTGTTCCGGTCTATAAGAAAAATGGGAAGCTTCGGGTCTCCATTGATTTCAGGAATCTTAACAAAGCTACACCTATGGATGGCTACCCAATGCCAGTTGCCGATCTGCTAGTTGATGCTGCGGCTGGGCATCGGATTCTCAGCTTTATGGATGGCAATGCAGGATACAATCAAATATTCATGGCTGAAGAAGATATTCCAAAGACTGCATTTAGATGTCCTGGTCATGTTGGGTTATTTGAATGGATAGTTATGACCTTTGGCTTGAAGAATGCTGGTGCTACTTATCAAAGAGCTATGAATTTTATATTTCATGAGTTCATCGGCAAGCTGGTGGAGATTTATATTGATGATGTGGTGGTTAAGTCCGGAGACTTCACAAAGCATCTTGCCGATTTGCGAAAGGTGTTGGAATGCACAAGGAAACATATAGATTTAATACCAGCACTTCTATATCATGTTATGGATGACAACCTAGCTTAAGTGATATTAAGTAATTTTACGCTGTTGCTAGGGATTGGTTTAAAAGTATATTTTTAGTAGTTGCGATAAGAAATGTCAACAAGCATTTTTTGGTGCAGTTGCCGAGGGTAGGTTTAAAAGTCTATTTTTAGTAGTTGCGTTAAGAAGTGTCAACAAGTATTTTTGGTGTCGTTATTGGGGAAGGTGAAAGCATCAAAGGATAATGAGCATCACTACATCAACTCATGGATTGAGCACCATCCACCCTTCTCACTCATCCAGCTTTGCCCTTGTCTTTTTGTCTATTTTTGTCATATGCAAGGTAATGTATGAACAAGTTTGATCTCCCAAATAACTTCATTGATAATCCAAAGACATTGATTAGGAAGACAAAGGCTAAGTTGAGAAGGAATCTATCAACATCATCAACATATCTCAGCTTGCTAATCCTCCTGAGTCAGAAGGTCAACCTACTCAAAGTTTGACACCAGAGATTGACATCATGGTTGTGTTGACACCGTTTTTGGACACGTACCCAGGATCGGTAGAGTGTAGATCGGCAAGATAGGGCAACAATGACTAGTCTGCAGGAGAGTTGCCGCTGAGGGTGGTTGCCGATGAAGAGACAGCTGAATGTGGCTAAGTCCATGGGTGGTGATGTGTTTGTGCCGATGGCCAGCATTAACCTTTGCCGATGGCTGTGATGGAGAGTATGCCGATGACATGGAAGGAAGGCTTGGAGGTTGCCGATTGGTCTATGGTGGCGTCCCAGTGTGTCACGGGGGGATAGTTTTATGTTTTCCTTAGTTATTTAGATCGTTTTGTATACGGATTCTATTTGATTTGGAATTCGAGTTCTAGTCATGTCTGGTTGTAGCTCTTTGAGCAGGGTATAAATGTAGACCTTAGGGCCTTGTAATGGAGACATCTATCAATCAATCAAATATAAGTTTTTACTCATATTCCAGCATCTACTTTTTCAACGACTTCGTCATATTTTCCTTTTTCATTACGAGTTCTTAGGAGTTCGTCGACTTAAGCTCGGCGTATTCTCAAGTTCCGCGTGAATACCTCTTGGCCATGGCATCCGGGCGCATCGCTATTGTCGGAACCAAAGTATTCGAGTTATCACCTTTGCCGATAGTAAGGTCAAATCAGGTGGCACGCCTTAACGTTTAAATTGGGTATTAGCCTTTTGTGTTTGCAGATCAGCTTTTGCATGAACACATCTTTTGGCACGCCAGGTGGGACCAGATTCAAGATCAAGATCGACATGTCGACTACTGAGTTTGATCAGGAGAATGTCATCCCTGTGACGGAAGCCAATCTCAAGGATGAGCAGAAGCAAGCTATTGCGAAAGCCATGGAGGATTACAAGCAGCAATGTTTGAGATCCTTCAGTATCAACAGGAGTGGCGAAGTGATCCAGAAGGAAGCACTGCCGATGCCTCGGCAGGTTACTTTTGATGCCAATCCTGGTAAACTTCAAGACATGGTTGATAATGCTATTAATCGTGCTTTGATCAATCAAGCTAGTGTGCTGTCCAATACGGTTTTCAATGCCGTGGCTAGAACTTTTAAGGAAGGACAGTTGCCACCAAATTATGTGGGCCCTTCTCATCATTAGCCAGGATCACCGGTGGTCACAGCTCCATCGGCTGCTACAGCCACTGCGGGCAAAGAAACTGCTGTTCCTTCAAGCACGTTAGGAGTCACTAATGCACAATCTAGGCCGATGATGACTAATCCACCGAATTCAGATGAGCAGATTAAGCTTACTACAGATGGTGAGGTCGTTGTCCCGATCTTCACGACGTAGGATAACTAGCTGAAGATCAGCCGATAACTTGCTGCAAGCAGCGAGGATAACTAGTGCAACCTGACGACACGCACAAGGAGCCAACCACCGTCTCTATACGGCAGCCTGAACCAAGGATTCGCCCAACCACACTCTCAAAGAACCAACCTACGCAACCTGAACTCGAGGATCAGGAGCACGGATTGGGTGCCGATGACGCGGCCGCTTCTGTAATCTCCACGAAGGAAAACACAAGAGCAAAGGGGTAGAGATCACTCTCTGAATTTGTTAGGACGCAGCTGAACAAAGGGGTTCTGTATTTCAATTATCAAAGTCTTTGATTACAATGAGTCTTAGGGGGTACTTATACTAGCAACAGCCCTGCTAGATAGGCATGAAAACGAAATAGAGTTTCTGAGGGAAGGCAATGTGAAAGGTCCCCTCGAAATGGATTCCCGAAGTGGCTTCGCGTGACTGTTGGCCTCCAGAGCAGTTTCTAATAAACTGACCATAACTTTTTATTGGGAAGTCCAAATGATGATCCGTTTCTTGGGTGTGAAACTAGACTCCAAGAGCTTTCCATCAATGTATTCCATGCACCACGAAACGCTGTAGATTGGTACAGTTTCACTTGGCAAGTTGTACCAACATTCTGTCATGACAGACTATTGACCTTCTGAGCAGTCTGTACTAATTCTGGTCTGCAGGCAATATGGAGTATCCAAACTGGTCGCCACTAGACTCATTGGAAAGTAGACTCGAAGGGCTTTCCAACAAATGCTCATGGGCCATCATAGCATCTCGGAAGTGAAAGTTATGATCTTTTCTTTCAACTGGTCCGTTCTGCACCGCACTGGTCCGATCTGCCCTTCTTTCAACTGGTCCGTTCTGCACCGTGTTGTTCCAATCCTTGCGATCCAGGTCACCTCCCTCCTCATGTGTATACCTAAGCACAACCAAAGTAGAACACTTAGGTAGTATAATATTCTCATTAACATTAATAGAACTCTCACAAAGTAGCGCGTTCACCTCTTGTTGTAGCTTCTTGGCCCGGCTACGTGTAATTGCTCCATCAATGGCTTGGGCTGGTGCCGGCGTAGTCAGTGTAGAGGTTGGCGTGGAATTAGAGGGAGCATGCTTGGTTGGGATGTCCTCATCATCCTCCCCCTCTTGAAAAGGAGTCGACCTCGACTTTGATTCTTCTAATCCGAAGAATGGTGTCAAGTCAGCAACATTGAAGGTTGTGCTAACACCATAATCTTCAGGAAGCTCAATCTGGTAGGCATTATCATTGATCCTGGACAGCACTCTGAATGGACCATCTCCCCGTGGCATCAACTTGGATTTACACTTATCAGGAAAGCGGTCTTTGCGAAGATGTACCCACACTAAATCTCCGGGCTCAAATATCACCTTCTTGCGATGCTTGTTTGCCCAATCAGCATAGTACTTGGACCTTCTTTCGATTGCTTCTTTGGTCTTCTCATGAATCTTCTTGACATATGATGCACGCTTGGATGCTTCCATGTTAATCCTTTCCTGCAATGGTAGAGGCAACAAATCGATCGGAGCAAGGGGTTTGAATCCATACACAACTTCAAAAGGACACATATTAGTTGTAGAATGTACTGCCCTGTTGTAAGCGAATTTCACATGTGGCAAGCACTCTTCCCACTCCTTCAGGTTCTTCTTTATCAAGGCTCATAGCAGCATAGAAAGTGTTCTATTCACAACTTCAGTTTGTCCATCCGTTTGAGGATGACAAGTGGTGGAAAACAGCAGCCTTGTTCCAAGCTTTGCCCACAATGTCTTCCAAAAGTAGCTCAAGAACTTGGTGTCATGGTCTGAAACAATTGTTTTGGGTACGCCGTGTAATCTTACAATATCCCTGAAAAATAGAGAGGCTACGTGGGAAGCATCATCGCTTTTATGACAAGGTATAAAATGTGCCATTTTAGAGAACCGATCAACAACAACAAAAATTGAATCCATTCCCCTCTTTGTCCTAGGTAAACCCAAAACAAAATCCATGCTAATATCTTCCCAAGGGGTACTAGGAATAGGCAAGGGAGTATATAATCCATGAGGGTTCAGTTTTGACTTAGCTTTGTGACATGTGATGCATCTTTGCACAAGTCGTTGGACGTCTCTTCTCATCTTTGGCCAGTAGAAGTGATCAGCTAGCATCTCATATGTCTTTCTCCATCCAAAGTGACCCATCAATCCACCTGCATGTGTTTCCTGTAGCAACAAAAGCCAAGGCATACAATTCTTTGTCATACACCGAGTAGTTCAGTTGCGCACCTCCTAACTTTTCACTGAAGTATGCAACCGGCTGTCCATTTTGCATTAGGACACCACCGATTCCGATCCCACTTGCATCACATTCAACCTCAAAGGTTTTAGTGAAATCCGGTAACACCAGCAAGGGGGCTTCGGATAGCCTCTTCTTCAATTCTTGGAATGCTCTCTCTTGTGGTTCACCCCATTGGAAGGCAACACCTTTCTTTGTTAACTCATTCAGCGGAGCAGCTATGGTGCTGAAATCTCTCACAAATCTTCTGTAAAAACCAGCAAGTCCATGAAAACTTCTCACCTGACTCACATTTTCAGGAGTTGGCCAATCCTTGATTGCTTTCACCTTTGATTCATCAACCTGAATTCCTGAACCTGAAACAACAAAACCAAGAAACACAACCTGATCTGTACAAAATATGCACTTCTCAAGGTTAGCAAATAATTTTTCTTTTCTTAGCACATCCAAAACTTGCTTAATATGATCAACATGTTCCTCCAATGTCTTGCTGTAAATTAGAATATCATCAAAGTAAACAACAACAAACTTTCCAATGAATGCTCGCAAGACATGGTTCATCAATCTCATGAACGTACTAGGGGCATTGGTCAAACCGAAAGGCATAACTAACCATTCATACAGCCCAAACTTTGTTTTAAAAGCAGTTTTCCATTCATCTCCAATCTTCATTCTAATTTGATGGTAACCACTTCTCAAATCAATTTTAAAAAACATCATAGAACCACTCAATTCATCAAGCATATCATCTAGCCTAGGAATAGGATGACGATAACGAACGGTGATATTGTTTATGGTTCTACAATCTACACACATCCTCCAAGAACCATCTTTCTTTGGCACCAAAATCACAGGAACAGCACAAGGACTTAAACTTTCTCGCACATATCCTTTATCTAAAAGTTCTTGTACTTGCCTTTGAATCTCCTTGGTTTCTTCCGGATTGGTGCGGTACGCCGGACGGTTTGGAAGTGCAGCTCCAGGGATGAGATCAATTTGATGTTCGATACCGCGCAAAGGAGGAAGTCCAGCAGGTGTTTCCTTTGGAAAAACATCGTCATAGTCCTGCAAAACATGTGCAACAACACTAGGGACAGATGTTAAGTCATTAGCTGAAAGCAATGTGTCCTTGCACACAAGTACAAATAGTACTTGATCTGGGTTTTTCCTCACATCTCTCAGTTCAGATTTGGTGGCTATCATCACGAAGTTCTCTCCCTCTCTTTTTCTGTCATCTCTCATGTTTGGCTTGTGGCTCTCACTCACTGATTTGTGGAGGGCACTCAAATTATTTTTCTCTTTCTTTTGCACTCTCATTCCTCACTTCGGAGCTCTTTTGCAAGTGCTCAGCTAGGATTTGCTGCGGTGTCATGGGTTTAAGAATCAACTCCTTGTTCTTCCACTTGATGGTGTATTGATTGGTTCTACCACAATGTAGAGACGATCGATCATATTGCCATGGTCTTCCCAACAGCATGTGGCACACTGTCATAGGCGCCACATCACACTCTACAGTGTCAATATATTCACCAATCTTGAATGGAACTTTCACTCTTTGTGCAATCTTAATAGAACCTGAATTATTAAGCCATTGCACATGATATGGATGGGGATGTTTCAGCAGCTTCAACCCAAGCTTTTCAACCATTTCTTTGCTTGCAAGATTGTGGCAACTGCCACCATCAATGATTACTTTGACAACCTTGTCTTGCACTTTAGCTCTAGTCTGAAAAAGATTGTGCCGCTGTCCATTTTCAGCATCACTCATTTGTACACTCAAAATCTGAGTTACAACAAGAGCAGCACCAGATTCAAATTCACAGATGTCCTTCTCAAGATTACTCTCACTTCCACTATCTTCTTGTTCTTCCTCACTAGCAGATTCATACTCCCCGTGATCATTCACAATGATGGTTCTAGCGTTTGGACACTCTCTTGCAACATGACCACGACCACCACACTTGAAGCACTGAATTCCACTACTCTTGCTGGAAGAACCTACTGAGTTTGCTGATTTGAATTTCTCATTTTGAGCAGCCAACTCTTTGCTACTAGAAGAACCAAGGTTGCTAGATCGTGCACCACCGTTTGAGCTGGAAAATGTACCTTTACTTCCACTTCCTTTGGGTGCAAATTTACTTCCACTTGCTGCACTCTTTGTGCTGAAAGAAAGTCCTCTAGTGGACTTCATATCCTGCTGCAATTGCCGCTCAGCTTTGCTAGCTTGATGCACCAATTCAACAAGATTACGATATTGCTGAAATTCAACAATGCGCTGAATATTCCGATGCAGCCCTGACATAAATCTTGCAATTGTTTGCTCTTCATCTTCAGTTACATTGGCTCTAATCATCGCCTTCTCCATCTCTTTATAATACTCATCAACACTGAGGCTTCCTTGCTTCAGATTCTGTAGCTTGTCAAATAAATCACGGCGATAATGTTTGGGGACAAATCTTGCTCTCAATTATCTCTTCATTTCAGCCCATGAACGAACATCACCTTGACCAGCTTCTTCTCTTTCATTCAACATTTGCTCCCACCAGATTAGAGCATACCCATCGAACTCAAGAGCAGCCATGGCCACCTTCTTTCTCTCAGAATAATTATGCACACGAAAAATTTTATCCACCTTCAACACCCATGTAAGATATGCTTCAGGATCAGATCCTCCTTCAAACTGGGGCATGGTGAATTTTAACTTGCCAAACTCTCTCTTCATTGTGCTGATTACGCCTACGATTTCTGCGGTGACGACGATCATCATAATGGGGCTGTTCATCCTCTTCTTCAGTTTCACTTTCTTCCAATCCAATACCTCTCCCATGTCCATGACCAGCACCTCTACCACCATGATCACGTCGTGGAAAAGGAGGTCTTCTTGCATTGGCAGCAGCACGCTCTCTACGCCGTTCCCTTGCACGACGAGCAGCTTCTCCTTCGCTTTCTTCAACTTCATCTTCATGGTGACTGCCATTTGCAATATCATGAGGATGAATTTGCAACCGGTTTATGAGTGCTTGAACATTGTTTGTTAGCGTCTCCATGCTTTGTTTCATCTCATTGAATTGTGCCATGGTGACACAATCATCAATCTCCGGATGCTCAGTCATCTTGCTGTAAAAAATTAGTGAAGGCAAAGCAACAATATATGTAGAATAGGGAATTATATGTGGAATCTCACAATCTCACCTCTCTTGCCAACCGAAGCTCATGTGAGTTCTCCGCAGATTACAACGGCCAATGCGAGGTGGTAACCGAGAATGATGGTTGGGAGAATCCAAGATCAGTATTTTCCTATGACAGTGGGTTATTTATGGAGCTTGGTGGGGATATAATTCACAAGGAATGCAGTCTGAATTCTTGATATTGTAAAGTTAAACCACAATCCAAACTAGAAGTTCAATGCCTAGTGCTGACCACAAGATATGAGTGATGTAAATAGATCAAACACACGCGCAAAGATAATTCAGATTTGATGCAAACAAGGAGTATGTCTAGCATGCAAGTGTTGCAATCAAACCCAAGCAAAATTTTAGACCAAAGATGGATAATGACTGATTGTGTGACTTGATATAAAATTCAGAACTTGAGCACATAAACAGAGTGAACTTTCTACTCTTTCTTCACAACTTTTCTTCCTCAACTCTCCTTTTTTTTCACTTTCCTTTTTTTGATACTCTGTTTTTTTTATAACTAAGAACAAGGGCAGATATAACACTTACACACACTTTTTTTTTGAAACAAGACACAACCGTCAGCGTTCTAACTTGATAGGCTCAAAGTTTACGTGAAGGTTGATACCGGTTTCAGATTTTCTTTAGGGATTTATAGATATAAAAGAGGCACAAAGGACACACAAAGGATATGATGATCAGCAACTAAACAAAACTCTAATGGACTGAAACTTAACCAAACTCACAAGAAAAACAGATTGAAACAAAGGGCTAATGCAATTTTTTTATGGCTTTTTGGTGGATAGGACGAACAAGATATATATATGTAGCTAAGGGTAAAAATCCTACCGTGAAAACTTGAGCTTTGATGCTAGATGGTGAGGTCGTTGTCCCGATCTTCATGACGTAGGATAACTAGCTGAAGATCAGCCGATGACTTGCTGCAAGCAGCGAGGATAACTAGTGCAACCTGACGACACGCACAAGGAGCCAACCATCGTCTCTATACGGCAGCCTGAACCAAGGATTCGCCCAACCACACTCTCAAAGAACCAACCTACACAACCTGAACTCGAGGATTAGGAGCACGGATTGGGTGCCGATGACGCGGCCGCTTCTGTAATCTCCACGAAGGAAAACACAAGAGCAAAGGGGTAGAGATCACTCTCTGAATTTGTTAGCACGCAGCTGAACAAAGGGGTTCTGTATTTCAATTATCAAAGTCTTTGATTACAATGAGTCTTAGGGGGTATTTATACTAGCAACAGCCCTGCTAGATAGGTATGAAAACGAAATAGAGTTTCTGAGGGAAGGCAATGTGAAAGGTCCCCTCGAAATGGATTCCCGAAGTGGCTTCGTGTGACTGTTGGCCTCCAGAGCAGTTTCCAATAAACTGACCATAACTTTTTATTGGAAGTCCAAATGATGATCCGTTTCTTGGGTGTGAAACTAGACTCCAAGAGCTTTCCATCAATGTATTCCATACACCACGAAACGCTGTAGATTGGTACAGTTTCACTTGGCAAGTTGTACCAACATTCTGTCATGACGGACTGTTGACCTTCTGAGCAGTCTGTACTAATTCTGGTCTGCAGGCAATATGGAGTGTCCAAACTGGTCGCCACTAGACTCATTGGAAAGTAGACTCGAAGGGCTTTCCAACAAATGCTCATGGGCCATCATAGCATCTCGGAAGTGAAAGTTATGATCTTTTCTTTCAACTGGTCCGTTCTGCACCGCACTGGTCTGATCTGCCCTTCTTTCAACTGGTCCGTTCTGCACCGTGTTGTTCCAATCCTTGCGATCCAGGTCACCTCCCTCCTCATGTGTATACCTAAGCACAACCAAAGTAGAACACTTAGGTAGTATAATATTCTCATTAACATTAATAGAACTCTCACAAAGTAGCGCGTTCACCTCTTGTTGTAGCTTCTTGGCTCGGCTACGTGTAATTGCTCCATCAATGGCTTGGGCTGGTGCCGGCGTAGTCGGTGTAGAGGTTGGCATGGAATTAGAGGGAGCATGCTTGGTTGGGATGTCCTCATCAACAGATCTATTGGCATCGACAATGTTAGGGTCAGCCCCTCCTCCTAACTGGTGGGGTTTCGGTATGCCTCTGGAATACTTGTTGAAGACACCTGGCACGTCTCAGGCGGCTGATATGAGAGGCATGGCTCCTATGGCATCGACACCTCCAAATATGCCGATGAATCAGAGTCCCCAGTATACTACAACTACTACTGCAAGACCTTACACTGGGAATTCTCAAGCTCCAACGTTCCAGATGCCTAACGCATCGGCAGACTCAATGCTGATGCAACAGAGGTTTATGACTCAGCCAGGGTATGTCAATTCAATGATGATGCCCAATTACCAGTCATCGGCAGGACCTATGCCGATGAATGCTAATAGTGGATGGCTTGGGCAGCAAGTCTTTCCGCAAATGCCCCAACAGAATCATCAGGCTACAGGGTTTCAGCAAGGCCAGATCTACCCCAACCAGCCAATGAATCTTGGACAGCAGATCGGCGGACAGCAGATCGGCGGGCAACAACTTGGAGGTCAGCAGATGGGTGGCCAAATGATTAACCCAATGTTCCATGCAGATCGTGCACCGCACAGACATGTGGAAGCTTACCAGCAGATGCCAGATCTGCAACCGCCTCATCGGCAAGATGCCGATGCTTATTGGGCCGACAAGATTGCTGAAGTAATGAGAGACCAATTTGGGATAAAACCCAAAGTCAACACTTACTCTTATCGGACACCGTATCCTCCCGCATATGATTTAATCCCGCTTCCAAATCGGTACAAAGTGTCGGATTTTACCATGTTTTCTGGGCAGGATGATACATCAACCATGGAGCATGTCAACAGGTTCATCATCCAATGCGGAGAAGCTGCTAATAGGGACGAGTTAAGGGTTCGCTTGTTCTCGTCATCATTATCTGGATCGGCTTTCACTTGGTTTATATCGTTACCTCCTAACTCAGTAATTACTTAGGCCGATCTAGAGAAGCAGTTCCACAAATACTACTTTTCTGGAGTCCATGAGAAGAAGATCACCGATTTGGTCAAATTGAAGCAACATTATGATGAATCGGTTGAAAGTTTTGTGCAGAGGATACGAGAAGTCAAGAACAAATGCTATAGCCTGGTTCTGGATGATCGGCAGCTAGCCGATTTGGCTTTCTAGGGCTTGTTGCCACATATCAGGGACAAGTATGCATCTCAGGAGTTTGAAAGCTTAAATCATTTGGTGCAGAGAATCTCTGATCAAGATATCAAACCTTTTGAACCCAAGAGAGCATGGAATAAAAAGGTGTTATTCGTTGATGAGACAGCAAGCTCGGATTCTGATGAGGAACCAGTCATCGGTTTAGCAGAGTGGGTGAAAAATAAGAAACCGATGTCTTGTCCTTTTGGGCACAAAGAGCCAGAGAAGTTCGCATTTGACATCACTAAGGCCGATAGGATATTTGACTTTCTACTTCAGGAGGGTCAGATCAAATTGTCACCTAATCATGTAATCCATCGGCTGAAGAATTAAAAAGGATGAAGTACTGCAAATGCCACAATGCAACTTCTCACAGCACCAATGAGTGCAAAGTTTTTAGACAACAGTTGCAATCGGCTATAGAATCTGGAAGGATCAAATTCGACAGCTCTAAAGCTCAGAAGCCGATGAAGATTGATCAACATCCTTTCCCAACAAACATGCTAGATGCTAAGGGAAAGGCCAAGGTCTTAACATCAGAAGCAGCTGAAAGAAGTGCATCGGTGGATCCTCAGCACCAGATCACTACTGCCGATGCGAAAGGAAAAGGCTTGATCCAGGAGGGAACTAACTCAGGAAGGCCTCCCCGATCTGGTATTGTGATAACTCACAGAAGGCCTCGGGAGACTTGGCAGCAACGTGAGGATCGGTATCGGCGCTAGCAAGAGGACTGTCGTCGAGAAGAGGAAAAACACCGACAGGAGTGGAATCGGCATAGAGATAACTGGAATTGTCCGTTGTTCATCCATTGTTGGGAGGAAAATATCAAGCTTCCTACTGTCAGAGATTGTCCTGAGTGCAATGGTTATGATCGGTATGACAGATCCGACCGGCGCTATCGCGATGATGATCGGCGATTCAATGGGCCGATTAGGGGGAGAGCATCCGTTCATGATCGGCTGGGGGGCAGGCTCAGTGTGCACGAAAGACTCGGCGATCGTGTTGAATATTTTCCCAGAAACCAGGAAGAACTTGAAGAGATGGCTAATGCGCGGGTTCCCGATGAGTTCATCTTCTGCAGGGACGCCAATACTTATCGGATGGAGTCAAGGGAAAATCATCGCCCATCGGTAAGGCAGCGGCAACTTCCTCCATGGTGTCCAGAGGGGTTGACCAGGACACAGAAGAGAAGACTGCAGCGCGAGAGGCGAGAAGAGTTAAGTAAGGGCGAGAACTCTGGCCAGTCTGGTGATCAGCAACAACCAGATCCTAAGGGAAAAGGGCCATCGGCAGACATCAACATGGTATTCATGTTGCTGATGGAATTCCTTTTGCCATCTAGTGATGACGAATTGGAGTTTTTCGACCAAATAGCTCAGTTGGCTCTGGATCCGATGAGAACCATATTTGAAAAGCCTGCCGATGATGAAAGGCAACATCTTAAGGCTCTGTTTGTCAAAGGAAGGGTTGATGGTCAGCAGATGACCAAGATTTTAATTGATGGTGGAGCTGCTATCAATATCATGCCATACACAGTGTATCGGAAGCTTGGAAAAGGAGATCAGGATTTGACCAAGACCGATATGATGCTTAAAGACTTTGAAGGGAATGTGTCTCCGGTCAAGGGAGCCATATGCGTTGAATTGACCATCGGTAGTAAAACCTTGCCGACAACCTTCTTCGTGATCAGTGGAAAGGGTGCTTATAACTTACTGTTGGGAAGAGATTGGATTCATGCCAATTGTTGCATCCCGTCTACAATGCACCAGTGCTTGGTCCAGTGGGTAGGCGACAAGATTGAGATTGTCCCGGGAGATTCTTTCTATGTTATTGCATCGGCAGTGGCAGACACCTACGAGAGAACTAGGTGTATTTCAGGAGAAGTTTGAGAAAAGGATTTTCTCAAGGTTGCCGATTATGAAATTGCACCGATCCAAGCAGTCGGTTCTGATGAAGGTTTTTAATGGATAGGTTCGCCGATGATGGAAAATTAGGCCAGGGATTCACATCGGCTGATGATTTGGTAGAAGTAGACATAGGTAGTGGTGAGAAGCCTAGACTTACTTTTATTAGTGCTAAGTTAAATTCTGAGTGTAAGCAGCAGTTAACTGATTTGTTAAAGGAATATAAAGATTGCTTTGCTTGGGATTATACTGAGATGCCTGGTTTGGACCGATCAATTGTTAAACATTGGTCACATCAACAGCCAGCTCGCCGATGTAATCCTAATATTCTCCCTGATATTAAGGCCGAAATCACCAAACTTATTGAAGCTAAATTTATTCGGCAGTGTCGGTATGCCGAGTGGATTTCCAATGTTGTTCCGGTCTATAAGAAAAATGGGAAGCTTCGGGTCTGCATTGATTTCAGGAATCTTAACAAAGCTACACCGATGGATGGCTACCCAATGCCAGTTGCCGATCTGCTAGTTGAAGCTGCGGCTGGGCATCGGATTCTCAGCTTTATGGATGGCAATGTAGGATACAATCAAATATTCATGGCTGAAGAAGATATTCCAAAGACTGCATTTAGATGTCCTGGTCATGTTGGGTTATTTGAATGGATAGTTATGACCTTTGGCTTGAAGAATGCTGGTGCTACTTATCAGAGAGCTATGAATTTTATATTTCATGAGTTCATCGGCAAGCTGGTGGAGATTTATATTGATGATGTGGTGGTTAAGTCCGGAGACTTCACAAAGCATCTTGCCGATTTGCGAAAGGTGTCGGAATGCACAAGGAAACATGGTTTGAAGATGAATCCCAACAAGTGTGCATTTGGTGTATCGGTAGGACAGTTCCTTGGTTTCATGGTGCATCAGAGGGGGATTGAGATTAGTCGAAGATCCATTGATGCTATCAACAAAATAGTTGCTCCTACCAACAAGACTGAGCTCCAGTCCTTGATCGGCAAGGTAAATTTTATCAGGAGGTTTATATCTAATTTGTCTGGTAAAATTCGTGCTTTCAGTCCTTTACTTAAGTTGAAAGCCGATCAAGAATTCGTTTGGGGGGAGGAACAACAGTTGGCCTTGGATGAAATCAGGAATTATTTGGTGAATCCTCCAGTTCTGATTCCACCACAGCAAGGGAAGCCCTTCAGATTGTATTTGTCTACCGATGGGATGGTCATCGGTTCGGCTTTAATTCAAGAATTTGAAGGGAAGGAACGTGTGATTTACTATTTAAGCAGGAGGTTGATTGATGCTGAGACCAGGTATTCGGCTATTGAGAAACTATGCTTATGCTTGTACTTTTCATGCATTAAGGCATTATTTGCTATCGGCCGAATGCACTGTTATTTGCAAAGATGATGTGGTCCGATACATGCTATCTATGCCGATCATGAGTGGCAGGATCGGTAAGTGGATTTTGGCACTGTCAGAATTTGATCTGCGTTACGAATCAGCTAAAGCGGTTAAAGGACAGATTATGGCCGATTTTGTAACTCGGCATTGTGGTACAGTGGAGACTTTGGAGATTGTACCTTGGACGCTCTTCTTTGATGGATCCACGTGTGACCGGGGGGCAGGAATCGGCATAGTGTTAATTTCCCCTTGGGGAAAGAAATATGAGTTCTCCCTGCCGATTGTTGCCACGTCAACAAATAATCAGGCTGAGTATCAAGCTTTGATAAAGGGGTTGGAAGTACTAAGAGAAGTTCATGCTGATGCTGTTGAAATCTTCGGAGATTCTATGCTAGTTATAAATCAATTGGCTGGAAGCTATGAATGCCGAAGTGAGATCCTCATAACTTATCACGAGAGGAGTATGCAACTGTTAAGGGAATTCAAGGATTTCCGATTAGAGTATGTTCCTCGATTGCATAATGAAGAGGCCAATCGGTTGGCTCAGCATGCCTCGGGATATCAGCCCATGATTAATGCAATATCAGCAGTTGGTGCCGATGATTGGAGAAAAGAAATCATTGATTATTTAAAGGATCCATCCAAGAAAGTTGAGAGACGTGTTCGGTTTCAAGCCACCAAGTATGTGGTCATCGAGGAGGAGTTATATTACCGAACTGTTGATGGGACTCTTCTCAGATGTTTAGGTGATGATGAGGCCAAGAATTTGATGGGAGAAATCCATGAAGGAGTATGTGGAGCACATCAGTCGGCCTTTAAAATGAAGTGGATGATTAGAAGAAATGGATATTATTGGCCGACTATACTTGAAGATTGTTTTAAATATTTTAAGGGGTGTCAAGGATGTTAGAAATTTGGCAATATTCAAAGGGCACCTGCATCGGCCATGAATCCTATCATCAAGCCTTGGCCGTTCCCTGGATGGGCTATTGATTTGATCGGCCAGATTTATCCGCCATCCAGCAAAGGACATAAATTTATTCTGGTTGCCACCGATTATTTCACCAAATGGGTTCAAGCTATTCCTTTGAAGAAAGTTACATCGGCCAATATGATTGATTTTCTGAAAGAGCATATTATCTACCGATTTGGAATTCCTCAAACAATTACTACCGATCAGGGTACTATGTTCACATCGGGGGAGTTTGATGAATTTGCAATCGGCATGGGAATTAAAGTATTAAATTCTTCTCCTTACTATGCTCAAGCTAATGGGCAGGCCGAGGCATCTAACAAAGGAATTATCAAGCTTATTAAACGAAAGATTGAAGAAAATCCTAGGAGGTGGCATACATTCTTAAACGAAGCTTTATGGTCATACCGGATGGCTTGTCATGGATCGACCAAGGTCTCACCTTATCAGTTGGTGTATGAACATGATGCAGTGTTACCTTGGGAAATTAAGACTGGGTCTAGGCGACTATCTTTTCAAGATCAATTGGCTGCTGATGATTATGCTACTTTGATGACTGACGAGTTGGATGATCTAGCAGGACATCGGCTAAGGGATTTGATGAGTATAGAAGAGAATAAGAAGAGAGTTGCCAGATGGTATGATAAGAAGATAAAAGCTAAGGAGTTTACCAATGGAGACTTAGTATGGAAACTGATCTTACCGATCGGAACTAAAAGTTCAAAATTTGGGAAGTGGTCTCCCAATTGGGAGGGTCCCTATTGGATAAGTCGATCGGCTCCTGGCAATGCCTATATTTTAGAAACTCTCGAAGGGGTTGAATTTCCGAGAGCATTAAATGGCAAATACCTAAAGAAGTATTACCCAAACATATGGGTCGATGCATAAAAGTTTAAGTGCCGATAACATTCCTATCGGCTGGATCAAAATGTATCTAGGGCCCGACTTAATGTTTTAAGAAAGGTGCCGATAACAGTCCTATCGGCTAGACCAACATGATTGAGAGTGTTCAAAAGAAATAAGAAAGTATGTTGCCGATGAATGGTTCACATGTTCAACAGCGTCTGGATCGCTGATATAGCACGCAGACGGATCTGGTTTGCTTCTTCTATCACCTTCGTATAATCATCGGCAGAGCCTTCCACTGGCTTCAGCTTCTTCTTCATCTGCAATGTCGTGCGGGCTTGGATATTTCGCTCTTGCTCAAGAAGCTTGATTGTCTCCGATAGTTGGCTTTCTTCTTGTCGGGCTTGGGACAAGGCACCTTGTACCTGTTTGAGTTCTGCCAACAGAACTTCTCTTCTTGCCGATAGATCAGAAATCTTTTGTTTCAGTACATCTCCTGAGGATGTCAGGATGCCGATGCTCTTGTGTTTCTCATCGGCAAGGAGTTTTACCTTCATCATCTCCTCAGAAAGCTGGGCATGAGCAGCTCTATCGGCAAGACGTTGGGCAGCCCTCTGGTACTGCAGCTGACGGCTCTCTAGATGTGCAGCTTGGAAGAGGATTTCTTCAGCATTGGCAGGAATTTGGCCTCTGAGGGTTTTGAACAAAGCCTTGGCTGGGTCGGAGTCATCAACCAGTTGGGCTGTGTCTTGGTGAAGGAGGGCCGATAATTCTTCCAATTTCGCCCTGATTTCTGCCGATGTGATCCCAACTGCCCGAGAAGAGCTTGCTTCCTCACCTTCGTCTTCAGAGATGTCGATGGCAAAGGAGAACAAGCTATCAGGAGAATCCTGTTCCTGAAAGAGAAATAAAGTAAGTCATTTCATGGTCAAGTATTGACGAGTAATACCGATGGAGATTGGATGGCTTACTTGTTTCAAAGCAATTTCTCGCCTCTGACTGGAAGATGCCAATGGAACTACAGGCCGATCGGCTGGGGTTGCCGATGGGACTATGTCAGCTGAAAGAATAACAGAAGTAATTATAAAACTGGGAAAATAAGTTCATCGGCAATGATTTTATAAAAGGGATGCTACCTTGAGGAGGAGCAGCACTTGTTTGGATGGAAGAAACTACCGATGCTATGATTGAACCTGCTGGATCGGCAGTTTGCTCGTGTATGTCAGCCGATATATCTTTTGGCTGAGGTCCCTCTGGTTGTAATTCTTCTACGAGAGCTTCTTCCTGTGGCTGGGGAGGAGATGGTGCCTGTTGCATCTGGACTTCTGGAGAGGAGGGAGAAGATTCTACTGGAATTGGAGACACTGGGGGAGGAGGAGGTGTTGCTGTCTTCTGGCGCTTCACTTGTGATCTGGTGCTCTTGGAGGCTTTCCTTTTCGCCTGGCTGGACTAGGGGGCATCGGCACCTGTGCTTCTAGTCCTTGCCGATGCACCGGTATGCTTTACCAAGGATGAGAATTCGTGAGTACAAGCATATTAGATGGAAGAATGAAATCGGTAAAGAAATTTGAAGATTTACCTTAAAGACTTGCGCTAAAGCAGAGGCGGCCACCGATGGAGATGTCTTTGAACGCTTGGTGGTGACCTTCTTGAGGCGTACACCTCGTTGCATTATGGCAGCCAAGGTGGGAGCATTGTTGCCGATTAAGGAGATCGGGCCTGATGGAAGAAGTTCAATCGGCTTGCCACTCCTGCTGATCGATGGGGGAACGTTATCGACCTGCAATATAATACAGAAAGTGAGTTACCGATGGAAATAAAATTGAAAGAATTGAGACATCGGTTTGGAATGCTTACAGTATTATGAGGAACTTTGTACTGGGGATCGATCATGCCGCAGTATGTAAGAGCCGATTTGCAGAACAAATGCTCCTTCCATTCCTCCCACCATTGTTTGTACGCCTGAGTGATGAAGAGGGCCGGGATCCACTCTGATAGATCTGCATCTGTATCGGCATTCGGTGGCAGTTGAGCTACTCGGGTCCACTCGAGGAGGCTGGTGATGGTCTCCCTAGGTTTTATCACATCAGCATAACAGAGTGCAATCGGTAGCTGACCGAAGGCTAGTTGACGAGCTAGTGCCGATTGTTGATATTTGGGAACGCAATAAGGAATTGATCCGCAAGCGCACGGATATCGGTGAGCACTTCACCCGGGAAATTATCCAGAGTATCGTATTTATTTTTTTACCACTAGGAGAAAGAGTGCATCTGACTAACCGGTCTATTACTACTAACCTTTAGGCACAAAGAATGTCTTTCGATGTGAGTGATAAATAGAGAAGACTACAACCGTAGTCTCCTTCTAACCTTGGTAAGGATGATCTACTGTTCTAATGGGGAGGCTAACGGAATCTAGAACAACAAAGGATGTTCAACCCGCACCTATAAACCCTATCCTTCCTGCTAACGAGATGTGATCTACAAAGGTAGCTCGGAAATGTCACGTTCCTCACTACTACCACGGTCCAGCTAGTCAGGGAATATCTATGAGTACCCCAGCCTAAACACCACGTTTACGCCAGCAATGATTACTCTAAACTCTACGCGAAGAGATTAAAGTAAACTCATAAACCATAAGAACAATAAAACAAGAACTTACTAGAATTTAGAAGTCGAATTACTGAAGAATCATAGGAGCAAGCTTCGGGTTAGGAGAACTTGATCCCGCAGGTACAAGCTTGGAGTAGACACCGACACGCCGGGCTTCCTCCACTCTACACCTCCACTCTATCTCTCTCAATCTAGTAGAAACTAGAAGATCTATTTCTACCTTACATTGATTGCTAAGCCTAAAAAGAAATATTAATTAGAGAAGAGGTTTTCCTTCGAGGACACCCCTCAGTCTCTATGATAATTTCTTCATGTCCTCTCCAGGGGCCAGGGGGGCCTTGCTTATATAGTCCTCCCCTTCTATGCGTTTTTGGGTCGATAGGCGAGGTGGTACTATGTTTTTCTTGATCCAATAGGTCGGTGGAATATCCCGAGCGAAAGAGTCCTGATTTGGCTCCAACAGGGGGGCGGGCGCCCAGGCTACCAGGGCGGGCGCCCTGGGCCTGGCCCAGTTTTGCCTCCGCTTCGGTCTCGTGGCTTCTGGAGTCTTCTAGATGATGTAAAATTGTGCGGTGCATTGATATCTCTATGTAATCCCGACATGTGGGCCTTTCTTCCTTATTTCCTGATAACCCCCTGCAGAAATAGATAAACAACAAAACTCGTGGAATTCTGTCAGATCAAACCCTATTTCTAGGTGTTGGTTGCATATTGGTCCTTTCTCATGTTTATTTGATAATTAAAATTGATACTTAAGAACCATCAACAAATACCCCCATACTTAGGCTTTTACTCGTCCTCGAGAAAAGGATGGTTAAGAACAATATCTGGGGTAAACATTTAAAACATTCTCTTTATAATTTGCAGGGTGTTAAAAATTCCACTGTGTACCATAGTCAGGGAAGTTTATGATCAAGAGTAAAGATTCTTTCTTTTCAATCCTGTCACTTGGAGTTTTTGTATATTTTTGAAAGAAAGTTAGCATACCTTTTGATCCTCATAGCTTCTCTCAAATCACTCATTATCTTTTATATATATCTCACTGAGGTTGTTTTATTTTTTATTTTATTTTTTTTCGCAAAAATTCTCAAGCATTCTAACTTTGCATTTATTGCCTGATCAAAATGGGATCCGAGGAGGGGAATGTCATACTCTTAGATCAACGACTTTGGAAATTAAAAATCTTTGTCAACTCTTACTGGCATATTGCTTATTAGAGGGACCATGGGCTATCATTTTTTTCTCCTCTCTTTTTTTTAAGTGGATACCGAGGTACCCCTAATTCTAGTGCTGGACACTTGTCCATTTTTTCTGCGAGGTTGTCGAGCACTTGCTCCTTTTTATTTCCTCGAAATATCTCTATTTTTGCATAGCCCATGCCTCTAATGCAATAATACTTCGGAAGAGTGAATCTTACTGAATTAATGTCTTGATCTTAGGAGCAAGATAAATCTCTCAACAAGGGTCTAACTCATTTTGAACAAACTCAATACAGAGCAGAAAGCTTTTATAGTTATAATTAATATTTTCAGTTTTATCAGGCATATAAAACACTGAGGATGGTAGCTAGAAATTTGAATATTTTGAAATAAATTCTCCAAGTAACAATGATATCAAGAATAAGAAACTCATACTCTACCATCACATATTCCATATTGACTTAAGTAACACAGGGTTTTAAAATGATTTTATAATAATTGCAAGTTTTCAGGAAATATCATAGATTGAGATTAATCATGATTAGAAATATTTTAATCCTTTTATGTCGGAAACAGTATTCTGCATAATCCAAAATGTGTAAAGTAAAGTGTGCAGAGTGTGTACCTGAATCGTGGAGTGGTGTAGTCGGAGTGTGTTTGGCATGTTGAGGGATCTCCCCCATACTTGTTTTTTGCTTTCTTGCACAAAAAATAAAGTAGAGACACACAAGACATAATAATACTAATAATATTCTTTATTGATCTTGAGGCATTTATTACAAAAGACTGATAGCAAACTAATAATAGCAAACTGATAATAGCAAACTTAAACCGAATTTAAAGATAGATAACTAAGATGCATTGCCTCAAGGTCTAATCTAGATAACTTAGCAGCGCTCTAATTCCTTGATCTTCTTGTTGGCACTGGCAAGATCCTGCCTAAGGCCTAGTATAATGGTGTTGTGGTTAGAGAGCTGCCTAGTGAGGGAGTTAATCGAGGACTGGAGGTCTATGATAACTCTATCTAGCCTGCGAACTTCCTCATCAATATCCATTATAGTCTTGCGACGCTTGGGAGGTGTTTCAAAAGCATTGAGAGAGTGCTTCGGGGCTGCCTTTGGAGGGATGAAACGGACTTTGGCTGCTCTGATCCCTTCAAAGTAAGGCCTTTCCTCCTCCGTAGTGTAGCGAACACTGCTGATCTCGCCGCTCCGGTTGGTCTTGACTCCAAGGACCCTCTCATTGGGTCTAGGTGGAAGGATCCTCGTGCCGGTTGGCACCTTGATAGTGGTCTTCGTCTTGGATGATGATCCTTTGAGGAGTAGGGGTTGTGGTGGTGCGGTGAGAACTGGTTGAGCATGGTAAGATTGGGCGGAGCTGCGTTGGCGTAATGGCATGGCTTCTAGCTGATGCTCTGTGTTGGCCGGGACGAGAGCACGGGCATCGGGGTCTTCCACTGGCTCCATGTTGAGGTTGAAGGGGACAACTTCCCAATCGTCGTGGTACTTGTCGGCCATTGGAGTAGCAAGGAACTAATAAAACTTAAATTGAAAGAGAGCTAATCAAGCTCTAATTGAAGGAGGGAAAGCTTGGTGGCTTGGTGTTTGAAAACTGAGGTCAGGGGTCTGTTTATATAGGGGTCAAAAGGGTGCCTCTATGGGTTGTTCGGGTTACTCCCGTCGACGTGCGTGCGAAACTTTCCATCCGAGGGATTATTCGGATCACCCTAAGTGCATTTTCCATAACAGAGAAAGTCGGGACCGAGGGGGAACAGGGGCTGGGCGCCCGCCCACTTGATCTGGGCGCCCGCCCTCTCTCTGGCCTCTCTGTGGGCCCACTTCTCCAAGCGCGTTTCTAGATGCGAAATTATTTAGAAAAATATATATATGACCCAAAACCATCAGACCAAAAGTGTCGGGCTCTAATTCTCCATGGGAAGGTAAAAATGGACTACGTCTATTTCTTCAAATTCCTCATTGGGCTCTAAAAATAATTTAAGACGTTGACCATTTACCTTGAATAACGTACCTTCGCTATTTTGAAGTGTGATAGCTCCGTGGGATGATGAATTGATTACCTTGAATGGTCCTTCCCATTTGCTCCGGAGTTCTCCATGCCCGAAAAGCTTCACCCTGGAATTAAAAAGTAATACCTTATCTCCGGGTGTGAACTCCTTCTTCTTGATTCTCTTGTTATGCCACCTTTTGACTCTTTCTTTGTAGATCTTTGAATTGTGATATGCCTTCTCTCGCCATTCTCCCGAATTGTGATATGCCTTCTCTCGCCATTCTTCCAATTCTGATAGTTGCATTCTTCTATAATCTCCAGCAACATCTAGGTCCATATTCCATCTCTTTATGGCCCAGTGTGCTTTGAACTCTAGTTCAACAGGTAGATGGCAAGTCTTCCCGTACACCAATTGGTATGGAGACATCCCAATTGGGGTCTTGTATGCTGTCTGCTATGCCCAGAGTGCATCAGGTAACTTGTCTTTCCACGCCGTTCCCATTTCATTTACTGTCTTCTGAAGAATATTCTTGATTTGTTTGTTGGAAGTCTCTGCTTGGCCACTTGTCTGAGGATGATATGGGGTAGCGACGTTGTGACGGATTCCTTGTCTTGATAGATATTGCTTGAAGCGTTTGTCAATGAAGTGTGCTCCTCCATCACTTATCACTACTCTGGGGACTCCAAATCTTAGAAATATAATTTCTTCAAACATCCTCTTTGAACTGACGTTGTCGGCATGCTTGCAAGGTAATGCCTCTACCCACTTGGAGACAAAGTCAACCACCACCAAGATGTATTCGCACTTCTTTGATGGAGGAAATGGACCAATGTAGTCTATTCCCCAGACATCAAAGAGCTCAATCTGAAGGTTGTGGGTGAGTGGCATTGCATCCCTTGTATTTATGTTTTCGTGCCTTTGACATGGCCCACATCTTCTGATATATTGCTTCGTGTCTTCATACATTGTAGGCCAATAGAATCCACACTGCCAGATCTTTGAATGTGTACGGAATGCTCCATAGTGACCTCCATATGGTGATGAATGACATCTGTCGATGATCTTCCATCCTTCCTCAGTGGTCACACATCTCCTGAGTAAGCCATCAGAGCATACTCGGAAGAGGTATGGCTCATCCCATATATGTGAACGACTTTCTTGAATAAGCTTCTTCTTGTTTGCTCCTGGTGGTACATACCCTGAAACCATAAAATTAACAATATCTGCATACAAGGGGTCAGACCTGTTAATTCCGTAGAGCATGTCGTCCCGGAGTGAATCATTGATGGGGGTTTCCTGTGGACTCTTAAAATACATTCTAGACAAGTGATCAGCAACAGAATTTTCTACTCCTTTTTTATCTTTTATTTCTAAGTCAAATTCTTGGAGTAATAGGATCCATCTAATCAGACGAGGTTTAGCATCTTTTTTAGTGAGCAAATATTTTAGTGCAGCATGATCAGTGTAAACAATTATTTTAGCTCCAACTAAATAAGATCTAAATTTATCTATGGCAAAGACAACAGCCAGAAGCTCTTTTTCAGTGGTTGCATAGTTAAGTTGAGCTCCTGTCAAAGTTTTACTGGCATAAGCAATTGCATGATGCTTCTTATCTTTAGTTTGTCCTAATACTGCCCCCACAGCGTAATCACTAGCATCACACATAATTTCAAAAGGTAACGACCAATCAGGGGGTTGAATGATTGGTGCAGAGATGAGTGCTTTCTTTAATAAGTTGAAAGATGTTAGACATGCATCATCAAATTCGAAAGGAGCATCCTTGGCTAGCAAAAGAGTAAGTGATCTAGCAATAAATGAAAAATCTTTTATGAATCTACGATAAAAACCAGCATGGCCAAGAAAGCTTCGAATTCCTTTCATGTTCACAGGTGGAGGTAGTTGTTCAATTACATGAATTTTAGCTTTGTCTACCTCAATACCTCTTTCAGACACTAGGTGTCCTAGCACTATTCCTTCCCTAACCATAAAATGACATTTTTCCCAATTAAGGATTAAGTGCTTTTCTTCACATCTTTGCAAAACCTTGTCTAAGTTTTCAAGACAACTATCAAAAGTTTTTCCATAAACAGAGAAATCATCCATGAAAACTTCTATAATCTCTTCAATCATATCAGAAAATATAGACATCATGCATCTTTGAAAAGAAGCTGGTGCATTACATAACCCAAAAGACATTCTACGGTAAGCATATGTTCCATATGGGCATGTAAAAGTGGTTTTGCTTTGATCATCGGGATGGATCGGGATTTGGTGATACCCTGAATATCCATCTAAGAAACAGAAGAATGAATGGTTTGCTAACCGCTCTAGCATCTCATCTATAAAAGGTAAAGGAAAGTGATCCTTTCTCGTGGCTTTGTTTAGTTTTCTATAGTCTATGCACATCCGCCATCCTGTGACGGTGCGTTGCGGAATTAGCTCGTTCTTTTCATTCATAATAACAGTCATGCCTCCCTTTTTAGGCACAACTTGTACTGGGCTTACCCACTCACTGTGCGGCACAGGATATATAATCCTTGCATGCAGCAACTTTATAACTTCCTTTTTAACTACCTCTCTCATAGTGTTGTTAAGTCTACGTTGGGGTTCTCGAGAGGGTGTAACAGAAGGATCTGTTGGAATACGATGAGTACAAATCATAGGACTGATTCCTGTAAGATCTTGAAGTGAGTAGCCGAAAACTGAGTGATGTTTTTCAAGAATGGTCATTAATCGCAGAGTTTGATCCTGAGTGAGTTTATCGCTAATGATCACAGGGAACTCTGGATTATTGTTTAGGAAAGCATAGATAAGACCGGGTGGTAAAGTTTTAAGCTCTATAGGAGGTCTAGGTGTTTCTGCAAACTCATCTAAGGGTCCAGGCTTAGAAGGTTTGTCTTCTTCTTCTGTGAAGAAAGGTGTTTCGTCTTCTAAGTCTGGTTTATCTAAAAGCTCTAGAGAAGCAGCCTTTACTTCCTCCATAGGATCAGGCAAAAGATATGACTCGGCCTTATTGTTTAAGGAGTGTGAAATTATTATTGGGAATTGAAAAGTTTTTCCAAAAGAAATATGTAGCTTTCCAATATGACCTTCATAAAGGAGTCTTCTAAAAGGTTGTCCTATCAATAGGTTGAAGTCCCATGTATCAAAGATATAGAAGTTCAAATAAACCATGGAGCCTTCTACCGTAAGAGGTAGGACATTAATAATTCCAAGACTGGGGACTAATCGTCCCGAAGATTCCTTTATGACCTTTATTGCGGGGGTTAAGACAAGATTTTTAAATAGTTTAAGTGCAAAAGATTCAGACATGATGTTGATTCCCACAATAGGATTATAAAGAGCATTAAATCGATCAGAATCATAAGCACAGCGTATAGTTATAGAGGGTGTGTCCAAACGGATCACATCAGAGGAAAGCTCCGATTCCTCCAACCATTCGCTACTCATTACTGAGATAAGCTCTCTCAATTGATATTCACTTGGTAAATAAATGCTATACTGGCCGTTTTGGGTTTTGTCAATAGAATGGTAGTTTGAAATATTTCCAAAATCGGCAAAAAGATCGGATTCTATATCCAGCATGAAGTCCGGTGGTGGAATTTCTTCCTCTTGTGGCTCAGAACTTGGGATAGCTAAAGTAGATGAAGATTTAGGCAGAGTGTCTACTTGGGCTTCGTAGGTTTCATCATGAAGGGTATTATCCATCTCAGCTTCTAGGATTCTATCTAGGATCACTCTTGCTTCATCAGCGGGGATGCGAAAGAAAGAACCTCTAGACATTGTGTGTAGCATTTGTTTGTGATTTTTCTGAAGACCTCGAAAAAAGTGAAATAAAAGAACAGGGTCTTCAAGATTAAGATTTGGACCAGATTCTAAAAGATCAGAAAAACGTTTCTAGGATTTTCCCAAAAGTTTCATTATCTTTTTGTTTAAAAGATAGGACTTCGAGTCTAAGGTCGGCTATACGGTCAAGGGAATAGAAATCTAGACAAAAATTGCCTCGTAAAACTCCCCATTCACCTTGTTGTTGACTTACCTTCTGACTGTACCATTGTCTAGCTTCTCCCCTTAGAGAAAAAGGAAAAAGCTTCCAACGTAAAGTCTTATCAGAAATGCCTTCAATGCGAAGACAATCACATGTTTGCTCAAAATCTCTAATATGAAGGTAAGGGTTTTCGTCTTCCTTTCCCAAAAAAGATAGGTTTTGAATCATGGCAATCAACCTAGAACTTAACTTATACTGGGATGTTTGGATAGGCTGTGATGATTCCCATGGTAAAAGGTCAGTTGCTAAAGGGATTGCAGACTCATGGATCGATTTAGAATTTTGGTTTTCCATAAGGTAAGAATAAAGAAAATAAATAAAGAATATAAAAGATAAGAAAAGATAAAAGTATAGATACAAGCTAATAGCAAGACACAGGTTATCTCAGCAACCGTCTTTCTCCCCGGCAATGGCGCCAGAAATGCTTGTTGATATTTGGGAACGCAATAAGGAATTGATCCGCAAGCGCACGGATATCGGTGAGCACTTCACCCGGGAAATTATCCGGAGTATCGTATTTATTTTTTTACCACTAGGAGAAAGAGTGCATCTGACTAACCGGTCTATTACTACTAACCTTTAGGCACAAAGAATGTCTTTCGATGTGAGTGATAAATAGAGAAGACTGCAACCGTAGTCTCCTTCTAACCTTGGTAAGGATGATCTACTGTTCTAATGGGGAGGCTAACGGAATCTAGACACCACAAAGGATGTTCAACCTGCACCTATAAACCCTATCCTTCCTGCTAACGAGATGTGATCTACAAAGGTAGCTCGGAAATGTCACGTTCCTCACTACTACCACGGTCCAGCTAGTCAGGGAATATCTATGAGTACCCCAGCCTAAACACCACGTTTACGCCAGCAATGATTACTCTAAACTCTACGCGAAGAGATTAAAGTAAACTCATAAACCATAAGAACAATAAAACAAGAACTTACTAGAATTTAGAAGTCGAATTACTGAAGAATCCTAGGAGCAAGCTTCGGGTTAGGAGAACTTGATCCCGCAGGTACAAGCTTGGAGTAGACACCGACAGGCCGGGCTTCCTCCACTCTACACCTCCACTCTATCTCTCTCAATCTAGTAGAAACTAGAAGATCTATTTCTACCTTACATTGATTGCTAAGCCTAAAAAGAAATATTAATTAGAGAAAATGTTTTCCTTCGATGGCACCCCTCAGTCTCTATGATAATTTCTTCATGTCCTCTCCAGGGGCCAGGGGGGCCTTGCTTATATAGTCCTCCCCTTCTATGCGTTTTTGGGTCGATAGGTGAGGTGGTACTATGTTTTTCTTGATCCAATAGGTCGGTGGAATATCCCGAGCGAAAGAGTCCTGATTTGGCTCCAACAGGGGGGCGGGCGCCCAGGCTACCAGGGCGGGCGCCCTGGGCCTGGCCCAGATTTGCCTCCGCTTCGGTCTCGTGGCTTCTGGAGTCTTCTAGATGATGTAAAATTGCGCGGTGCGTTGATATCTGTATGTAATCCCGACATGTGGGCCTTTCTTCCTTATTTCCTGATAACCCCCTGCAGAAATAGATAAACAACAAAACTCGTGGAATTCTGTCAGATCAAACCCTATTTCTAGGTGTTGGTTGCATGTTGGTCCTTTCTCATGTTTATTTGATAATTAAAATTGGTACTTAAGAACCGTCAACACCGATGGGTTGTAAAACTCATAGGTTTGGTTGGAGGCTTTTCCACTACCAAAGAAATTTACTGGTATAGCTCTGGGAGTGATTAGTGCCATCATCACATCGTGATCCTTGTTAAGAGCATCGTTGAACGGATGGAAGACCAAAGGAAACATGGTGTCTGGATCTTAATATGGCATCCATGCTCGCTGCTCTCTGGTCAGGCCTTCATACAAGGTCTAGAAGAATCGGCTGATCTGGTCTGTGTTGCCACCTGTGCCAGGCAGAACTATGACAGCCTCGCCAAAGTTCAGAGGAGGCCGAGTTGCCGAATCTTCTTCATCCAATTCATAGTCCTCGGCTATGTCTCTGGGGAAGCGCTGTGCAAAGAGGTTGAACTCACGGCGCTTGTGCATGTGGAGACTGAGCCACATATTAATGAACCACCAGGGACCCCCTAAGTTGCCGATGGATTGACCAAGTAGGAGTTTTCTAGCTACTTGGTGGAGGAGGTGGTAAACCGAGCCAAGCAGGTATTGGCCGAGGGGAAATCGGCCACCGTTAGCTAATCTCTCTGCTGCCGATAGGTAGACAGAGGTTGGTCCTGCCGATCGGCCACAGAACACAAACTTGTCCAGCCACATGTTCAGGAAAGTGGTTTGCTCCTTTATGTTGACAGGCCCCATTCTGCGATACTTCTAGATGTACCCAGACCAGCCGCCGATAGCGCGGGTGTCCACTTTGGCGCTAGGCGTAGTGTCAAACAGGTGACTACTATCGGCAGTGGATACGTCTAGGCCAGTGAGCATGAGCACATCGGCAAGAGTGGGAGAAGCAGGGCCGTGGCCAAAGACAAAGGCATTGAGCGTGTCTGACCAGAAATATGATGCAGCTATCAGCAGTGAATCATTCCTTTGCATATCGGCAATGGACAACCTAATGCATTGGTCCAGTTTTCGCTCACCCCACTGAACCTCATTTGAGTGGCTGACTCTCAAGAACCAATCCTTCCATCCCACTGTGGATTGGGCCAGGAACGGAAGGTGTCCTTCCATAGATCTAGAGAAAAATTCTCGGCTCTAAAGGGGATTCTATTTGTTTCTGCGTTGATCAAATCGATGGGATCTGGGTTCCCTAGTGGACCGAGACATTGAAGGTGTGGCTGATCGGTAGGGATGACAATTTTATTGGACAGATCCTGATGGTTTTTGGGGCGAAAAGAAAAAACAAAGAAAAAAAGGGAAGGGATGTTCAGTAAAATAAATTGCGGATGAACAAGGATGTGGTAAAAGTACGAGAAGTAGGGTGATGAACTGACCTCGGGAACAGCGAAGTTGATGGCCATCTCCTCGCAAAAAGGATGATCGAAGATTTTGAGGTTGGTGAAGAAAGGGCTTCGTTGGAGTTCTTGGAGCTCTCGAACAGCGCCGCCGCCGAGAAAGTGGAGTTGGGGCTGTAGAATGATGTGATGGGGAAGGAGTACCCGAGAAGGAACTATTTATAGGACAAAACAGGCAGGGGCAAATCTGACTTATCTCTTTGCTGTATCCATGAAATCCGAGGGTACTCAGGTAGATATGGTAACTGTTCGCACGGTAATCAAGGGATTGTGCAGGTGATTTGACGGGAAGCGGTCATAATCCAGAGATATTTCACTGTGCGGGATCTCCTGGTCGGTCCATCGGCAGAGCCTTGTAACGGTAATATTGCCGATGGGCGAATAAAGTGGAGATGACCGTTTGGGAGGTTGAGATATTTCGCTGTGCGGGATTTCCTGATCGGTTCATCGGCAGCGCCTTGTAACGGTAATGTTGCTGATGGGTGATTAAAATGGAGATGTCCGTTTGGGAAGTTGAGGAATTCGAGGAATCTGCGAGAAATCGGACCAAGGTTGTTCAGATTTATGATGTCGTTTGCCGAAATTGGGAGAATTAATTGCGGAAAGGCGTCATTACTATAGAGAATTTCGGAGCATTATTGATTTCATACTCTGAAATTGGGGGGCATGTGTTGACACCGTTTTTGGACACGTACCCAGGATCAGTAGAGTGTAGATCGGCAAGATAGGGCAACAGTGACTGGTCTGCAGGAGAGTTGCCGATGAGGGTGGTTGCCGATGAAGAGACAGCTGAATGTGGCTAAGTCCATGGGTGGTGATGTGTTTGTGCCGATGGCCAGCATTAACCTTTGCCGATGGCTGCGATGGAGAGTATGCCGATGACGTGGAAGGAAGGCTTGGAGGTTGCCGATTGGTCAATGGTGGCGTCCTAGTGTGTCACGGGGGGATAGTTTTATGTTTTCCTTAGTTATTTAGATCATTTTGTATACAGATTCTGTTTGATTTGGAATTCGAGTTCTAGTCGTGTCTGGTTGTAGCTCTTTGAGCAGGGTATAAATGTAGACCTTAGGGCCTTGTAATGGAGACATCTATCAATCAATCAAATATAAGTTTTTACTCATATTCCAGCATCTACTTTTTCGACGACTTCGTCATATTTTCCTTTTTCATTACGAGTTCTTAGGAGTTCGTCGATTTAAGCTCGGCGTATTATCAAGTTCCGCGTGAATACCTCTTGGCTGTGGCATCCGGGCGCATCGCTGTTGTCGGGACTAAAGTATTCGAGTTATCACCTTTGCCGATAGTAAGGTCAAATCGGCTGGCACGTCTTAACGTTTAAATTGGGTATTAGCCCTTTGTGTTTGCAGATCAGCTTTTGCATCAATAGGTTGACAAGTCACTTCATGAGTTCTCAGCTCCCACTACGGCCAACATCCATACTAGACTAGCTATAGACATTAATGGATCATTCCTGCTCAAGCCGGCGCTGATCAACATGGTGCAAGCAAGTCAATTCTGTAGAAAGGCCCTTGAAGATGCTAGTGCTCATCTCCAACACTTTCTAGAGATCTGCAGCACTTTCACTATCAAGGACGTCCCTAGAGATGATATATTTACTTCGCCTCTTTCCATTCAAACTCTTGGGAAAAGCGAAGCAGTGGTTCTACGCCAAAAGGGAGTAGAATAGTACATGGGCATTATGTTCCACCAATTTCCTGGCGAAGTTCTTTCCTACAGGCATGACCAATGCTCTTCGTGGGAAGATATCAAGTTTTCAGCAACAACATGATGAGACAGTCTCAGAAGCTTGGGAACGCTTTCAAGACTACATACTTGAGTGTCCTCATCATGGAACGGAGAATTGGTTGTTGTTGATATTAGTTACGCACACGAAAGAATCAAAGAGAAATAATCCACAAGCGCACAGATATCGGTGAGCACTTCAGCCAGGAGATAAGTCCAGAGTATCGTATTTATTTTTTACCACTAGGAGAAAGCGTGCAAAAGACTAACCTTTTATCCTACCTACTACCCATAGGTTGCAAGAGAAGATAGTGAGAATTAAGCGATATAGAGTGAACTCTTTCTTCAGTCTTCTTCTAACCTATGATAAGCTGTGTAGATATTGTTCTAAGGGGGTTTATCAGGAATTATGGAACAAAGGCCCACACGTCGGGTTTACATAGAGATATTAACGTACCACGCAATTATCTTACATCTAGAAGAGTCGAGAAGCCACGGGAACGAACGGGAGACCGGACGGGCTCGGGGGCAGGGCGCCTGCCCTCCCGCCTAGGGTGCCCGCCCTGGCCTTTCCACCAATCACAGCCAACTTCGCGGATCATGCTCCACCGACCTAAAGGATCAAGGAAAACCGTGTGATTAATGTCGGTTTGATCCGACGGCCTATATTCACATGGAAGGACTATATAACTAGACCCCCTAGCCCCTGGAGGAGAGCACCTCCCAACCTTAATTCATTATTCATCTTGGGAGAAGAAGCCTCTGATCAAGCCCTAGAGCCACCACATCAATTAGATCTCTAGATTAGCATAGCTACATACGATTAGAACTAGAAGGAGTCAATCTTCGATTGGTTTCCAGATCTATCAAGAGGATTCTTGGTAATTCTCTATTGTTCTTCAATTGTTTATCTTTGTTCTTCGATATTATAAATATGACTTTGTTCTACTTCAATATATTGATTATGACTTTGCTCTACTTGTTTATATTCACAATTATATTGTTCTTAGTTTATCATAGTTATATACTTGGCTTAGTTAGATTGGAATTATATACATGTTTAGGATCGTATAGCGTTTATCCATTGGATCCATGGGTAAATGATAGATATTGTGTAGGCGTTGTGCCTATACCGTATTTATCTGCGATTGTACCCTATATGCCATATCGTGGGGTAGTTCGTGGTAGTGACAGCTCCATTGATTCTTATATAGTCCCCCTCTCGTGTATTGGGCTGGCAGAGCAACATTATTACACGGGAGTGATTGTGATGTTTCCCATATTCCTTGATAATATCACTATGCATGGGCGTAGTCCTATCTCACAATGATTGCTAAGTATAATTGCACTAACTATGATATGCTAGACTGTATAGTTAAGAATAACTTAGGAAATATTCTTGTAGTTCGTCCTAATTCCATGCTAATGACTTGCTAGAATATCTAATTGAGGTGCTTATCATATTTATATGTGGCTAAGTTATGCTGATCAGATTAACTATCTTTGTCACCATTCATACTTTATCTATCTTATATGTGACACTTATCCCTGTATGAAAGAGATAGATAGATGCTCTCAATTATACATGCAATGATAGATACTCAATTCTATATTCCATTCTATAATCAACATTGATGTTTAGCAATCCCTTCTCAGTGGTAAAAATATAAATAACGATACTTGGAATACTTCCCGGTTAAAATGCTACATCGGTATTAATCTGTGCGCTTGCAGATCCCATTTCTTATTTATTTAGGAGAGCAATTGCATATTTCAATACCGCGTCTCTTATGTCATGCTGGGGTTGACAACTTGGCTTAACTGACATTAGGGATAGGTTTGGCATTTTTGGCGCCGTTATCAGAATTAGAAAACTAAGTCTACTTTTGGTAGTGACGTTAAGAATGCCCTACAAGCATTTTTGGCGTCGTTGCCGGGGAAGGTTGATTACTAATCAGGAATGAATATAGAATTTTGAGTCATCATTCGCATCACTAATATGATTGAGATTATCAATTCTCTCAAACAGTTTTACCCCGATATTTTTCTATTTTATCTTATGCAGGGTAATGTATGAATAGAAGACATCTTCCAGGAAATTTTGTTGACAATCCCGAAGTGTTATTCAGAAAAACAAGAGCCAAGCTCAAGAAGAGATCATCAACACTTCAGCACGAAGCTTCATCCAATCAAGAAGATCACCGAAGTTTCACCCGGAACTTGTCTTCAGAGTTCAGACCCATGGCGAACAAATCGATCCGTGAGTTCTCAGCTCCACTATGGACAACATCCGTACTGGACCTGCTGCAGAGATCGATGGCAACTTTGAGCTCAAGCCTGGACTTATCAACATGGTGCAATCCAACCAGTTCTGTGGGAAGGCACACGAAGATGCTAGTGCTCATCTCCAACACTACCTGGAGATTTGCAACACATTCACCATATCAGGAGTCCCCAGAGATGCTATACTACTTCGCCTCTTCCCATTCTCACTGTTGGGGAGAGCGAAGCAGTGGTTCTACGCTACAAAGGAGAAGAATACTACGTGGGCACTCAGCTCCACGAACTTTCTGGCTAAGTTCTTTCCCATGGGCAAGACCAATGCTCTCCGTGCGAAAATTACAAGTTTTCCGCAACAACATGATGAATCTGTTCTAGAAGCATGGGAGCACTTTCAAGACTACATCCTAGAATGTCCCCATTATGGAATGGAGAGTTGGATATTAATGCAGATGTTTTATCATGGGCTCAACAACAGTGCCCGAGAAACCATGGATGGTGCAGCTGGAGGAGCATTCCTATCACTCACCATATCACAAGCCACAGCTCTTGTGGAGAAGATGGTGTCCAACCAAGGCTGGAATGAAGAAAGGACCCAGACACGCAAGAGAGGTGGAGGTATGCACCAGCTCAAGGAGGTAGACATGCTATCTGCAAAGCTAGACCTCCTCATGAAGAAGCTCGATGATAGAGCTGGAGATAAGAAAGAAGTTATGCACATCTACGACTCTCACATGACTTCTGAGGAGTGTGGAGATACTGGACACTCAGGCAATTACTGCCCTGAGATGCTTGAGAATGTGAACTACATCATCATCAACAACAACAACAACTACTACTACAACTGTCCTCAACAAAATCAAGGTTGGAATCAACAAAGGCCTAACTACTCAGGTAATTATCAAGGTAACAATTCTTACAACAATAATAATATTTTCCACCTCTGAGAGAGTTAGTGTCTAATCAAGGAAAGCTAATGGATAACCTATCTAAGAAATTGACATCTAATGATAAAATGCTAGAAAATATAAATAATAGAATGGATAATTTCTCTACTGCCATCAAAAATCAAATTAGCTTTAGTAAAATGATTGAATCTCAGTTAAATCAAATAACTGTTGTTGTTCCTGCTACTAACCCCGGTGTACCATCACAACCGGAAGGGTTAGAATCTGCAAATCTTGTAGACATGTTTGATGCAGGTAACTACTGGAGTAACCCCGTCACTGAAGTTACTACTGACCTTTTGCCAGTCAAGAGAGGCGATCCTGGACGCCCCATCATCCCGATCTCCATCAGCATGGTGGACTTCCCAGAAGCACTCTGCGACTTTGGCTCCAGCGTCAACATTATGCCTAGGGTACTCTATGAGAAATTCTTTACATATCCTTTATTAGAAACAACCATGTGTTTGCAGTTTGCAGATCAGGCGTTAAGTTCCCAAAGGGAATATTGAAGAACCTTTACGTCCGAGTTGGTACCTTATACGCCCCAGCAGACTTCGTGGTGATAGAGACCGGTAATGATAAGAGGGCACCCATCATTTAGGGATATCATTCTTAAACACCTCGAGAGCTGTCATCTACGCTAGTGCTGCCAAGATCAGTTTCTACATCAAAGGGAGGAAGGAGATGTTTTCCTTCAAGAACAAGACTACACAAATCCCAGAGCAATCCTGACATGAACCAAGGAAGAGGACCAACAGGAGGAACAGGAACAAGCAAGTGTGGACCAAGTCAGCTAAGATGGTCACTGCAGTTGATGGAGGACAAGATCATCGACTTAAGTCTCCGTTTCTGACCAAGGAGGACGACCCAGGAATGCCAAGCATCTATTGCTCGATAAATGGATACAATTTCTATAAGATGTTTTGCGACACTGGATCGGGCGTCAACATAATGGCCACAGTCACCTATCGGCTCTTGTTCGGAACCATGCCCCTAAAACCAACATACATTCAGCTCCAGATGGCAGATCAGACATTTTGAGAGGTTAAAGGTATAGTAACTGATGTCCTTGTCAAAATAGACGATCATTTTGTCTATACAGACTTTCAGGTTATTGACATGGGGGAAGACGAATACGATCCACCCGTCATCCTTGGAAGACCGTTCCTCAGTACTGTTAAAGCAATCATCTACATTGGAACTGGAGAAGTCCATATGCACTTCCCCTCAGAGAAGGTACGCCGCTATTTTACTGACCCTAACTATATCGTTGAAGACTCTAAGCAGGTCAGGACAAGAAGAAGACGACGCAACCGCAACCAGAAGAGGCAAATCATCAAGGACGGATGGGCAGACTACGAAGACGAAGTGGTAAGGTCTGAAGACATACAACTTGAACAAGATTATCCTGAGGAGACCGTAGCACCGAGTCAGGTGTGGAAAGAGAAGATAACTATACACGAAGAGGAGGCGCCGCCGAAAGCACCGACTACGCCATCCAACAAATCCCAGGACAACTGAGAAAACGGAGAGTCCCGTTCGGAGGACTTAATAAAACACCGAACGCCTTGCCAAGAGGTAAACTTGGTAGTTATCCTTTCCCTTTCAAATATTTAAAATAGTTTACTTAGTTAATTATATTCATACTATCCTAAAAAGAAAATAAAAAATGTTAAAAATAGTAAGCCCCATGTGAGTATACGAGTGACATAAAACCCATAAGAACATTCACTGTGGTGGCATAAAAATAAAATAAATATTTTTTCTGCTTTATAAAAATGAAAATATAAAAATAGAGAGTAATATTTATTGAGGAGTCTCAACATGATAAAGGCTAGATATTTATGCTAACGCTTAATTAGTTCCACAAAGCTTTGTTGTCTATTTGAGCTCCATAGAATTCAAGAATCAAGAAGACTAGCAGACGGAGGACATCCTAATCGATGTCAGGGTGCTGCCGACTTTCAAATACACCTCTGCTACCTGCTAGCTACATCAGAAGAAATTACGTCAAAATTTAGCTTGGAGGAGAGCACCCCCATTTATCTCGCTAAGTATTTCTATCTATCTTTATACTTATACTATATTTAAATATAAATATGCATAAACATGAAAAAACCAAATAAAGATTTTGTGCTTATATACATATATATATCTTTTGCTTAGTGTGTTTAATAAATAAATAAAGTGGCTATGCTAAACTGAATCTTAATAATAAAACTCTAGCATGGATATGATGAATAGTTGCTCTGCCTAATTTTCAAATTTGAGTTCTCTCTCTAGTTTAGACATAACTGTTATAATTTAAAGCTTACTCTAAACCTAAAACTTGTGGGAAGAGAACTTGATGTGAAGTCTAAGTTGTTAACGGATATGATATGAGAAGGTTGAGTTGTTGTTTATCTTTTCCTGGAGATGCCAGAATTCTGGAGAATTTTATCTTTGAAAATCTTTAAAATAACACATGACGAGTTCCTGTATGATGAGAGTTTAAATTCCTACCACAAACATATATACATGCTTGCTAGACTTTGAGCCATACATTTACTTTTTACTGCTTGTGAGCATTGAGTGTGGTCAAGCTGTGTAGACCCTTAGGAGCTTGTCATGTGGTTAAATCAAGATTCACTTGCACGTTCACTCACACATGTTGCTTCTACTCCGGGAGTACGCATCCACATATATCCACTCATTTCCATCTCCAGAACCACCTAAAAGTATTCTACTCCTAATCCGGGAGAGAATAGCTGAAAACATTCTCCTATTTCTGTTTTTCCCTGTGAAATAAATGCTCCAGTTATTTTGGGTACTACCACTTGCTATATTATTTCAGGAGATGAGTGCTCTACTAAAAAAGAAGAGAAAAAAAGATACGAGGAAATAAAAAGGGGCAAGTGCCCGGAACCTTGAAAGAAGAGAAAAGGTGAGACGAAAGGTAAAAATGGACAAGTGTCCGACAGTAGAATTAGGGGTACAAAATACCCACCTGAGAGGAAAGAAAAAGAAAATACAAAGCATCTCATTCTCCTCAAGTTTCAAAAGAGCAAGAAAGGTATGTATCCCCTCAAAAGAGCAAAAGTAGAATTAGACTTTCACCATTGTTATCACCATCATCACCATACACCATTCATTCGCCACACATGCACATCTTGATTTGACTTATTGGCTTGTTTCTTTGGATCCATGGTTTGACTATACAACAAATGTCTTGTGAGTATGTATACTTTATCTCCCACCTATGAGCCCTAGATATCAAAAGCCTTATTAGAGTAGGGTGAGAGAGAAGGCAATGTCACTATGCCTTATACTACAAATACCACATATTTTGAGAGAAGGCATATACCATCACTGCCTTGGTAAGGATCCAGAAATACCACAAAAGAGAGATACGAGAGAGTCATACAAGGAATCTCAGAGTTTTATTTGAAAATCTGCAAAAACTCCAGAGCTATAGCTGATCAAGAATAAGAGACATGGCACTTGATTAGACCGTTCTATCTTTTAACTACTCAAGACAGAAGTGACGGTTACAAGTCCCATGGTAAAAAGTAAAATGAATAAGTTTTAAGTCTTGACAGTTTACTCTAACTCAGAGATGAGACCTCATTTAAAAGCATGTGTACCGTCAATTTTTAAAGGTATTTCAGCAACTTCTGATCCATCACTGAGATTATTCTTGATCAGGGACGAGCAAGAGGTAAGCTTGGGGGAGTTTGTTGTCGGTCCTTAAGTATCAAATTTAATTATCAAATAAACAAAGAAAAGGATCCAAATGCAACCGACATCCAGACTTAGGGTTTTATCTGACAGAATTCCACGAGTTTTGGTGTTTGTCTATTTCTGCAGGTGATTATCAGAAATTATGGAAGAAAGGCCCACACGTCGGGTTTACATAGAGATATTAACGTACCGCGCAATTATCTTACATCTAGAAGTGTCGAGAAGCCACGGGAACGAACGAGAGACCGGACGGGCTCGGGGGCAGGGCGCCCGCCCTGGCCTTTCCACCAATCACAGCCAACTTCACGGATCATGCTCCACCGACCTAAAGGATCAAGGAAAACTGTGCGATTAATGTCGGTTTGATCCGATGGCCTATATTCACTTGGAAGGACTATATAACTAGACCCCCTGGCCCCTGGAGGAGAGCACCTCTCAACCTTAATTCATTATTCATCTTGGGAGAAGAAGCCTCTGATCAAGCCCTAGAGCCACCACATCAATTAGATCTCTAGATTAGCATAGCTACATAGGATTAGAACTAGAAGGAGTCAATCTTCGATTAGTTTCCGCATCTTCAATCAGCTTTTTGAAATGTGATGCAGCACCCTCATTTCCATCTTCAGTTCTAGCCTCATTTCTATGTGTTTCAGAAGTGACTAGTTCATCTAACATCTCTTCAAGTCCACCATCACCATTGGTGTGCTCAGGTACAAAAGAAACATCATTTGCATCCTCAGCTACTGCTACTTCCTCCAAAACATGAATATTTCTATCCTCTCCATGATCTATCCACCTAGTATATGTGCTGGACATACCATTGAGCAGTAGGTGCCTCTCTACTTCATTTTGCTCTAAAGATATAGTGTTTAGACAACTTGAACATGGGCACAAAATCTACTCAGACTCAGAAAACCTATCTTTGACAAATTTCATGAAAGACCGGACACCACAAATGTACTGAGGGGTAAATAAAGCACCATGAATCCAACGTCTGTCCATCTACAAATAAATTGCAGAAATTAAGTAGATCATTCTAACCTACAATTGCAGACACACATCAACTAACAAAGTACAACACTAATTTACACTATGTATTCAAATCCATACCAATTCACAGCTAGCGAGGACAGGGCACAGGGGGTACACAGCCGACGCGGACAAGACCCGCACGGTGGCAACGGATCCACTGCAGGGGGGCTCCACGGAGTCGATGTCGTGGCTGCTCCCCGGTATCCCTGTCGCCGCGGGCAAGGACGGGGGCCAGACGACTGGCGCCTCCGGCACAGACAAGGACCGCGTGCACGGACGGCGCGGACAGGATGGCGGCGGCGGCGGGCGAGGATAGGGCGGCCTGCGTGGATAGGATGCCCGGCAAGGAGAGGGGCCGTGGGCGCCGAGCGGCCGCCAAGCAGAGGGGCGATGTCGGGCGGCCAGCAATAGGGGCGACGCTGGGCGGTGAAGATAGGGGCGCGCCGTCGCGGACAGGGTCGTCTAATTTGTTTAAGAACTATCCCAAATTTCATTCATAGGTCAAAAGAAAAAACAAGTCAGCATTATGCACACTACGACCGATGACCAACTGGTTAGGTCCTTGCAGTTGGGAATTTTGTGGACAGCCACGGTTCAAATCCCAACCAGCGCCAACCACATGACATTTAGCTTCCCTATTTTCCCTATCTAAATCTCTCACCGACAGGTGGGTCCCACCAGACCAGCGCCAACCACATGACATTTAGCTTCCCTATTTTCCCTATTTAAATCCCTCACCGACAGGTGGGTCCCACCAGACCAGCGCCAACCACATGACACGTAGGAACGACGTGGACGCACACATCAGCATGCCACCTGCATGTTATATCTGTGACCTTCCAATGAGTCCGTCATACATGACCAAATTGATCCGTAAAATGATTTTGCATGATTCGTGACGTTCCACTTATGACGGTAATTCAACCAATCGTCATGCATCATCACCTGGGATTTGGACCGTCATGGATGACTACATTCTGTGATGATTTGTTAGAAGGTCACAATCAAACTGTCACATATAAGGGAATTTCTTGTAGTGTTCTCTTGATTGCTTTGGTTCTGATGATGAAGAGTTGAATGTACCCAAAGTCAATCCTGATATACCCTATATAGAAATATAAACATTGAAAAACAACAGGGTGAACCTACCAAAGCAGAGGTGCCTTGTTATGATTTCTCACTTAGTAGCTGTTTTATGCAATTATTTCTCTATAGCCAAAGCAGAGGTGCCTTGTTAAGAATCAACGAAGCTGTCACTATCACGAACTACCACAAAACCCGACCAATAGGATACATTTGCAGGTAAATAACATCTAAGCACCACGCCCACATATGATCTACCACTTAACTCCCTCGCGTCAAGAGCTAAGCGCTTTGCAAACTTACACATAAACTCATTATCAATCATAACTATATCAAATATAGAACTAGAGCAAACTAAGATCATAATAAATAGAGACATAATGCAATTAGAACAAAGTATTAGAGAAATATATGAATAATACCAATCTTTATTACCGAAGATCCGAATCCAGAGCGTAGTGCTCTACTTCTCTAATTGCTATCTAATCAATCCTCTAAACTTGAAGGATTAGGGTGTAGCTAATTCTAATTCTCTGTGGGAGAGAAGCTCTAAACCCTAACTTTGATGGCTACCTCTGATAATGATTTCTCCTCTTCTCTTCTCTCCTCCAGGGGTGGAGAGGCCTTGGTTATATAGTCCTTTCAAGTGAATTTGGGCCGTCGGATCAAACCGACATTGATCACATGGTTTTCCATGATCCTTTAGGTCGGTGAACACGATCCAAGAGTTTGGTTCAGATTGGACCCGAGACCAGGGTGGGTGCCCAAGGGGGAGGGCGGGCGCCCTGCCCTCGAGCCCGTCCGATCTCCCGTTCGTTTCCGTGGCTTCTGGACTCTTCTAGATTGAGGAAAATTGCGCGGCACGTAATTATCTCGTTGTAAACATGACATGTGGGCCTTCTCTCCATATTTTTCTGATAACCCCTGCAGAAATAGATAAACACCAAAGCTCGTGGAATTCTGTCAGATAAAACCCTAATTCTAGATGTTTGGTGCATATTGATCCGTTTCCATGTTTGTTTGATGATTAAATTTAGTACTTAAGGACCGTCAACAGTCCATTTCCAATTTCCCTCAGAAAAGGTACGCCTTCACTTCAATAGTAATTATATAATTGAGGAAGATCCCAAGAAGAATAGGTCAAGAAGAAGGAGATGTACCCGCCACCAGAAGAAGAAGAATGTTGTAGATGGATGGGCCGACTATGAAGGAGAGGTTTCAAGATTCAAAGCTTGATACCTTGACAAGGAGAACCTCGTCAAAGAGGAGGTACCAGCAGAAGAAGAGATAGTAACTCTAGACACTAAAATCACCGAACGCCGTGCCAAGAGGTAACTTGGTATTTATCCGCATTTCCCTTTAGCATATTTACTTCTCTTAGTTCCATTAGTAGTTGCATCTTTATGTTTATTATTGCTGCATTAGAAAAGAAAATAAATATGCTTTGCATTGCATCTAGAAAATTGCTAAGCCCCATGTATTTAATATGTGATGCAACAGCTCACATACTTATCTACTCTGGAGGCACAAAAATAATTTTTAGCATATTTATTTTCCTGTCTGCATACCATAAATATGAAAAGCATAAAAATATATTGATCCTGCTAAAACATAAATAGACATGAAGAAATTATCATAGAGACTGAGGGGTGCCCTTGAAGGAAAACCTCTTCTCTAATTAATATTTCTTTTTAGGCTTAGCAACCAATGTAAGGTAGAAATAGATCTTCTAGTTTCTACTAGATTGAGAGAGATAGAGTGGAGGTGTAGAGTGGAGGAAGCCCGGCCTGTCGGTGTCTACTCCAAGCTTGTACCTGCGGGATCAAGTTCTCCTAACCCGAAGCTTGCTCCTAGGATTCTTCAGTATTTCGACTTCTAAATTCTAGTAAGTTCTTGTTTTATTATTCTTATGGTTTATGAGTTTACTTTAATCTCTTCGCGTAGAGTTTAGAGTAATCATTGCTGGCGTAAACGTGGTGTTTAGGCTGGGGTACTCATAGATATTCCCTGACTAGCTGGACCGTGGTAGTAGTGAGGAACGTGACAATTCCGAGTTACCTTTGTAGATCACATCTCGTTAGCGGGAAGGATAGGGTTTATAGGTGCAGGTTGAACATCCTTTGTGGTGTCTAGATTCCGTTAGCCTCCCCATTAGAACAGTAGATCATCCTTACCAAGGTTAGAAGGAGACTACGGTTGCAGTCTTCTCTATTTATCACTCACATCGAAAGACATTCTTTGTGCCTAAAGGTTAGTAGTAATAGACCGGTTAGTCAGATGCACTCTTTCTCCTAGTGGTAAAAGAAAAATACGATACTCTGGATAATTTCCCGGGTGAAGTGCTCACCGATATCCGTGCGCTTGCGGATCAATTCCTTATTGCGTTCCCAAATATCAACAAGCATTTCTGGCGCCGTTGCCGGGGAGAAAGACGGTTGCTGAGATAACTTGAGTCTTACTATTAGCTTGTATCTATACTTTTATCTTTTCTTATCTTTTATATTCTTTATTTATTTTCTTTATTCTTACCTTATGGAAAACCAAAATTCTAAATCGATCCATGAGTCTGCAATCCCTTTAGCAACTGACCTTTTACCATGGGAATCATCACAGCCTATCCAAACATCCCAGTATAAGTTAAGTTCTAGGTTGATTGTCATGATTCAAAACCTATCTTTTTTGGGAAAGGAAGACGAAAACCCTTACCTTCATATTAGAGATTATGAGCAAACATGTGGTTGTCTTCGCATTGAAGGCATTTCTGATAAAACTTTATGTTGGAAGCTTTTTCCTTTTTCTTTAAGGGGAGAAGCTAGACAATGGTACAGTCAGAAGGTAAGTCAACAACAAGGTGAATGGGGAGTTTTACGAGCCAACTTTTGTCTAGATTTCTATTCCCTTGACCGTATAGCCGACCTTAGACTCGAAGTCCTATCTTTTAAACAAAAAGATAATGAAACTTTGGGAAAATCCTGGAAACGTTTTTCTGATCTTTTAGAATCTGGTCCAAACCTTAATCTTGAAGACCCTGTTCTTTTATTTCACTTTTTTCGAGGTCTTCATAAAAATCACAAACAAATGCTACACACAATGTCTAGAGGTTCTTTCTTTCGCATCCCTGCTGATGAAGCTAGAGTGATCCTAGATAGAATCCTAGAAGCTGAGATGGATAATACCCTTCTTGATGAAACCTACGAAGCCGAAGTAGACACTCTGCCAAATTCTTTATCTACTTTAGCTATCCCAAGTTCTGAGCCACAAGAGGAAGAAATTCCACCACCGGACTTCATGCTGGATATAGAATCCGATCTTTTTGCCGATTTTGGAAATATTTCAAACTACCATTCTATTGACAAACCCCAAAATGGCCAGTTTAGCATTTATTTACCAAGTGAATATCAATTGAGAGAGCTTATCTCAGTAATGAGTAGTGAATGGTTGGAGGAATTAGAGCTTTCCTCTGATGTGATCCGTTTGGACACACCCTCTATAACTATACGCTGTGCTTATAATTCTGATCGATTTAATGCTCTCTATAATCCTGTTGTGGGGATCAATATCATGTCTGAATCTTTTGCACTTAAACTATTTAAAAATCTTGTCTTAACCCCCACAACAAAGGTCATAAAGGAATCTTCGGGACGATTAGTCCCCAGTCTTGGAATTATTAATGTCCTACCTCTTACGGTAGATGGCTCCATGGTTCATTTGAACTTCTATATCTTTGATACATGGGACTTCGACCTGTTGATAGGACAACCTTTTAGAAGACTCCTTTATGAAGGTCATACTAGAAAGCTACACATTTCTTTTGGAAAAACTTTTAAATTCCCAATAATAATTTCACACTCCTTAAACAATAAGGCCGAGTCATATCTTTTGCCCAATCCTATGGAGGAGGTAAAGGTACATCTCTAGAGCTTTTAGAAGAACCAGACTTAGAAGACGAAACTCCTTTCTTCACTGAAGAAGAAGACGAACCTTCTGAGCCTGAACCATTAGATGAGTTTGCAGAAACACCTAGACCCCCCATAGAGCTTAAAACTTTACCACCCGGTCTTACCTATGCTTTCCTAAACAATAATCCAGAGTTCCCTGTGATCATTAGCGATAAACTCACTCAGGATCAAACTCTGCGATTAATGACCATTCTTGAGAAACATCACTCAGTATTCGGCTACTCACTTCAAGATCTTACAGGAATCAGTCCTATGATTTGTACCCATCGTATTCCAACAGATCCTTCTGTTTCACCCTCTCGAGAACCCCAACGTAGACTTAACAACACTATGAGAGAGGTAGTTAAAAAGGAAGTTATAAAGTTGCTGCATGCAGGGATTATATATCCTGTGCCGCACAGTGAGTGGGTGAGCCCAGTACAAGTTGTGCCTAAAAAGGGAGGCATGACTGTTATTATGAATGAAAAGAACGAGCTAATTCCGCAACGCACCGTCACAGGATGGCGGATGTGCATAGACTATAGAAATCTAAACAAAGCCACGAGAAAAGATCACTTTCCTTTACCCTTCATAGATGAGATGCTAGAGCGGTTAGCAAACCATTCATTCTTCTGTTTCTTAGATGGATATTCAGGGTATCATCAAATCCCGATCCATCCTGATGATCAAAGCAAAACCACTTTTACATGCCCATATGGAACTTATGCTTACCGTAGAATGTCTTTTGGGTTATGTAATGCACCAGCTTCTTTTCAAAGATGCATGATGTCTATATTTTCTGATATGATTGAAGAGATTATGGAAGTTTTCATGGATGATTTCTCTGTTTATGGAAAAACTCTTGATAGTTGTCTTGAAAACTTAGATAAGTTTTTGCAAAGATGTGAAGAAAAGCACTTAATCCTTAATTGGGAAAAATGTCATTTTATGGTTAGGGAAGGAATAGTGCTGGGACACTTAGTGTCTGAAAGAGGAATTGAGGTAGACAAAGCTAAAATTGAAGTAATTGAACAACTACCTCCACCTGTGAATATAAAAGGAATTCGAAGCTTTCTTGGCCATGCTGGTTTCTATCGTAGATTCATAAAAGATTTTTCATTTATTGCTAGACCACTTACTCTTTTGCTAGCCAAGGATGCTCCTTTCGAATTTGATGATGCATGTCTAACATCTTTCAATTTATTAAAGAAAGCACTCATCTCTGCACCAATCATTCAACCCCCTGATTGGTCGTTGCCTTTTGAAATTATGTGTGATGCTAGTGATTATGCTGTGGGGGCAGTATTAGGACAAACTAAAGATAAGAAGCATCATGCAATTGCTTATGCCAGTAAAACTTTGACAGGAGCTCAACTTAACTATGCAACCACTGAAAAAGAGCTTCTGGATGTTGTCTTTGCCATTGATAAATTTAGATCTTATTTAGTTGGAGCTAAAATAATTGTTTACACTGATCATGCTGCACTAAAATATTTGCTCACTAAGAAAGATGCTAAACCTCGCCTGATTAGATGGATCTTATTACTCCAAGAATTTGACTTAGAAATAAAAGATAAAAAGGGAGTAGAAAATTCTGTTGCTGATCACTTGTCTAGAATGTATTTTAAGAATCCACAGGAAACCCCCATCAATGATTCACTCCGGGATGACATGCTCTACGGGATTAACAGGTCTGACCCCTGGTATGCAGATATTGTTAATTTTATGGTTTCAGGGTATGTACCACCAGGAGCAAACAAGAAGAAGCTTATTCAAGAAAGTCGTTCACATATATGGGATGAGCCATACCTCTTCCGAGTATGCTCTGATGGCTTACTCAAGAGATGTGTGACCACTGAGGAAGGATGGAAGATCATCGACAGATGTCATTCATCACCATATGGAGGTCACTATGGAGCATTCCGTACACATTCAAAGATCTGGCAGTGTGGATTCTATTGGCCTACAATGTATGAAGACACGAAGCAATATATCAGAAGATGTGGGCCATGTCAAAGACACGGAAACATAAATACAAGGGATGCAATGCCACTCACCAACAACCTTCAGATTGAGCTCTTTGATGTTTGGGGAATAGACTACATGGGTCCATTTCCTCCATTAAAGAAGTGTGAGTACATCTTGGTGGCGGTTGACTATGTCTCCAAGTGGGTAGAGGCATTACCTTGCAAGCATGCCGACAACGTCAGTTCAAAGAGGATGTTCGAAGAAATTATATTTCCAAGATTTGGAGTCCCCAGAGTAGTGATAACTGATGGAGGAGCACACTTCATCGACAAACGTTTCAAGCAATATCTATCAAGACATGGAATCCATCACAACATCGCTACCCCTTATCATCCTCAGACAAGTGGACAAGCAGAGACTTCCAACAAACAAATCAAGAATATTCTTCAGAAGACAGTAAATGAAATGGGAACGGCGTGGAAAGACAAGTTACCCGATGCACTCTGGGCATACCGGACAGCATACAAGACCCCAATTGGGATGTCTCCATACCAATTGGTGTACGGGAAGACTTGCCATCTACCTGTTGAACTAGAGTTCAAAGCACACTGGGCCATAAAGAGATGGAATATGGACCTAGATGTTGCTGGAGATTATAGAAGAATGCAACTATCAGAATTGGAAGAATGGCAAGAGAAGGCATATCACAATTCAAAGATCTACAAAGAAAGAGTCAAAAGGTGGCATGACAAGAGAATCAAGAAGGAGTTCACCCCCGGAGACAAGGTATTACTTTTTAATTCCAGGGTGAAGCTTTTCGGACAAGGAAAACTCCGGAGCAAATGGGAAGGACCATTCAAGGTAATTAATTCATCATCCCACGGAGCTATCACACTTCAAAATGACGAAGGTACGTTATTCAAGGTAAATGGTCAACGTCTTAAATTATTTTTAGAGCCCAATGAGGAATTTGAAGAAATAGACGTAGTCCATTTTTACCTTCCCATGGAGAATTAGAGCCCGACACTTTTGGTCTGATGTTTTTGGGTCATATATATATTTTTCTAAATAATTTCGCATCTAGAAACGCGCTCGGAAAAGTGGGCCCACAGAGGGGCCAGAGAGAGGGCGGGCGCCCAGATCAAGTGGGCGGGCGCCCAGCCCCTATTCCCCCTCGGTCCCGACTTTCTCTGTTATGGAAAATGCACTTATGGTAATCCGAATAATCCCTCGGATTGGAAAGTTTCGCACGCACGTCGACAGGAGCAACCCGAGCAACCCATAGAGGCACCTTTTGACCCCTATATAAACAGACCCCTGACCTCAGTTTTCAAACACCAAGCCACCAAGCCTTCTCTCCTTCAATTAGAGCTTGATTAGTTCTCCTTCAATTAGAGCTTGATTAGTTCCTTGCTGCTCCAATGGCCGAGAAGTACCACGATGATTGGGAAGTCGTCCCCTTCAACCTCAACATGAAGCCTGTGGAAGACCCCGATGCTCGTGCTCTCGTCCCAGCCAACACAGAGCGACAGCTAGAAGCCATGCCATTACGCCAACGCAGCTCCACCCAATCTTACCATGCTCAACCAGTTCTCACCGCACCACCACAACCCCTACTCCTCAAAGGATCATCATCCAAGACGAAGACCACTATCAAGGTGCCAATCGGCACAAGAATCCTTCCACCTAGACCCAATGAGAGGGTCGTTGGAGTCAAGACCAACCGGAGCGGCGAGATCAGTAGTATTCGCTACACTACGGAGGAGGAAAGGCCTTACTTTGAAGGGATTAGAGCAGCCAAAGTCCGTTTCATCCCTCCAAAGGCAGCCCCGAAGCACTCTCTCAATGCTTTTGAGACACCTCCCAAGCGTCGCAAGACTATAATGGATATTGATGAGGAAGTTCGCAGGCTAGATAGAATTATCATAGACCTCCAGTCCTTGATTAATTCCCTCACTAGGCAGCTCTCTAACCACAACACCATTATACTAGGCCTTAGGCAAGGTCTTGCCAGTGCCAACAAGAAGATCAAGGAATTAGAGCGCCGCTAAGTTATCTAGATTAGACCTTGAGGCAATGCATCTTAGTAATCTATCTTTAAAATTCGGTTTAGGTTTGCTAATATCATCAGTTTACTATTATCATCAGTTTGCTATCAGTTTGCTATCAGTCTTTTGTAATAAATGCCTCAAGATCAATAAAGAGTATTATTATTATTATGTCTTGTGTGTCTCTACTTTATTTTTGTGCAAGAAAGCAGAAAACAAGTATGGGGGAGATCCCTCGACATGCCAAACACACTCTGACTACACCACTCCACGATTCAGGTACACACTCTGCACACTTTATGTTACATATATATATATATATATTGGATTATGCAGATTATTGTTTCCGACATGATAAAATAAAAAGATTAAAATATTTCTAATCATGATTAATCTCACTCTGTGATATTTCCTGAAAACTTGCAATTATTATAACTCATTTTAAAACCCTGTGTTACTTAAGTCAATATGGAATATGTGATGGTAGAGTATGAGTTTCTTATTCTTGATATCATTGTTGCTTGGAGAATTTATTTCAAAATATTCAAAATTCTAGCTACCATCCTCAGTGTTTTATATCCCTGATAAAACTGAAAATATTAATTATGATTATAAAGCTATCTACTCTGTATTGAATTTGTTCAAAATGAGTTAGACCCTTGTTGAGAGATTTATAATGCTCCCAAGATCAAGACATTATTTCAAAAAGATTCACTCTTCCGAAGTATTATTGCATTAGAGGCATGGGCTATGGAAAAATAGAAGTATTTTGAGGAAATAAAAAGGAGCAAGTGCTCGACAACCTCGCAGAAAAAATGGACAAGTGTCCGGCAGTAGAATTAGGGGTACCTTGGTATCCACATAAAAAAAAGAGAGAAAAGAGAAAAAAATGATAGCCCATGGTCCCTCTAATAAGCAATATGCCAGTAAGAGTTGACAAAGATTTTTAATTTCCAAAGTCTTTGATCTAAGAGTATGACATTCCCCTCCTCGGATCCCGTTTTGATCAGGCAATAAATGCAATGTAAGTATGCTTGAGAATTTTTGCAAAAATAAAACAACCTCAGTGAGATATATATAAAAGATAATGAGTGATCTGAGAGAACCTATGAGGATAAAAAGGTATGCTAATTTTCTTTCAAAAAAAATATACAAAAACTCCAAGTGACAGGATTGAGAAGAAAGGATCTTTACTCTTAATCATAAACTTCCCTGACTATGGTACACAGTGGAATTTTAACACCCTGCAAATATAAAGAGAATGTTTTAAATGTTTACCCCAGGTATTGTTCTTAACCATCCTTTTCTCGAGGACGAGTAAAAGCCTAAGTATGGGGGTATTTATTGACGGTTCTTAAGTATCAATTTTAATTATCAAATAAACAAGAGAAAGGACCAATATGCAACCAACACCTAGAATTAGGGTTTGATCTGACAGAATTCCACGAGTTTTGTTGTTTATCTGTTTCTGCAGGGGGTTATCAAGAAATAAGGAAGAAAGGCCCACATGTCGGGATTACATAGAGATATCAACGCACCGCGCGATTTTCCACCATCTAGAAGACTCCAGAAGCCACGGGAAGAAGACGGAGGCCGACAGGGGCCAGGCCCAGGGCGCCCGCCCCCTGCTGGATGTCAATCAGGACTCTCTTCGCACGGGATGTTCCACCGACCTATTGGATCAAGAAAAACATAGTACCACCTCACCTATCGACCCAAAAATGCATAGAAGGGGAGGACTATATAAGGAGACCCCCCTGGCCCCTGGAGAAGACATGAAGAAATTATCATAGAGACTGAGGGGTGCCCTCGAAGGAAAACCTCTTCTCTAATTAATATTTCTTTTTAGGCTTAGCAACCAACGTAAGGTAGAAATAGATCTTCTAGTTTCTACTAGATTGAGAGAGATAGAGTGGAGGTGTAGAGTGGAGGAGCCCGGCCTGTCGGTGTCTACTCCAAGCTTGTACCTGCGGGATCAAGTTCTCCTAACCCAAAGCTTGCTCCTAGGATTCTTCAGTATTTCGACTTCTAAATTCTAGTAAGTTCTTGTTTTATTGTTCTTATGGTTTATGAGTTTACTTTAATCTCTTCGCGTAGAGTTTAGAGCAATCGTTGCTGGCGTAAACGTGGTGTTTAGGCTGGGGTACTTATAGATATTCCCTGACTAGCTGGACCGTGGTAGTAGTGAGGAACGTGACAATTCCGAGTTACCTTTGTAGATCACATCTCGTTAGCAGGAAGGATAGGGTTTATAGGTGCGGGTTGAACATCCTTTGTGGTGTCTAGATTCCGTTAGCCACCCCATTAGAACAGTAGATCATCCTTACCAAGGTTAGAAGGAGACTACGGTTGCAGTCTTCTCTATTTATCACTCACATCGAAAGACATTCTTTGTGCCTAAAGGTTAGTAGTAATAGACCGGTTAGTCAGATGCACTCTTTCTCCTAGTGGTAAAAAAATAAATACGATACTCTGGATAATTTCCCGGGTGAAGTGCTCACCGATATCCGTGCGCTTGCGGATCAATTCCTTATTGCGTTCCCAAATATCAACAACCGCACCGCCATAAGCAGCAGCCGACCAAGCCATGGCTGAGCCCCTGCCCTCCCTTCACGTGGGCAGCAGTAGACAACCTCCATGGCCATGGTTGCTGTCCATATGAAGACCACGACCAAACCAAGGTAGAAGATGCTCTTAATTACGATTTTGCCACTACGTGAAAATAGTAATAGCTTAAATGTTTTAGCTTTGTTTCGAGTTATTCCAGTTGCGTTAGATTCGTATCAACATGCTCTACACAGTAGTCCTAGAGTTTATCATAGCACTTAATTATAAATTTATTATTTTAAATATTAACTAGATTAATATTTATTTACTAGCTTTCCAAATAAATGCAATATAAGGTTAACTCATTGTTTTTGTTGCATTATGATCGTACCGACCGTAAGCTACATGTTTGTAGGAGCATTTAATATGTCTCCATTATTGAATTTTATAATTATTAATTTAATTTATACTTATACAATTAAGTCTCAAATTAAAAGCAACACGAGTTTGTACTTCGGTCTTTTAGAAATTAACATTAATCTAATTAATGTCAACCTTAATGCCTTTTAAATTATATTATGCTTAGTTCAACCTTAAAACATAAGTACTTTAAATTAGTTATCACATGTTTTTCTACATATAGTTAAATATTAAATTAATTAATATACTTGCATTTAGTTTCATGATTAAAAATCAATATAGACTTTATGCTTATATATTTTATGTATACATGTTAACATGATTAAATGCTATACATAATCATGTTTTTAAATTATAATTTATTTAGTCCAAACATGTATGTTAAATTCGATTAGATTTTACATGCTCTTATATGTTAGTTTGTATTTACATATAAGTGTTGAATTGGCATAAATGGTATCTAAATATTTATAAATAAAATATGATTAGTTATAACTCAACTTTTGAAAATAAATATGTTAACCTTAATTGTGATTAATAAATTTATATTATTTTGCTTACTTAAATAAATCAAATATATAGGCTTCACTTTTATAATATAAAACTATCTTTAATTATTTATTTTAACGATAGGTTCGGTTACGATGCTTCTTGCGATCTTGTAGTATTGATTCTCTTTTAATACGCTCTTTTCTCTTGTGTGGTGTATTGTCTTAGTTGCTTCTACTTGTTGCTTGTATGTTTGCGGTGCTTGCTACGAGTAGACGAGAACTGCTTGTGACCGCTGAAGATTAGAAGGTGATGACCAAAAGTTGATTGTGTGAGGATTGAGCAGTTAGATCAAGGCAAGTATAACTTGGGATCATCCTTTTTACCTATTCACATTTAATACAATATATCATATGCATGTGTCCACCTTGACAACCTTAGCAAAATCATAGATGATTGTTACCTGGATTCCTTGTTACCTACTTGTTATGCATTTGGTGTAGTTTTGCTTGTGCTTGAGATAATCCATGATCTTGTAAGATGATTAATAGCTATGCAATGAACATAAAAGGATGACAAATAACTAAATGAGATCTTGTCTGTACGTGATCACCCGGGACAACAATGCAACCATGAGAGCTATAATGGCTCTGGCTTTAGCTCAGTATGAAGACCTTTTCTAGCTTGTTAGAGGTTACACGAAAGGGCGCTAGAGGGGCCTAACCGTTTTGGGTATAGTGCGAGCCTCTATCCTTATGTGTATAGGCTGCGCATCATTGTGCCATTTGGAAGGGGGGCATCTATATCTGCGCGCCCGGGAAACCTTACGGCCCTAACATGTTAGACGAACTTTTGAAAGGCTTCATAGTGATCCCTGCCGACCTTCCTTGGTAGTGGGTTAAGAGGCTGATCACCTCGGGTGAAAGGGTAAATCATGACTAATGGGTAAAGATGTACAACCTCTGCAGAGTGTTAAAAACTAGTATACTAGCCGAGCTCACGGTCAGGAGCGGCCTTGGGAACATCTACATTAAGATGATGAGCTTATTATGTTATTATGCTCATTTTATTATCGTTTATGTTTAGTATTAATTATGCTTACATTTGATCATGTGGTTATGAGATTTAACTATGCTACCTTGACATTTGCTATCTAAATATGAACATGCTCTATACATATAAAAGCTAAATGCAGTCAAACCAGTGTCAGCTAATTGAGCCTCATAAACCTCTGTTTATACTTGTTGAGTACGATATGTGCTCACTCTTGCTATTTCCCACCACTGCAGTTTACTAGTAAGAGTTGATCAGAAGAGCGATGGAATCATGAAGGATGTCCTCAGAATACAAGAAGTGCTGGGCATATGTTACCCCCAGTCAACCGTCCCTGTGAAGATTGAATCTGAAGAATAGTTACCGTTCCGATACTATGACGTAAGTGTTAGTTATAAGTATGTTTCCGTTATGTAACATTATTTCTGATATTGTTCCTTTATGTTGTTGTATGTGTGGACTTCTTGGGCACACATATAGCTAGCCTGGTTTTGTTCTTTAAAACTAGGTGTGACAGAGTGGTATCAAAGCAGTGTTGACTGTAGGACGTATGCCTAAGTAGCACTTGTCGATTAGAAAACTCTAATTTGCTACAAAACTATTTTCTTATCCCTTGACTTTTGATTTTGGTTATTTCTCAATCCTTGTCTCATTGTATCCTCTCCTTGAATAGCTTCCTTTGAGCTATTTCTGTTTATCACCTTGGCCTTTATTTACTTTTTCCTTTACTACTTATTTTACTTAACTTTTCGAAACTTGCTTTATTCAAAATTCAATGGCCTTTCATTATCTCTAACCCGCCCTTTATGATGACCACCATCATTGAAAAACACGTATAGAATCGATGATGTGTTGTGTGCTTGTCTTGTTTGTGTGATGCTTGTGTGTCGTCTCTGTTCTTGTGTTACAAAGGAGCTTGAAAGATACTATCTTTAGAAGTAGCTCAATCTTGTTAAGTGGGGTAGCGTCCGCTACCGTCATCTAAGTATCTCAAGTAAGACATGAAGACCTAATGATCAGTCTTATCCTTCTTGTGTATCTCTTTGTTGTATATCAAACTTTATCGTGTTTGTCATCATCTTCATCTACTTATGCTCTTTTGTTAGTCTTTGCCCCTTGATTGTTTACTTTATAATATAATGGTCTGAAGGTCAAACTTCATCGATTCAGTCTACTTTTCTTGTCAGTGATCTTTGTGTTTCTTGTGATCGATCATTATTTTTCTAGTTAACCCTTGTCAGTCTATAGTCATCTTATCATCTCTCATCATAGAGCTCGAAATAACCTTGAGAAACCCATCTTCATTCTCCATATCAATCCTTGCTACTCTATAGTCTTTTATCATAAACCTCATAAATCTTGAATTAAGGATTTTTGAGGACTATAAGATGTATCTTTATCTTTTATATTATCCCTTATTGATCTTCACTCCTTGACTTTAAACCTCACAATGTGTCAACCTTTATCTATTTCTTTTAAACCATCCTTAACCTTTCTTTTCCACCTATGCTGATCATCAATCCTTTGATCTTATGTCATAAATTCCAATTTAATCTTGAGAATCAAACCTTGACATCTTTGTCAACTTTTATTAATCCTCAATCCCTAAATCATATCTAGTCAAAAGTATCAAAACAACCTTGATGATCTACTTTATCTTTATCTCTAGTCTTTTCGAATCTCGGGACGAGATTCCTGTTAAGTGGGGTAGAATTATCACACCCCAAAAAAATCTTAATTTTAGGTTATGCATAGAAAACACTAATTAAAATAAATATTTTGATATTTGGATAAAAAATAATTTAACCTTAGTTTAGAATAGAGTGAATTAGTTATGTGAAATATATCATTCATCAAATTTTCTACAATTTAATTTGAAGGGCTTCTGCTTGATGTGATGTGATGTGATGCTTGTTTGTTGTTTGATTTTGCTTGGTAAGTGGGTACAGTATTAGAGCGCGCTTAGTAAGTCGTTAACTTGTACCCGGCGTATCGCTATCTTTTTCTATAATCAAGTCTCTTCTTTTTTTTGATCTTAAACTTTTCATTTAGAGTTTTCTATATCCCCTTATTATACTCTAAATCATTCCTTTGAGTACATCTTCTGTCAATCGACCTATTAAAACTTATCAGGAATTATTTCAGCATTTTCCTAGAATGTATTTCCGCTTGAATTTGAGCATAATCTAATTTTGAGATATTCCTAGATATCTTTTTATGAGCTCTAAATACTTTATTTGAGTTCTTCATGTTCTAAAATATCTCTAAGAATTTTCTCATATTTTTTGGAGCCTTTGGAGTATTTTTCGGACTTTAAATATCAATTCTGGACTTTCTAGAATTATTTTTATTCACGAAATTAATTAATCCCGAAAATAATAAAATATCTTGTTTTTCCATCAACCCAAATACCTAACAGTATATATATGCCGGCACAGCCCTCGACGCGCTGAATCCAAAAGTACGGCCCGTTTCGCGAGCCGCCACTCCTATCGTTGTAATACCCGATTTTAAGGACAAAACCAGATATACACCATATGCGAGTTTTAAAAGCCAAGTCTCACATATAGCTACAAATAAGGTGTAATATCAAAAGACAATGCATAAATATATAACGTACTTAGTATAAAAGGGATAACCTTCAGTAACAAACAGCGGATAGACAACTCCAAACTTCGGGTATTAACTCCTCTCCACACGATCAAACTAACTGGTTGATCACAAGCCCAAAACTTCTCCTGAGGTGTGGGGGAAATTGCAAGAGTGAGCACATATCGTACTCAACAAGTATAACCAGGGGTTCATGAGGCTCAAATAGCTGACACTGGTTTGACTGCGTTTAGCTTTTATATGTTGATAGCATATTGAATCATTAGATAGCAAATATCAAGGTAGCATAATTAATTCCCATAACCACATGATCAAATGTATACAAGAATTATGAATAACACATATAAATAACATAATAAACCATCATTTATCACCATTAATCATGTTCATCAGTGTCCATCTATTCCGTCAGTTTTCCGGGCCGCCCGTATCCGTGGGCACGGCTAGTATACCAGTTTTAAACACTCTGCAGAGGTTGTACATCTTTACCCATGAGTCGTGATTTACCCTTTCGCCCGAGGTGATCAGCCTCTTAACCCACTACCAAGAAAGGTCGGCAGGGATCACTATGAAGTCTTTCAAAGGTTCGTCTAACAAGTTAGGGCCGCAAGGTTTCCTTCGCGAGCAGATATAGATACCCCCCTTCCGAATGGCACAATGACGCACAGCCTATACACATAGGGACAGGGGCTCGCACTATACCCATGTCGATTCAGCCCCTCTAGCGCCCTTTCGGGTAACCTCTAACAAGCTAGAAAAGCTTACTCATACTTGACTAAAGACGGAGCCATATAGCCCTCATGGTTGTATGAGTTGTCCCACCTTTTGCCAAGGGATAAGTCCTTATGGAGCGTCAAGATCAATCCAGCAAAAGCCAGAGTTCTTTCCACCCTTTATATTCAAGTTGCTAGAAAGCTCATTTTATTGTTTATTGTATATCCAAACATTCATGTTACAAGATCATGGATTATATTCAAGCACTAGCAAGAACTACCCAAATGCATATCCAAAATAGGTAACAAGGAATTTAGGATAACAATCATCTATGATTTTGCTAACGTCATCAAGGTGGACACATGCATATGATATATATTGTATTAATTGTGTATAGGTAACAAGGATGATCCCCAATTATACTTGCCTTGCTCAAAGCTCTCCTGAGCCTGCTGGTCTTCAAAGGCTTGGTCTTGCTCACCAACGTACGGCTCACCGTCTATTCCCAAACATCAACCAACAACACGCAATCCAATGGAGACAATCATACACAAAGCAAACAAGATGTAATTAGAACAATACACCAGACAGTGGTAAATAATAGATAAAAGTTTATAAAAATGTTCTACGCAGCGCTACGATCATACAAACGTAAAGTTCACGAAAATCGGAATTAAAACGTAGAAGATATGAATTTTCTAAGATTTCCTATAGAGAAATAATTAATTAAATAGGATCACGAAATTAAAAAGTTTCAAACTGGGAAAATAAAGTTACTAACATGTAGAGCTCTTAATTACCAATCTACGAAATTTGAATGGACAAAAACGAGTTAAAACGAATATTTTATGAGCAAAACAATTTCAGTGGCAAACTTGTAATTACTAGAAAGCGTAATTTGATTCAAACCGACGAAAATACGTTTTCCAAACTGAAAAGCGGAAAGCTGAAATTACACCATGGACCGCGGGTTGATTCCTAGAAAAGTCCAGGGACTCTTTAGCAAAATAGCCGAAGAGGTATGTTCTAATCTCCATTCTTGATTCAAGATCGGACGGTTGAGATGGATTCCAGGGAGCCCGCGGTGGCCGGTGGCGTTCTCCACGGCGGCGCGCCATGGCTGGGGGCTCTGAGCTCGCCGGAGTTCATCGTTAACGCGATTCTGAGCACGGTTTGAGGAACTAAAAGCATGGGAGGCAAGCGGAGGGAAAGGCGAACTCACCCAGGGCACAAACGGGGTTGGAGAAGACTCGGTGAAGGTGCTTGACGCGAGGTGGCGATCGGTGACCCCCTGCACACGTTCGGCGTGAATAAAACTCTGTGAAAACTAGTAGAGAGCAAGAAGAAGGGGTCGGGGCTTCGTTACCAACTGGCAAGGCACGGCCACTGCTCGGAAACGCTGGCACGGCTGTGGGTCGCGAGCACCATGGCAGCGGGCGTAGCTTGCGGCTTAGCAAGATCCAGACGGCGGCGGGGTGGCTAGGGCATAATTTCTAAACACGTAGGGGAGGAAGAGAAGCCGCAGAATATGCCTAGAGGCTTTATAGGGGTCGGATTGGGGCTTGGTTTGGAAGTTCCCATGAAAGCTGGGATTCGGTGGCCAGCTCCAGAACAGAGTCCAAGCTGCTCGCGAGTTGGGGAAGAAGAAAGAAGGAGATCGTGACACTGACGCGCGGGCCCAGAGTGGCAGTGAGAGGAACAGCGGGGTCGGGCTGTCAGGGAAAGAAGGGAAAGGGGTGGCGCGGGCTGGCTTCTGCCACTGAGCCGCGAGTTGGGCCGTGGAGGGGGAAAAGAGGAGTGGCGCGCTTGGGCTGGGAAGGAAAGAAAGGGGGAAGGAGGAGAGTTTGGGCCTTCGAGCCAGAAAGAGGGGTGAGTTTTCTTCTTTTCTTTTCTTTTCTTTTCTTTTCTTTTTATTTCTTTTTATTTCAAAGTCCTTTTTAAAACAGTTTAGAAATCAATTTAAAAATATTTTGACTTTGCTCAAATTCACACAGTACAATGAAAATAAATGCTCCAATATGAATGCACAACAAGTTGCTAAGTCCTATAATAAATTTTATTTAAATGAAAATATTATTTTCCTATGTTTCATGAGCACAAAAATCCAAAATTAAATCATTTTCACCTATTTCAAAAAGTAGTAAATTTTAGGGTGTTACAAATCTACCCCCCTTAAAATGAATCTCGTCCTCGAGATTCAGAAGAGACATGGGTCCTTTGAGAGAACACAGAATAAAGATCTTGATAACTCTTTCAACTTCACAACTTGTATACCAAGGCAAATCCAGTTTTCCATAGAATGCCTATCATTCATAATTGATCAAAGTCCATCTTCGCTATCAACTGTTTGAATTATACAACTCAAAAATTTGATAACTTAGCATGGATTTGCCTCCTCACGTAGGAGTGGACCACCTTGATACTCAATTCTTTTCCCTGATGGTGCGGTTAAGAAAATTTTCCACCGGGTAGCATAGATCACTCCTTTTTGTGCACATAACCATCTATTGCCAAGAACCAGAGGAATGTCGAGTGACCCTAGCATAATGAGGTTTTCAGTGAAGTTTTCCATTGATATAATTTCGCTGCACTTTACTTCCAAGAGCAGGCTTCTTACGAACTTTCCTTTTACGCTTCCTTCGTTGTGGATTCTGATTTGATTCGATGTCAACTTTCTCCTCAATATTGTCATTTGGATAGTACTCAGCTTTATCATACTCATAACATCTTTCTTCAAAGGTGATCATAAGGTATCTCAGAAGACAATTATCACTTCAAGCTAGTTTTGAAATGCATCATCTCATGATATCAAGGTACTACCCCCCTTAAAATTAGATTGATTGGGGGACACTAGGCACTAGTTCTCCTAACCTTTTTGGACGCTACACATCCATAGTCTTTTACATTCGTTGTACCGAGTCTCTTGATCCAAGGTTAGTTTCATCACTAAGTTCCAATTATCGGTACCTTTATCACAGTTAAGTTGCTTCACTCTCATATTGTATATATAACTTCATAAACTTTGGTGTCATCTGATCCTCATAAACACAACTCTCAATCCATGAGTATCAGCAATGACATATATCTCTGTTAATATTCCCTTAATGGGATGATACCTTGAATCCAAAAACCAACTTCACCAAGCACTTGATGTATTTATAGATGATCCAGCTTTTACCAATCATTCTCCTTGTAACTCCTTTAACTAGGCTACCCCCCTTAAAAGGGTCAACTAGGGAATACAAGGAAGGTAGCTTGCATGTTTTCCAGACAAGTTAATTAACATTGAGAACTTCTGGCGTCCCAAAGAACTTATGTGCAAGAGAACAAACAGGTATCCTGGAATTTTCCTCTTGATATGAAAACACTGGCGTAGTAAAACAGGTATAACTCTTATTTTGTTAATCCAATAGAGTTATAGCTTATACCGTTAGAAAACTTTTGAAATTCTCTACCACTTTCATGTAGAAGACCTTCTTAGGTTCTGTCTTTAAGCTTAGGTAAAACAACCAAACTTAATATCCATCCTGAAAATGTCTCAGCAAAGGTGCAATAACTTCCAGAAATTATATCTCGAGCTTCTTAACTCATCTAGAGATGATCCTTACATTTTTGAAAAGCTTAGGAAATCCTCTACAACTTTCGTATACCATGTTTTCCCAGATTCTGTTTTTAACTTGGCCGAAAGTAGGGAATACCAAAACTGTCCAGACTTTGATACAAAACTGAAACATCCAATTTTAAATATCATATCTCAGGTTCTACTTAGCCAAATAAGTTCCAGCTTATACCGTTGAAAAGCTTAGCAAATAGTTTATAACTTTTCTATAGAACACTTTTCCAAATTCTATAGTTATATTTGTCTCAAACAGTAAGTAACCAAAACTGGTCCAGGTTCTTGACAGCACATCTGTATCATCTTGTGATTTTTGTAACTTCCAAACCATAATAGCTATGAGGGTGATTCTTGCATTCAGGGAAAGATCTTGAAGTCTAATTGTTCCTAGAAAAATTTGACAAACTTTGCACTAACAGATCTTGAGATACACCAGAATAATTGCAGACTGCTCCAGAAATCAGCAAAGGACAGAAACAGATATAACCAAGCCCAACTACTTATTTCATTACTCCTTATGCCTTAGGCCTATGAACTAATGAAATTGTGAAGTAATTCAAAAAGATCATTGCAATCATTACAAAGATCCAAATCAAACATAAGCATAATAACAAAGCAATTAAGCATTGAAGGTTCACACTTCACTCAACTTGCGAACTATCGTTCTCTTCATAGTAAGGGTAAAGATCCTAAAACTTATATTTCAAAGACGCAAGAAGGTGATAAGAAAAGGTTCTAAAATCATATCAAATCAAGGAGTGAAGGTGAGAACAAGTACTTTTAAAATAAGCAACAAGGTAGAGACAAATAGCAAGGATAGAGATATAGTATGGATGAAAGTACCAAGGTTTATAGAGCAAGGATATCATGACAATTCCAAAACCTTAAGACGACCAATTTCTAACTAGGCTTGCGTCCTACAGCCAGCGTTGCTTTGATACCACTTTGTAATACCTGATTTTAAGGACAAAATCAGATATACACCATATGCGAGTTTTAAAAGCCAAGTCTCACATATAGCTACAAATAAGGTGTAATATCAAAAGACAATGGATAAATATATAACGTACTTAGTATAAAAGGGATAACCTTTAGTAACAAACAGCGGATAGACAACTCCAAACTTTGGGTATTAACTTCTCTCCACAGGATCAAACTAACTGGTTGATCACAAGCCCAAAACTTCTCTTGAGGTGTGGGGGAAATTGCAAGAGTGAGCACATATCATACTCAACAAGTATAACCAGGGGTTCATGAGGCTCAAATAGCTGACACTGGTTTGACTGCGTTTAGCTTTTATATGTTGATAGCATATTGAATCATTGGATAGCAAATATCATGGTAGCATAATTAATTCCCATAACCACATGATCAAATGTATAGAAGAATTATGAATAACACATATAAACAACATAATAAACCATCATTGATCATCATTAATCATGTTCATCAGTGTCCATCTATTCCGTCAGTTTTCCGGGCCGCCCGTATCCGTGGGCACGGCTAGTATACCAGTTTTAAACACTCTGCAGAGGTTGTACATCTTTACCCATGAGTCGTGATTTACCCTTTCGCCCGAGGTGATTAGCCTCTTAACCCACTACCAAGGAAGGTCGGCAGGGATCACTATGAAGTCTTTCAAAGGTTCGTCTAACAAGTTAGGGCTGCAAGGTTTCCTTCGCGAGCAGATATAGATACCCCCCTTCCAAATGGCACAATGACGCACAACCTATACACATAGGGACAGGGGCTCGCACTATACCCGTGTCGGTTCAGCCCCTCTAGCGCCCTTTCGGGTAACCTCTAACAAGCTAGAAAAGCTTACTCATACTTGACTAAAGCCAGAGCCATATAGCCCTCATGGTTGTACGAGTTGTCCCACCTTTTGCCAAGGGATAAGTCCTTATGGAGGGTCAGGATCAATCCAGCAAAAGCCAGTTCTTTCCACCCTTTATATTCAAGTTGCTAGAAAGCTCATTTTATTGTTTATTGTATATCCAAACGTTCATGTTATAAGATCATGGATTATATTCAAGCACTAGCAAGAACTACCCAAATGCATATCCAAAATAGGTAACAAGGAATTTAGGATAACAATCATCTATGATTTTGCTAAGGTCATCAAGGTGGACACATGCATATGATATATATTGTATTAATTGTGTATAGGTAATAAGGATGATCCTAAGTTATACTTGCCTTGCTCAAAGCTCTCCTGAGCCTGCTGGTCTTCAAAGGCTTGGTCTTGCTCACCAACGTACGGCTCACCGTCTATTCCCAAACATCAACCAACAACACGCAATCCAATGGAGACAATCATACACAAAGCAAACAAGATGTAATTAGAACAATACACCAACCAGTGGTAAATAATAGATAAAAGTTTATAAAAATGTTCTACGCAGCGCTACGATCATACAAACGTAAAGTTCACGAAAATCGGAATTAAAACGTAGAAGATATGAATTTTCTAAGATTTCCTATAGAGAAATAATTAATTAAATAGGATCACGAAATTAAAAAGTTTCAAACTGGGAAAATAAAGTTACTAACATGTAGAGCTCTTAATTACGAATCTAACGAAATTTGAATGGACAAAAACGGAGTTAAAACGAATATTTTATGACCAAAACAATTTCAGTGGCAAACTTGTAATTACTGGAAAGCGTAATTTGATTCAAACTGACGAAAATACGTTTTCCAAACTGAAAAGCGGAAAGCTGAAATTACGCCATGGACCGCGGGTTGATTCCTGGAAAAGTCCAGGGACTCTTTAGCAAAACAGCTGAAGAGGTACGTTCTAATCTCCACTGTTGATTCAAGATCGGACGGTTGAGATGGATTCCAGGGAGCCCGCGGTGGTCGATGGCGTTCTCCACGGCGGCGCGCCATGGCGGGGGCTCTGAGCTCGCCAGAGTTCATCGTTAACGCGATTCTGAGCACGGTTTGAGGAACTAAAAGCATGGGAGGCAAGCGGAGGGAAAGGCGAACTCACCCAGGGCACAAACGGGGTTGGAGAAGACTCGGTGAAGGTGCTCGACGCGAGGTGGCGATCGGCGGCCCCATGCACACGTTCGGCGTGAATAAAACTCCGAGAAAACTAGTAGAGAGCAAGGAGAAGGGGTCGGGGCTTCGTTACCAACTAGCGAGGCACGGCCACTGCTCGGAAACGCTGGCACGGCTGTGGGTCGCGAGCACCACGGCAGCGGGCATAGCTTGCGGCTCAGCAAGATCCAGACGGCGGCGGGTGGCTAGGGCATAATTTCTAAACACGTAGGGGAGGAACAAAAGCCACAGAATATGCCCAGAGGCTTTATAGGGGTCGGATTGGGGCTTGGTTTGGAAGTTCCCGTGAAAGCTGGGATTCGGTGGCCGGCTCCAGAACAGAGTCCAAGCTGCTCGCGAGTTGGGGAAGAAGAAAGAAGGAGATCGTGACACTGACGCGTGGGCCCAGAGTGGCAGTGAGAGGAACAGCGGGGTCGGGCTGTCAGGGAAAGAAGGGAAAGGGGTGGCGCGGGCTGGCTTCTGCCACTGAGCCGCGAGTTGTGCCGCGGAGGGGGAAAAGAGGAGTGGCGCGCTTGGGCCGGGAAGGAAAGAAAGGGGGAAGGAGGAGAGTTTGGGCCTTCGGGCCAGAAAGAGGGGTGAGTTTTCTTTTCTTCTATTCTTTTCTTTTCTTTTCTTTTCTTTTCTTTTCTTTTTATTTCTTTTTATTTCAAAGTCGTTTTTAAAACAGTTTAGAAATCAATTTTAAAATATTTTGACTTTGCTCAAATTCACACAGTACAATGAAAATGAATGCTCCAATATGAATGCACAACAAGTTGCTAAGTCCTATAATAAATTTTATTTAAATGAAAATATTATTTTCCTATGTTTCATGAGCACAAAAATCTAAAATTAAATCATTTTCACCTATTTGAAAAAGGAGTAAATTTTAGGGTGTTACAATCGTCCTAAATCTAAAGCCGAAGTTTCGAAACCTACAGCCCCGACAAACTTCCGGCGAACCTTTGACGAGCTTTTCCGGTCATGTTTGTCATCTCTGGCAAATTCCGCTTCCACCCCGAGATTCGTCTCATTGTTCTCTACACCGGCACGCTATTGCTTTTACGAATCTATATCTTGTTTATCTGGCTCTCCATCTCCTCTCTCTTCTCCGGCGACAAAACTCCATTGCCGGCGACGCTAACTTCAGTTCTCTGCAGTCTTCGTAGCTTGGGGTCTCTTCTTCGGTTATCCTGGCCTAATCCGGCTGCTGCCCCTGGAGCCATCCTGCGCGGATGTGGGCAGGTCCATGGAGGCCCTGCCTCGCATCCCTGTGCGAGCAGACCAGCCACCGCCGCTTGGTGCCCTCCTCGAGGTGAGCCTGTGGACCTCGTCTTGCGAGCCCCGCAGCTTGGAGCACCGCACCGCCACAAGCAGCAGCCGACCAAGCCCTGGCTGAGCCCCTGCCCTCCCTTCACGTGGGCAGCAGTAGACAACCTCCACGGCCATGGTTGCTGTCCAGATGAAGACCACGACCAAACCAAGGTAGAAGATGCTTTTAATTACGATTTTGCCACTACGAGAAAATAGTAATAGCTTAACTGTTTTAGCTTTGTTACGAGTTATTCCAGGTGCGTTAGATTCGTATCAACATGCTCTACACAGTAGTCCTAGAGTTTATCATAGCACTTAATTATAAATTTATTAGTTTAAATATTAACTAGATAAATATTTATTTACTAGCTTTCCAAATAAAGGCAATATAAGGTTAACTCATTTTTTTTTTTGCATTATGATCGTACCGACCGTAAGCTACATGTTTGTAGGAGCGTTTAATATGTCTCACATTATCGAATTTTATAATTATTAATTTAATTTATACTTATACAATTAAGTCTCAAATTAAAAGCAACACGAGTTTGTACTTCGGTCTTTTAGAAATTAACATTAATCTAATTAATGTCAACCTTAATGCCTTGTAAATTATATTATGCTTAGTTCAACCTTAAAACATAAGTACTTTAAATTAGTTATCACATGTTTTTCTACATATAGTTAAATATTAAATTAATTAATATACTTGCATTTAGTTTCATGATTAAAAATCAATATAGACTTTATGCTTATATATTTTATGTATAGATGTTAACATGATTAAATGCTATACATAATCATGTTTTTAAATTATAATTTATTTAGTCCAAACATGTATGTTAAATTTGATTAGATTTTACATGCTCTTATATGTTAGTTTGTATTTACATATAAGTGTTGAATTGGCATAAATGGTATCTAAATATTTATAAATAAAATATGATTAGTTATAACTCAACTTTTGAAAATAAATATGTTAACCTTAATTTTAATTAATAAATTTATATTATTTTGCTTACTTAAATAAGTCAAATATATAGGCTTCTCTTTTATAATATAAAACTATCTTTAATTATTTATTTTAACGATAGGTTCGGTTACGGTGCTTCTTGCGATCTCGTAGTATTGATTCTCTTTTAGTACGCTCTTTTCTTTTATGTGGTGCATTGTCTTAGTTGCTTCTACTTGTTGCTTGTATGTTTGCCTATGTGTGGTGCTCAATGTTTTCTAGTCGGCTGGTCGATCCTGGTCGACCTGGGACCGACCAGGCGATTAATCGCGATTAATCAGCGACCAGGTCGATTAATCGACCCTGGTTGTCCCCCTGGTCGTCCCTGGTCGTCCAGGCATATCAGCTGGTCGACCTATATATATACCTCTATATATACACTATATTATACACAATAAAGGAAGCATGAAGACTGCATTACTGTAAACCAACATTCCTCTTCATCTTCAACTCTTTTTGATGTAAACCAACATCTCCTTCTTAACTATTTCTGGAGAACTGGGACAACCAACAACATCTCCATACCCCCCACATATCTGCCCAGTCAAAAAAGCCCAAAAACATAGCTATCCATGTCCTAATCGGACGATTAATCGCGATAAGTGGACGACTAATCGGACGACCAGGTTTCTGGTCGACCTGGTCAGGTCGGTCCTCCTAATCGAGCACACCTGACCGACCAGGACGATTAATCGCGATTAATCAGACGACCTGAAAACATTGGTGGTGCTTGCTACGAGTAGACGAGAACTGCTTGTGAGCGCTGAAGATCAGAAGGTGATGACCAAAAGTTGATTGTGTGAGGATTGAGCAGTTCGATCAAGGCAAGTATAACTTGGGATCATCTACAAAATAACTTAACCGAGATGGGCAAAAGTGCTTAACAGAGGCGGGCAGACCAACCGCCTCGAACCAAAGGTCACGGTAAATAAGACCTTTTCCGAGGCGGTTATCAGCCCGCCACTGTTAATCGACTAAAAAAACAAAACCCATGGACAAGCCCAGCAAACCCATCCATGGGCCCGCTAAACCCATCCACGGCCCACCGCCGCCGCATCGTCGGACCACCGAGATTCGGCTGCCCACTGCCGGAGGAAGAGGATGAGAGGGCACCACCGAAACCGGGCTCTCCTCGCGCACGACGCCACGCCGGAGGAAGAGAAGGCGACCGCGTTGCCCCCGCACTGATCCGCCCCCCCGGCCACCAGAACCGTGTTGTCCACGCAGTGCAAGATCTGGAGGGAGTGGCGCCGCCACCGGAGGACCCGCGTCGGAGTTGGAGGAAGCAGGCGAAGGCCAGCACGTGGAAGGAGACGAGGTCGGACTCGGCGTGGAGGTGCTCCGGTGTTGGGGGTGAGGGGATGGAGCCGGCACCTGAGAGGAAGTGGGAGTGGGAGAGGGAGGGGCGCGTGTCTGAGAGGGGAGAGGGAGGGGCACGGCCCGCGCGAGAGTGAGGGAGGGGCGTGCGCCGTTCGGGATGGGGAAAAGAGAGTGAGGAGAGGAGTGATGAGAGAAACCCTAACTTTCATTTTTATACTTGGTCACATCTACGGGCCTAGTTTGGGCCTGTTGGGCCTCGGCCTTTTTACCGAGGCGGACCTTATAAGTGGCCCGCCTCCAAAAATAGAGATATTTTTGGAGACGGGCCACTTATAAGGCCCGCCTCAGTTAATATATTTTAGGAGGCGATTATGTTTTAACCGCCTCGGTAAATCAATTTTGCGAGGCGGTTGACTGTGACCCCCTCGGTTAACAAAAAACGACCGCCTCGGTAATCACAAGCAATAGCCGAGGCGGTTAACCAGTCTGCCCGCCTTGGAGGGTCCAAACTAAACGTCTTGTAAAAGTTTTTTTGTAGTAGTGTTACCTATTCACATTTAATACAATATATCATATGCATGTGTCCACCTTGACAACCTTAGCAAAATCATAGATGATTGTTACCTGGATTCCTTGTTACCTACTTGTTATGCATTTGGTGTAGTTTTGCTAGTGCTTGAGATAATCCATGATCTTGTAAGATGATTAATGTTGATGGTTCTTAAGTATCAATTTTAATTATCAAATAAACAAGGGAAAGGACCAATATGCAACCAACACCTAGAATTAGGGTTTGATCTGATATAATTCCACGAGTTTTGTTGTTTACCTGTTTCTGCAGGGGGTTATTAGGAAATAAGGAAGAAATGCCCACATGTCGGGATTACATAGAGATATCAACGCACCGTGCGATTTTCTACCATCTAGAAGACTCCAGAAGCCACGGGAAGAAGGCAGAGGCCGAAAGGGGCCAGGCCCAGGGCGCCCGCCCCCTGCTGGACTCCATTCAGGACTCTCTTCGCACACGATGTTCCACCGACCTAATGGATCAAGAATAATGTAGTACCACCTCGCTTACCGACCCAAAAATGCATAGAGGAGGAGGACTATATAAGGAGACCCCCCTGACCCCTGGAGAAGACAAGAAATTATCATAGAGATTGAGGGGTGCCCTCGAAGGAAAACCTCTTCTCTAATTAATATTTCTTTTTAGGCTTAGCAACCAATGTAAAGTAGAAATAGATCTTCTAGTTTCTACTAGATTGAGAGGTATAGAGTGGAGGTGTAGATTGGAGGAAGCCCGACCTGTCGGTGTCTACTCCAAGCTTGTACCTGCGGGATCAAGTTCTCCTAACCCGAAGCTTGCTCCTAGGATTCTTCAGTATTTCGACTTCTAAATTCTAGTAAGTTCTTGTTTTATTGTTCTTCTGGTTTATGAGTTTACTTTAATCTC